>NC_140296.1:21904229-22354542 GCF_964211825.1 Aythya ferina
AGCCTGCACAGGTACTGAAGGTCTTAAATAAAAAATAAATACTTAAATACTTAAATCTTAAATACTTAAATCCCGCTGAAATTTGGGTTAAGCGGGACACTAAAGGCAGCCCTAAATAAAGGTAGGGTTAAGGCACGGCGTGATGTGGCAGCCAGACATTGCTAACTGCTGCTGAACTGCCTTATCCTTAAAACTGGGGACGCTGTGGGGCTGGGAGCCTGCCCTAATGCACGCCCTATTGAAGAGACATTAAAGCACTGCTACAGCTCAGGTGTTACAGAGCTGCGAACTACCGGCAGTGACAAAACCCATGAGGATGTTAAGGGACAATAGGACCTGGGATGAGGGACAATGGGACCTTCCTCCCAGAGCACGACCGGTGTGAACGAGGGTGTAGCCAAGGGCACAAACCAGCCCAGATGAGAAACCCACACGCCTGCCTTCCCTCACGGGGCCATGATCCGAAAGAGCATCACTCTTATCCTGACAGTAAGTCCCCAAAGGTTAAAGCAGCTTGAGGATGAAGCACGGGGTTTCAGACGTGCTCAGCACTGGCCACAGCGGGATGGACGAGAAATGTGCAGCTTTCTGCAGCAGTCGGCTGAAAATAGGGCTGAAAATGATGGAATAACAAATTTTAAAGGTAGATCCTAAAGAAAAAAACAAACAAAAAACCAACCAAACAAACAAAAAAACATTGTCTGAATGGGAATAAATTGGACAACCAGAAAGCTGTTTGTGGCACGCTTAGGACCCACGACTATTTTTCCCTTCTTCCACTTCTGCAGACTTCTGAAAATCCCCTCCAGATTTATCTAAGAAGTGACCCCACAGAAGGATCACTGGTCGATTCGTAAAATGACCACTTGATCCCAGCAGGGGTTTTCCCTCTGGATTCCTGTTAACATACTCGATATAACAGCAGTGTTCACCTTATTGCAAGTGCTCTGCTTTTTTATTTCAAACACCCCTAATTTCCCATTGCCCATGCTGTTGCCAAATGCCCTGGACTGCATCCCTGCATCAGATGAGCATCCAGTTGGCTGACCCCCTTTGGACACCCTCAGGGTGCAGAGGACTGGATGGTCTGCCCCTGCTTGCCCTGCAGAGCCTGTGCTGGGCCATCAGGAGGGTTTCTGATGCTCCACATTCACTGCTTCTTCCCCCATACACACCTCATGCTCATACTGTCCTTCAGGCATTGAAGCAGGCTCCATGCTCCTCTCTGGAGTTTTGTCCTTCTCCCCTGCAAAGCAACCCTCACAAACCATCCCAGCAGCTGGGCACACCCACAACTTGCTGCATCTCTCACCCATGCCACAACCAAAGACAGTACAGTGTGGGGAGGGCTGCCTAGAGCTGTGGATTTTGGAGCTAGGACCTCTCTGGTAATGTGTGAGAATCCCACTCCCATCTCTCAGCCTGCTAGTTCACGTGCTCTGGCTTTCCTCCTCCAAAACTTATGGATCACATACACATCCTTAAATATATATATACAAATAAATAAACAAATAAACAAAATGACCTTGAAAACTCAGTGGGATGACCCAAATCAAAGAGTCACAGTGCAGGAGCTCCATCATGGACAGGCTGGGACCCTGTTGCCCTTGCCGAGACCCAGGGTCAATGTTCCCAGTGCAGCACCATCCCCTTGCCCAGTGGTCCCCGCATTTTGGGTTGCACACCCCTATCAGTGAAGGGGCAGATTCCCAGGCTCTGCTCCTGCAGCACCAGATATCCTTGCACTTATGTGCAAAACCACAGGTGCAGAAGGATCCCAGTGTCGTCTGAAGGTAATGAGCTCTGCCTGGGTCAAGAGCTGAAAAATCAGGTCCCTGTTTTATCAGTAAGACCTCTGCTGCCAGGGATGGCCACCTGAGCTCAGGAACCTGCAGCATTCTTCATTTGAACCTCTCTCTTCCTCCAAACCCACCTAGCCGTTTTATTTCCCATCCTGACTCATGGAAAATGACTTTAAAACAACGAAACAGCAGTTGGGTCCAGAGATGGGTACCAACATATATTTATCCCTTTTAAATGAGGAAAAGGCAACAGCGATGCAGCAGCTGTCATTTCTTGTGTTACTGCAGAGAATACAAAATCATGAATGTTTCACTGTCATGAAGACCACTGGGAATTTGCAGAGCTATTAAAGACATTACAAAGAACAAAAAAAAAAAACCAAAGAGCACAACTTGATACCGTGATGGGGGATGTTGTCCTGATGATGGGAGAAAGATGCAGGGCACATCTCTGATGCAGGAAAGGTGGGATGGGGAACCAGATCTCAGAAGGGTCTGGGAGCACCTGCCACCTACCTGCTAGTGGGCACAGGATGCACTGCCAACAAGAAGGAGCAGACCTTGGCCAAATCTCTGCTTTCAGCTGAGAGACAGAGAAGGAAGAGGGAAGAAATGATCTCCCTATTACCTCCTGACCCATGCTCAGCCCCAGTGGCCTTTTCCTCACTCTGTAATGTCCTTGTTTGAGATGTAGCCATGTCATCTGGTCTCTTCCATGATGCAGGTGTTGCAGGCTGACTTTCACACTGAGCCATGAAGGCTTCTACCCTTTCTCTGTGTCCTTTTCTGGTTTCTCTGCAGTAATGAGAATGAACAATAAGCTGCAGCTTGTCATTAAAAATACCCATCCATGGAGTGAACATTTGGAAGCAAATGGTTCTTTTAACTTCAGCTTTGATGAAAAAAAAAATGAGAAGACAGTTGTCAAAATATATAAAACTGGTGCAACCTAAGATATATATTTAAATAAGCAGTGAATATCTCATCTTACACAGCCAGGGCTTGGGAAAACCTGATGTAGAATATGTCTTGCATATCTCTGTTAATGGAAGGGAAACGCAAGGAAATTGTAAGAGATTCGTGTATTAACCCAAAAGAAGTTGAAACTTTGTTCAGTGTTCTGGCCACGGTGGGGGGAACAATGAGCTCCTTGGTGCTATTTTCCTTTTACCACACATCAGCTCCTGCACCCCTTTTACCAACCAGTACAGACGTGGTCTTCATGACCCTCACTTGTGCCTACAACCCTACAGCTCCTGTGCCTGTCCACCTCTTGCAGGACACTCTGATGGGATAGATGAGAATTTGCTCCAGAACCTCTCAAGTTTTCCAACTACCACCTTGATATAATGGTGTAAAAACCCACTGGGGCTGGGTTTCCATTAACATCATGAACTGTGGACGTAGCTATGAAGTGGAAATGATGCTTTAGAGGACCTCCCATGCTGCTGCACACATTATTGGCCCCATCTTCCATGCCGCATTAAATCAGTCTGCATAACACCCCCCCTCTTCCATCTCACCCAAGGCAGCAGCAGTGATGCATGACCTAATTTATCCCTGAATTCGGGGTTTGAGCCCCATCTTGGAGCCTTCTGCACTGTTCAAGGGTGCAGCGCACTCCCTGGCAGAGGTTCATGCCATGCCAGCTAGCCTCCATGCACAGAGCAGTTCCTGGCTATAGCTGAACCACCCAATTTTGGGGTGGAAAAGGTTTAGTTGTATGGATGTGAGCAGCACCCTGCCACTTACCCCCAGGGTCACAGAACAGATACTGCCCCCTTGGATTTACTGCTGTGTCTCCTACGGTTCCTGGTTAACACCAGGAGGTTCAGAGGAAACCTCTTGTGACTGCAGTAAGCACGACAGCACAGAGAAGAAAGCAACTGGGACCACCCCACGCAGATCTCCCAAAGCTTTCAGATGCGCTGTGCACCAACAAAAAGACATCTCAGGCCACGTTGGGTACAGCTCAAGGAACAAAACCTCGGATGCCTTTTGTTGGTTGAATCCACCCGGCCTGGTAAATATGCTCTCAGATGTATGCAGTATCAGCTGGGCACCAAATGATTTATTGTCCCTTGGTTTTCGTTTATAAAACTGACAAAGTCTGGGCTGATAAATGCTGATATATGTTAAATTCAGCCGGCTTATGATAAAAGTTGCTTGCCAAGTGGCGACAGCTGGCTGCCTCAGTAAACACACCGCGTAGCTACCTTCACCCCTGAGGAATGTTAATTGTTATTTGATATAATAAAGTATGTTTAAGGTCCAAAGGAAACAGGCAAGGAGGTTAAACTCGACAGATACATAATGCTACCAGTCATAATATCTATCACTTAATATTTACTACCAAGTAGCAGTACAGCTAATACCCACTTCAGCCAAGCCTCCCAGGGCAGTGATAACAACTGTGATAGACATGAGATAATTATGGACATGATGCTTCCAGATTTACAGTACGACATCACTGGAGTGCCATCCGGATGACTATGGAAGGGAAAACATCTTATGGGCATCTGAGGAGAATACTGCGTTGTACCATTAGGTTCCCCTTGATATTTCTACCTCTTGAGGTGCTCTTGAGGTGGGTCTATATTGCAAGAACTCTTAGGTCCATGCTGAAAAATGGCATCACTTTGGCCTTCCTCTTCATCATGCTCAGCATCTCACCCCAGATTTGGGCCTGACAAAGGCTTTTCTCCAAACAGTCTGGGCTTGAGGCGGGCTGGAGCTTGTGGGTGGACTTGGGCCTGTACTCAAATGCCAAGGGAGCAATGGCATGTGCTGTGGCTGGGGAAATGAACACAGCTCTGGGGCACCAAAACATTTCAAATATGGTGCAGAAATGTGAGGAAGGGCTTGTATTCAGGAATCTTGTCTGTTTTTTTCCCAAAGTTTCCACCAACCAAGACATCACCTTTCCCACAAAATTTGTCCCATTTATAATCCTCACCCTTTGGAGTTGTACAGTGCTGAGAGTGACAGGACACTGGAAGCCTTCACTGCAACATAAATCCTAAAATAATAACACACAAAAAGCTAATGTTGGCATTTCTAGCTCTGGAAAAGGTTCACGGTATGATTTATGGCTCTTCCTCACATAGAATAACAGCTACTTTATGAATCAGTGGTTCTGTCACAGCTCTAACATGAGGGCTGTTGCTGATTAAAACAAGCCTTTGCTTTACCACCCCCTGGCAATCTCGTTGCTGTGAGTAACCTCAGTGTTTTCAGGGGATTCGTGATTCATCTAAATGCTTTTTAGTGGGCTAGGGGAAGGACGAGGACTGTAGAATTTAAACATCTTCTTTATAAGAACTAAATGTGGTAAAAACTAAAGCATTTCAGAGGTACTAGGGAAGTCACTAAGTTACCCAAATCTTAGTTTTGGGGGGCATTTTAGATGTCTATGATATCCAAGACATCCACACACATCTAGCAAAGATAAGAAAGTTCTTGTCGGAGGCTGCCCCATTGCAAAGCAGCAGCTGGAACCCGGACAGGATACCCCAGAGCAGACCACAGAGCACCTGCATTTGGACAACTGAATTTCAGACAATCCATTTTGTATTCTCAAGAGTTGCCTTGTTCCTCTTCTCCATGTAGCCACAGTCAGGTTTCCCCTCTGAATTCCCTCATGGGTTGTTCAGCCAGGACATGGGCTGGACCAACCCCACCAAAAGTCCTCCAGAGCACAGGGACATGGGCTGGGAGCACCCATTTGCCCTCTGGAGAAAACCTGTCTGCAATTTGATAAACAAATAGTCTTGTGTGGTTTTCTTCTAGTGATGCTCTATGGGTGTAAATGTGCTCCACATTTGCAGGAAGGGACAAACCTGGGTTCTCCTGGGCTTTTTGGGGGAAATTGTGGCCCCTGGCCCCCCTGCCCATGGAATTACCGTGAGCACGAGAGCTCCTTCAGTAATTGTGTCCATTTGCATGACACAGAAGGGCTGTGTCCCTGCTGATGGGCAGCAGAGCAGAGTGATGTCTCCTTCCAGTAACTGCAAGCTCACTTATGTAGAGCTCCTGGGATGCATAACTAGCCCCAGTCACTAAGCAGTGAGAACGAAGAGCTCATATCTTTATTAATTTTCCATAGATGCAAGATTGTTGACAACCACATAAACTCCGGGATGACTTGGAGTTGGGAGCAGGCAGCGTCAGACATGACCTATTGGTGCTGGAGGATACTGTGACTAATATGCCATCACGTAGTCAAACAGTGAACTTCAGTCCTACCGCTGAGGATCAGCGTGACTGTAAAACCCAGCATCCAGGTTATCTTGAAGAGCTGACTTGGTTATCACTACACTTCTCTTAGGAGAGTGTTTGATATCTCTTGATGGGCACATTTCTTCTGCAGGAAAATAAAATAGAAAGCGTTTACTTCTGAACGTGGTGTTTGCATTGGAAAAGTGCAAAAGCTCGGTGGAGTCTCAGCAGGATCTCTTTGATGGAGATGCTCTGAGATGTTTGACAGCTGTGCCTTGAGCTATGCTTCACATCAGGCCAAGCATTTGGGCAACAGTGGATGTTTTAAGAGCTTGTTATTGAGCATTTGGCCTGCTGCTGCAGAGCCCTGTGACCCTGCAGCTGACGACATGCCTTGGCATCGTACTGCCTTACATCATTGCTGCCTTTTCTCCTCTCCTCCAAGCACTCCTTGGCATCATGGACTGCACGAGGCCACATAAGGAGTCAGCTTCGGGAGCAGACCCACAAGGAGAGAGGTCCAGCAGAAATCTGTCTTCATTAGCTGTTTAGCCAGCTCTCTGTGAAGCTAGGGTTTGCCTGGAGGAAGGCCTTTGCTGCTTGCAGTAGGAGCCACCACCTCGTCAGCAGTTTTGTGTCGTAAAATGACCTCACACAGAGCAGAGCAGATAGCACCGCCGAGGCGGTCCCTGTTCAGATAGGCACCCCGCCAGGTGCCAAAGCCACCCAGCACCCAGAGGGGTGGGTTGTGAGATAGGTAGGCAAGTAAGTATCCCAAAATCATAGCTACTTGCCTTACTGTTTCTCTGGTTTTGGAATATATACATACACACATACAGGCATCAGTGCTGTTATTTTATATAACATATACTTATGTTGCCAGTATAGCTATTTTTCATTAGTTGCGTCATGGAACAAATGAACTGGCTGTTAGAACTGGTGCCTGAATTTTGATTATTATTATTTTTTCCACAGATGGCATTTCCTTTATGAGGGAAGTCTTCTTTAGACTCTGTTTGAGCAAAATCTGTGGACTGAGCTTAGAGCAGCAAATGCCACAAATTTCAACAGTGTGCAGTAATGGCCAGGGGTGTCTCAGATGGTTTCATGTAAATCTGGGTGGGGAGATAGAGACCTCTGTTATGCCCCTCTGCCAAGGATGCTGGAGCAGCATGTGCATAAAACACCCCATCAGTGTGTCCATGAGGACTGGTCACGGTGCACTTCCAGTCTTGGTGGCCACCAATGTCACATTCCCCTCTTGCTATGTTTGCTGAGGACAAGCAGCCGAGGGGACTTGTGCAGACAGCTGATGAGGGATGCTTGCTGAGTACCTCATTGCATCTCTGAACATATCAAACACTAACCAGAGCTCCGGCCCTCTGCTTCCCCTTGGTCAGTGAAGGTTTTCTCACCCCAGCCAACCTGGGCATGTTGCTCACCCCCTGGAGGGAAGCCCTGGAAAACAGCTGGAGCAATGGCTTGGTGGGAAGGAAAATCCATACCCACTTGTTTCCAGATTGTGGTTTGGAAGTGACCTGGAATCAAAGACATGAGATTTTTGCTCCTTTCCAGAAGTCCTGCAGGCCAAGTGTCCAGCATCCCTGGTAAGAGCTGCCACCAGCCTTCACCTCTTCAAAGACTATTTGATGTGCCGCATTCCACTTCAAACACCAAGAAGGTGGCTGTGCCAACATATCCCTGCTGTTCCCTCCTGGCACAGCCCAAGCAGCTTTCCACTTCATAGGAATGAACTGTTGCTTGTTCCACTGAGCTACCAAGATTCCTTGCCAGTGCTGGGGGGACCCAGGCAGCTCATCAAGAACCATCTTAGAGCATCTCCCTCTCTCCATTGACTGCACAGGGAGCGTCGCTCTTCTGGGGTCAAAGTCAGTCTTCAGTGGCGTCACTCTTCTGGGGCCAAAGTGTCTTCCTTTGAAGTGTAATGAAAGAAAAAAAAAGGCTGCAGTGACTGGCATCCACTGGAGAATTTCTCCTCTTGCATTGCGATCTGAATTCATTGCACAGCTCAGAACCCTGCTCACTGGAGATGCCCAGACTCTAAAGATTTGAAAAGCCACCAAGTCCCTATACTTCTCTCTTTAGTTTGCACTTAGACACTATTTTATTTTATTATTATTATTATTTTATTTTATTTTATTTTATTTTATTTTATTTTATTTTATTTTATTTTATTTTATTTTATTTTATTTTCTGGATTTTTCTACATTTTTCTTGTCTCAAAGCTTTGCCACATGACATTTCCAAGAAATGAGGCATATTCAGAGCTGTAGGTCTTGTCTTTTGAGGGGAAACATAATGATATTTTGGGGAGGAAACATTTTCAAAGTGATAGAAGAACGAAAGCAACCCATCGCACACAGTCCAGTACTCCTGCAAAGACATAGAAGAAAGCTCACCTGTCACAACTCCCTCACAACCCCACATGTGTCAGGAAATAAGACTGAGCAGTGTGGTTATCCCTACCCAAAATGGATAGAAAGAGAATGATGTTTTAATGGGCTTGATGGGTCAGTAGCAACAGAGAAAGGGAGAAATCAAATATATGTACCTTTCTGTCTTAACATAATATGAGCAAGTTACTGTTGGACATAGCACTGAAGAGCAGTGGAGAGCACTGGAGTGCTCCTGTCATGACTAGATTCTTTTGGCATCTAAATCTTAAGCTTAGTTGTCTCCTTCCTCTGGGGTTTTAAAGCAAAATCACTGTTTATTTGCAATTCAGACTGGTGTCTAACTGTGGTATAATACAGTTCGCAGCACTCAAACAGGGATAAGGGTGACTGCCATGACCAGCTCATAAAGCCTTGCTTGAGATGCTCTGGCAAAATGCTTTTTCAGTTGAAATCAGGATTCTGGTTCAACATATTCAACTATGTGTTTACATTTTATTATTATTGTTATTATTGTTATTATTATTATTATTATTATTATTATTATTATTATTATTATAGGCAAAACAATGACTTTTACAAGAGTTTTTTTTTTGTTTGTTTGTTTCAGTTTTGTAGGAAAAATGAGAATCAGAAATCCAATGCTTCTTGACTGAAAACCTTAGAGTTCTGGGATGACTTTTAATGAAAAGAAATAAATATTTTTTAAAGAACAACCACCTCCCCATTTTATATTCAGGGCATCTCACCAGGCTGTCTTGAGTTAAAAATCCTAGCCTGCAACTTGTTTATGAAGTCTGCAGGATTTGTGAAGTTGAATCATTTAGTAGGCATCAGCATCTGGAGAGATTCTTGCTCCTAAAATGAGATGATCCAGGACTTCAGCTTTATTGGAGAGGTTTCCATTGTAACAAGTTGCATATTTTCACCCATTGAAGTGGTTCTTTTTGAATATCTTTTGGTGAAAAATCACTGAGTATAGCATTTGCTTGTCTGTGAGTATCCAGCAATAGAAACATTGCTAATAAGCCAACAAGCACTCTTACCCTTTGCTGGTCTTCTGTTTAATAACAACCCAACCAGAATCATGACTGTATAGAGAAGCCCTCAATGCTCCAAATCCCTGAGCTGAAATGATGGTCACAGAAGCTGAAAGAGTGACAGACAAGAGGAAAAAAAATGGATAAGGGACTACAAAGAAACAACAAGATAACATTCGTTATCCTGTTTTGGGAGGGTTAGCAGGTGCACTTCTCAGGGCACTTCTGTGGGCTGCGCAAACACCTCCTAGCAAGTGTTTGCCTGTCCTCTTTGGGGCACCTGCTTCACCAGGAGGCAAGCGAACCAAGTGTCCCTGTCTGCTGTTTGTAAGGTGCGTTAAGACAACTAACCAGGTGGAGATGTGATACTGGGAATGGGGAGGAACATGGGGACACAGGAATAGCTGCACAGGTCAGACAGGGGTCCCTCCTGCTGGGTGTCCCCTCCCCAGCAATGGCTGGGGATACCTAGAGAAGAGTAGATCACCAGGACAGCCATCAGGGGTTTTGGGTCAGCATTCCCCATTGCTGGAAGAGTATTTTAGTTCCCACTTGTAGTTACTCCAACAGCTACTGTTTTGAGTGTCTCAGAGCAGTCTCAGGGTAGGCCACTACTTTTGTACAAATGATGCCTCCCCAACAGTTTTTGAAGTGTTGTTTGTTCATTTAGAGTCAAAACAAACAAACAAACAATCAAACAAACAAATAAACAACAACAAAAAAAAAAACAGCTCCAGCCCTCCTTGTGATTTTTATCTCCCTGCTGATGCTTTCCAGGCTCCTTTCCTGCAACACCTCCAGGGTGACCTTGCTGTCACCTACAAACACTCGGTCACACCTTCTGTCCGCACCAGTGACAGCTTCGCAGGCCTCCCTGGCGAGCTCATACTTAAGCCTGGGATGAGACCTCTCACTTCAATATCAGGGCAGCCCTGATACTCTGTCCCTAACATCAGAAACCTCTTTTAGAAGTGTGGTTGAATCTGTGCATCCAGGTACATCTTTGTTCTTCTGCAGTCCCTGAACAGTTTGCAGATCTGTAATGGCTGAGCCTCCCCTTGTGAAACAGGAGCCTGCTCAGGGGTGACATTAAAGGGCTGCCTACCTACTTGTAATGGTTGAAAGTGAGCTGCTTGCTGATGTGCTGCATTGGCAGGGGCTAAAAAGTCTCAAGTTCACACAGAGGAGCTGCAGGGATGGCTGTGGAAGGAGCTATCCAGTGTGTCCACATGGGCACTGCAGGTGTCAGGCCTGGGTGGCCTCCATGCATTGCCCAGCTGTGGGAAGATGTCTGGGTGCCAGACACTCATGCAGGCAGGGGATTGCATTAGTCGGAAGCACCCTGGGGCACGGGAAGAGTTTTCCACATGCTGGTGACAGACATAAGGTCTGCTATCAGCTGGGAGCTGGCTGTCCCAGGCCGCCCCAGGTCAGCAGCTAACTGGGCTGTGAGCGCTGAGGACAGAGGTGTTTGCTGTGTGTCAGATATAAGGGTTACACGGGGACAGTGACCCCAACAAGGGGCTGAAAGAGCAGCTGCATTTCAGACCAGGCTGTAGGGAGGCAGCACACACACAAACACCTCCATACAAAGGCAATCCAGACATGTAGGGAAGCTCATGGCATACTTGTGGGACAGCCACGTGCTGCAGGGGATTTATCCGACCTTATATCTAGCCTGTACATTTTCCCTATGACTATCTGATCTCAGTATTAGCTTGTGAGAGCCCTCTGTGCCTTCACATGATGCATGAGTGATGTTCAGGCCCTGGGTGTGGAGCACAGGGAGCACGGCACACGAAGCAGAGCTGAAGTGTCCATGTACACACCTCACCCAGGGGTGCAGAGCAGGAATCAGGGTGCTGGGAGGGACAACAGGCACCAAGAACATCATGCCCATGTCAGGCTGTTGCTCCTGCAGTGTTTAGAAACTCACAGAAAAGAGCAGGCAGGTTTGCGGTCTGCAGCAGGCACCACCAAGAAGCTGCTGCACCCACCAAAGGGGGACTAAACCCAGAGATCCCTCTTTCTCTTGGGCTCACAGAGCATCTAAGGCCTTCTCAATAAAAAAAAGAAGGGGTGAATCCTCAAGGAAGGGCACAGAGGACGCCCTCACCTGCCATACATCTCTGCCACTTGGCTCCCACCAGAGCCCCGGGGAGGAATGAGGTCTGGGAGCTGTTTCCATGTTCACCCTGTGTTAATGCCTCGTCTTGGGAAAAGTGTTAAATCCATCTAGACTTTGAAAACACAGTAATATCAAAACTGAATTTCAACCAACTTATGCACAGTTCACCATAACATTTTAATGGAGAAAAACACACAGCTGTTTCAAGCTTGAAGGGTCTAAGTAGTATGGTTTTGTACAAATGGCTGATACATTATTTGTTTATTGGGCAATCTACTTTTTTATATTGTTTGTCAGGCTATATAATTTTAGGTGAAAGCTTTTTAGCATAGTGTGCTTGCCAGAAGAACTTCCTTTATATACAGGTGTCTGCTCCAATGTACATAGAAAATAGGCCACTAATTGCCTTCTTACCCCGTCCTGCCCCGTTAACTAGAACCTGACTACTCAATAAATTAGACGACCATATTAACGTCGCCACTGCACAAATGAGTTGAGCACTAAAGCAGTTGATTTCATTTAAGGGTCACAAGAGGATCATTTAGTTTAAGAGGCTGATTTTGGCATCTCCTCCCTGCAGCACTCATTTATTCAATTGAAGGTTTCCTAAACACAGCCTTGGGAAGTGATCTCTTCATGGGACACCGGACAGGGATGGGAGACCCAGATTCTTTCTTTGGGGTTATTTCTTGGGACAGGTGTCTTCCTACCCTTGGTTTGCTCTGGGTTTTGGAGCATTTGCTCTTCTGAGAGGTGGTTACCTCCTAGGCTGAGATGATGCCAGGACAATGTGGCTCTGGTGTCTGTGGAGCTCCTGAAAAATTCTTTATTAAAGCACTATATTTCCCCTCCCTCGGTTGCTATGCTGAAATTGCTCTTGCCAAGGTTTCTGCAACACCATGTGGGTTTTATGGACTGTGAAAAACTGCTGCAGATGCAGCACCTGAGAGCAGCTTTAAATCAAAAGATTTAATGATCATGACTGGCTAGAAACCCTGTGGGCAGGTGATGCTCTGTCAGAGCCCACCAAGAGGCATTTTGAAGTCTAAAACCCAGCAGAGCCTCTCACCTGGCTGGAGCACTAATCCCCTACTTGGCAGGGCAGACACCACCTGTATCAGGAGCCAGCCAGGACACACATGGGCTTTTACAAAGCAGCCAGCCTGGAATTTATTCTCTTTATTTCTCCATCTTGCCCATGGTGGCCTGGGCTTGTGGCTGGACTCCTAACCCGTGGTACCATCCATGAGAGATTCTTCCCTCTCACCTCTCCCCAAATGGATGAGACCAAGTCCTCTGTTAAATGACACCTAGCGTGTTTGGGCTGCTCCCTTCTTTAAAGCCTTCTGTCATTCCTAGAGCTTGGACCAAGCACCGAGTTAATGATTACTGGGTGGAGTTTCACCGATCATTTTGAGGAGACAGCCTTTTTTCAGCCTTCTGGACACCCAAGGCAGGACATTTAATCAATGTCTTTGTCCTTGTCAGCTGGTGCATTAAATCAGGTGGCGCTTAGGTACATAAAATCATTTCAGGCTCAGCAATGTGCTTTCCAGCATGCAGGGAAGGACCAATAAAAACTACATTCATCTTTAAGAGAATGAGAATCTAGCAGAGCTTTCAGTTAAATGTGCGAATTTGTGGCTATATGTGTGTACAGTTCATCATAGCTCCATAAAGACATTGATTTTTTATTATTATTATTATTATTATTTTCTTGTCTGTTACATTACTGTAGTTTTAAATTTCAGCTTTTCAAATTTTTCAGCCTTTCAGGTGTGAAATAAATATACACAAATACTGAATGAGAATATCATACAAATACAAGGAACTAAATACATAAATAAGGAACTGGAAAATACTAGATGGAAATACAATTAAAAAGATTATGGTGGAGAAAGTGAAAGAGAAAGCAAAAGAGAAATCAAGTGAAAGGGAAAGTGGAAAAAGGAGAGGAAAAAGGGGAGAGGAGAGGAGAGGAGAGGAGAGGAGAGGAGAGGAGAGGAGAGGAGAGGAGAGGAGAGGAGAGGAGAGGAGAGGAGAGGAGAGGAGAGGAGAGGAGAGGAGAGGAGAGGAGAGGAGAGGAGAGGAGAGGAGAGGAGAGGAGAGGAGAGGAGAGGAGAGGAGAGGAGAGGAGAGGAGAGGAGAGGAGAGGAGAGGAGAGGAGAGGAGAGGAGATAAATGGAAACATTTGAAACTATGTGAACTTTTAGAAAGGTTAAATTGCCATCGAAACTATATTATGAATAAATGAGCAAGAGAATAAATGTTACACTGCACATTTTTATTTTACATATGCACAAAGAAAGCAGTAAGCATTTCAGCTGAGCAAATGAGCAAGCCATATTATTTAATTACTTCTTCTTACTATTGTGTTTGACAGTTATCTTGGAGACAATGTCAGTTTCTTTTCCTTCATTTCTTAAAATTGAGAGGCACTGAGAAATCTTCAGAGGGCAGGTGTCCATTATCAATCACTATTATTATTATTATATATTTTACATGTATGTACTTATGTATAAAATTCAACCTGTGTTAACAATTGATTGGACACATAAGGCATATATACATTTCTCTTCCCTACACATTGCATATTAGACAATCAAGAAAATGCCAGCAAGGAATTTAGCTGAACAGCTTCACTTGATGCCCTTGTCTCCATTCTCTGTGAGATGGATTTTTGCTTCCTCCTCTTCTCTCATTTTCAGCATGCTATAGGCAAAGCCCAGTTAAACTAATGCTGTTTGTCCTATGTCCCCTCCTGAGCCCAGGACTTCCTCACCATGCATTTTATTACCCTGTGTTAAGGGGATGGGTTTCCTCAAGGGCTGATGTGATATCAGTTTATTGAGGGGAGAGACAAGTTTCATGCCCTGATATTTAACTCTTTGCATTGATTTCAGTGGAAGGTAAGCATGTAAATCCCTTCTGAAATCCACATTGGATTAAGTGAGATTAAGCTAAAAAGTATCCACTAATACTGAGTGCCTAATTGAGGTGGTCAGAAGTGCTACTGGACCCACCACCCTAGAAAAAGCAGGCCTGGCACCCCAAAAGGCAAGGTATTTGCAGCTGGAAACCCCTTCTGTGGTGTCTGACCCCAGAGATCCACCTTGGTGATGTTATTCCCCTGTGGTGTGCCCATCTGGGACACACAGCAGCATAACCCAGGCCTGCACCCAGCTGGGTAGCGCCCCTTCCTTCTCTCTTCTCCCTGTGGGTGAACCCTTTCTTCTGTAGGGTGAGAGCCTTACATGCCCTCTGAAGAAGACACTTTCCTCCTCCATGCTGCCCAGGGCTGGAGGAAGGGTTGTGAGGAACATCTCCCTGCTTTTCTCTCCCTGGGATCCACCTCAACACATTGAGCCCTCGCTGAGGTCTGAGGCCTGGGGCTGGGGCCTGATGCCTGCAGATGGAAGTTGTGGAGGTTTTAGTTGCTGAGTTTTAAGATGTATTGGTGGAGCCGGAACAGTGAGTTCAGAGTTTGGCCAAATGTGGGCAGTTTTGCATGGAGAGATCAGTCTGGAGTGACATTGCTATAGCAGGACTTGTGCTCTGTTTAAATCCAGCAAGTCAGTGCAGCATGGAAGAAAACCGGCCAGGAAAACCCTGCGTAGGATTTCTGTCTCCAGGTGTCAGCTGGACTCTTCCAGTCCTCTTCTCCAACTCAGGATCACCCATACTTGCATTGCTCCTGTTTTTAGAGACTTGCAGGAACAGTGACCCCACACCCTCCCCACATTGTCCACTTCAGCAATTTTTCACCTTCCTCACTGCCCCCATTCAATACATTTTAACCAAAATCCCCCCAAACGTTTGCTGAGAGGTGGAGACACAGAATGGAAAATTTCAGCCCAAATGGCTGAGGGCAAAGTTGTAATGGACAAACAAGAGGGGAGGAATGGTGAGAACTGCCAGGTGAGCCAACAGCAGCCCAAGCACCACCTGCGTGGCGAGGCTGGGCTGGGCTCTGCCACCCCGCTCTGCGACACAGCACCCACCCCAAAGAGCCCAGGTACAGGGGAAAATGCAAGCAGTAAAGGGCTCTGAGAAGGAGATCTCTCTGGGTTGGAGTTCTGCTTTGAATTTCTTCACCTATATGTGAATATATATATGTATTTCTCCTTCTATCTGGTATAATAGCCATGAAAGGGGCAAACAAAATTATGCAGGGCAGGCAATGTGAAATTGCTTTATTTTCAGCAGAAAGGTTCATGGTATTTTAAAGAAATTCCTCACCTCTTCTTATAAGGTGATGAAGTTGTACTGCACTGGTGATGGTCAATATTCCTACCAGAAAATACAATTATGAATAGGAGGGAAAAAAAAAAGAAGAAAAAAAAAAAAAAGAGAGAGAGAGAGAGAGATGTAAAAGAGAAAGTCTAAAACAACAGGATTCATCTAAGATCCCCTCCTGCTCTCTCTCAGTCTTTCCCAGGGCAATTTTCCTAAGTATTTCCTGGACAAGGTCTTCTTCAAACTGGCTATATCTACTATACCTATGACCCATACCTACTGTGTGAAGAAGCCAATGTGTGCTGAGGAGAGCAAGGAGCAAGCTGAAGTATCATGAAGTATCAGCGTTTGAGTGCAGAATCTCTCAGAGACCAAAAAAGTTCCTTGAAAAGAAAATAAAAAAAGAAAAAAAGAAAAAAAAAGCTGATGAACCAGTGTTACTTTAAGGCAGCTGGAATAGTTCATGCTCTGTTTTTTATCATTAGCGCTCAGAGGGAAAGACAGCTTTGTTTTCACATGGTTATTGATTATTAACCAGCTTTGTGAAAGGTTACCTTTCTGCTAGATACAGCAGTGTGGGGGTTTTAAAAATCAATCCCTGGGAAAGCTCTGTTTCCCAGTCAACTTTTCCTTCTCCCACTGTTGGCCCATGCCATGGGAACAGTTTCCCTGTATTGTTTTGAATATGTTCCAGCCACCTTCAAGGTTTCTCTTCTGTTAAAAAGTGAATTGTAAAAAAGCGTTTGAGTGCTAAGAAGCCATCAAATATTATGCAGGTAGAGAAAATCAGAGAAAATCAAACCAGGTCGCTTCAAGGAAGTGAGGCTGAGCAGCACTCCTTGCTGGTTTATGTTCTGGTTAGCCACGGTGGGAAAGGGAACTGACTGAGTAGGGGATCACAAATTATTTGTATGGAAAGGCAAACAAAATGCTCCTGCTGCCTGTCCTAGATGGAAAAAAAAGAATGTTGTATCCAGGTGGTTTTATGTTTCACTGATCTCAGCAGCTTGCAGTAACGTCCATCAGACATGACTGGGGAAGACGTAGACAAGACTTTAAGCTCCTAAATTAAACATTTCAAGTAAGATCTTTGAACACACCGTTGAATTTCAGGAGTGTGCAATGCTGTATCTGTGGGCATATATTTTACAGCTTATATTTTAAAAACTCACAGATATGTCATTAGGCATGTGGCTTGGCTTTCCAAACCACTGGGTGCTCAGCCACACTCTTATTATCTTGTGAAAAGTTTTAGACCTCGTATGTGATGGGAAACCAGTTAGCCAAGCAGACAATCTCTTCTCTGTTAGGCAAACACCCAGCTAGAGGATAAGATCAAATCTCAACAAGTCCTTTAAAGACACACAAATCTAGTATGGTAATCCAAGTATTGCAGTGTGGTTATTGCAGGATCTCCCTGTAGGATGGCAACAGCTGAGTACCTGAAACACTCATCACTGATACTGGATTATTTGAATTCCTGTTCTTGTGTTGAGGATGATTACTACGTGCCTGTACTACTCAGCGTTGCTGCTGTCTTCCTTCGACTAATGCTACATACTCATGGATTCACTTTAGTTTAATCTCTTGGAATAACAAGCTTGCGATAAGGTTGGCCTTCTAGGTAGATCCTTACAGCAACTTTACTGACAGCATGGAGTACTTAAAAAAAGCTGCCTCTGAGGAGTGAAGTGCCATTAGAAGAAACAACCTGGACCTGCTAGAGCTGTTCTCAGCATGAACATCAACCATGTTATTCATTGTGGGACCACGATCATGGATCACAACACAGAGTTGAATGGGTGAGCATCCTGTCTCCAAGGGTGAAGCTGGATGAGCTGAATGTGGCAGCCATAGACACCCTCAAAATCTTTGGGAGCTCCTGTGGCCTGTAAAATCTTCACAACATGGGTAAAACCCAGGACCTCTAGCAGGCCTGGAGCACACATCCAGCCAGGCATTAAGGTAGATCCAACCCCTTGTAATTTGTTCTAGTGTGCAACACCTCGCTTACTTTTGCTTTTGCTGTTTTCAGTGGTTAGACACTGAACACTATTGTGAATTTATCAGCTGGAATAAATATATCACATGTATCATATGTCTTTTCTTTGCATGGATCCCTAGAGATTGAGGATGGCCCTGAGGATGGCGACTTCTCTCTACAACTGCCTGAAAGGAAGGTGTGGGGAGCTGGGGTTTGGCCTCTTCTCACAAGTAACTAGTGGTAGAACTAGAGGGAATGGCCTCAAGCTGTGCCAGGGGAGGTTCAGGTTGGCAATGAGGAGACATTTCTCCTCAGAAAGAGCAGTCAGGCACTGGGACGGGTTGCCCAGGGAGGTGGTGGAATCACTGTCCCTGGGGGTGTTCAAGGAGCGGTTGGACGTGGTGCTTGGGGACACAATTTAGTGGGTGACATTGGTGGTGGGGGATGGTTGGACCAGGTGATCTTGGAGGGCTTGTCCAACCTTAATGATTCTGTGATTCTCCTCAGGCTTGGAGAGTAAGGGCAGGGGAACCTCCCATCTGGGAGCTGCAGCAGTTCCCTGAGCTCACTATTCAAAGCACTCAAGTGCCACTGGCCTCACAGTGGCCATATATTAGCTACAGGGTCAGCACTGCACTTTTTGAGTTCTTGCACCATACCTACCCATCCAGAGGCCTTCCAGTGGGAGAATTAAAGCCCCCACAGCTGAGAAAATGCCTGGAGTGGAAAATTCTGGGAATTTGGGGAAATAACTGGGTGCTGTGTTACATGTGTGCTCCCTGCTGGGATTGCTGAACTCTGTCACCCCAAACACCAGCATGGGTCCCCCACACCAGGAGGGCCAGCGGGGCCCTTTTCCTGCACTGCAGCTCGCTGCCTTGTTGTTAGCACGGCAAAGCGTGCCCTTATCGCCTGCTCACGCAGGCAGAATGAAAGAGAATTAGCTCTAAATTATACGAAATTCATTTGCTTTGGAGGGGGAAATGTTTGCTCTATTTAGAAATGTTCGTTATAGAGAGAGGACCGCATTAAGACACCAGGTAATGGTCCTCCCTGGCGATGAATCAATTTGCTCTGGTTTTTATGGCCGCCTGTTTGTTTGTCCACACCGGTTCCCCGTGGAAAAACCGAGGCTGTAAATGCTCCGGGGAGCAGCGCAGAGCTGGGCTCCCCACGGGGATAGGGCTGTGCCCCCATAACCAGGGGCTGGCTGAACCCCACTAGCAGCACAGAGCCCTGGGGGGCTCCAAACCCGCAGCTTCCAGCCCAGGGCAAGGGGCTGGAGGTGTAGGCATGGAAGAAGTCTCCGATGGGATCGGAGGACACCTGTGCCTTCCAGCAGACCCAGGGGAGCATATAGGGCTGTGGGACCCTTGCAGGTCCCATACCCCAGCCCGGCATGCCAGGGGATGGAGAGGGAGGGCTCCCGGCGGGGGCAGCCGGAGGAGAAGCGATGCCTATCGGTAATTCCCGCTAATAAAATACTTTTTCACTATCCGCACTATAATTGGTTTACAGCCTTTTTTGTTTATTTATCCATAAGAGCTGCTGTTAAATGGCTTGGGAAAGCAATTGCTTAATGGCTCAATATTGAATCAAAGGCTCGGTGTGCTTTCCGAGAGATGGGGGGCCCGAATGGATTCATAGCGGAAACTCATTTTCCGTGTAATGGACTGGGAAGCTTTTATGATCCCTCGGAAGCCGCCGTCTGAGCCAGGTACCGAGGCGCCTCCTTCCCTGCTTGCCCGGGGATGCGTGGTCCCAACCGGGCCGAGCCGAGCCGAGCCGATCCGGGCCCTCGACGGGGCGGCCACTGCGCGTCCCGACGGCTGCGGCCGGAGCCTGGAGCCAAATGCCCGGAGCTGCGGGAAAGGGAGGTGAGAGGAGGAGAAGAAGGAGAGGAGGAGGAGGAGAGGAGGAGAGGAGGAGGAGGAGTGGAGGAGGAGAAGGAGGAGGAAGAGAAGAAGGAGGAAACGTGCCTGCCCCTGAGCCGGCGAGAGCGGCCGGCGGGCCGAGCGCAGGGAGGCAGGGAACTGATCTTTGTCCCTTTGGGTAGCTCTCCGCCTCCTCATAGCCTCGTCACCAAGTCAACCGGCAGCGGCTCGGAGCAGATTATCTCCGAGGGTCAACACTTTGCAGCCCAAGCCGCGGGGAAGGCTCCCAAATTTCCCCCTTCGGCAAACAATCCGCCGCCTATCGCTCGCCCTGGCGATAGCGTTGTGGTCCCCGACGGCCGCATCCCCCCTCGGGTAGGGGGTGGATGGGCAGAAAGCTGCTCCTGGCCCCCTGGGGACCCCCCAAATACTTGGGGTCCCCCCGAGGGAGACCCCAAGCACCTTTCCTGTCCCCGGGCACCCGTTCCCACAGCCGCATCCATGCCCGAGCTGCCCCCGCAGCCCAAATCCGCCCCGACGCCAACCTCCCCCACCCTTCCTCCCCCCGAAAATAAAATAAAAATAAAAAGGTTTTGATCTGCCGGGAGGGGATTAGGGATGAGCAAGCGGTGCGGGAAAAAGCGTGAATTTTGGGGCCGCCCCTCCCGGAGCGCCCCGCACGTCGGGGCGCACCCCGACCCCCGCATTGCCCCCTACCCCGACGGGGAGGGGGGGGGCTTCTTGTTCTGGGGTACGGAGGGAGCAGAGGGGGTCCGGGGGACCGGGTAACGGTGGGGGGAAGGTCTATAGGGCCGGGGCCACCCCGGGTGGCCTCTTATGGGTCCCGCCCCGCCCAGGAGGGCTGCGGGAGGGCTCACGTGGGGGGGACGGCGCCTATGGGGAGCCGGGCAGGGCGGCGGGGCCCGACGGGGCGGCGAGCTGTCAAAGAGGCATCCCGGGGCCGGCAGCGGGAGCAGCCCGATGTGTCCCTAGCTGCGAGACCCCCCCTTTAACCCCGGCCATGAACGCCGAGGAGCAGTATTACGCCTCGGCGCAGCTCTACAAGGAGCCGTGCGCCTTCCAGAGAGGGGGCCAGGCGCAGGATTACAACGCCAGCCCCCCCGCCTGCCTCTACATGGGCAGGCAGCAGCAGACGCCGTACCCCGGCCCTTTAGGGGCGCTGGAGCAGGGCAGCCCGCCGGATATTTCCCCTTACGAGGTGCCTCCCATCTCGGAAGATGCCGGGGTCTCCCACCTGCACCATCACCACCACCACCACCACCACCATCACCTTCCTCCCCCCCACCAGGACGCGCTGCCTTTCGCCGACGGGGCGGACGGGGGGGCGATGGAGGAGCCCCGGGTGCAGGTGCCCTTCGCCTGGATGAAATCCACCAAATCGCACGCCTGGAAGGGACAGTGGGCAGGTAAACCCCGCCGCCACCCCCTTCCCTCTTCTCTCCCTCCCTCGGCAGGCAGAAAACCTCCCCAAAATCAGCCGTGACGCCCCCCATGCCCACCCTCCCCGGGGGTCCCCTCCGCCGTCGGGTGGAAAGCCGGGGGTGGCAGCCGGCAGCGCGCAGCCCACGGGGGCCAAAACCCCAAGAGCATCATTTTTTTGGGGGGGGGGGAGGGTAGGGGAGGGGTGCCCGAGTCCCACGCAAAATTTCACGAATTTTTGGCCCCCGATAAACTCGCGGTGGCCGAGGTGGGGAGAGCCACCAGGGCTCCCCAACGTCCCCAAGGCTCCTCGCTGTCCCCAGGGCTCCTTGGTGTCCCCAAGGCTCCCTGCTGTCCCTATATCCCCCCCCCCCCCGCCTCCTGCCCGCGGGTTTTTCCCCGGAATTGCGCCTTTACAACCTAAAACCGGGGGCAAGGGAAACAATGCACAAACGAAGCAGAGGTGCCAGCGAGGGGAAGAAACTCTATCTAGGCAGAAAGTTCCGCTGCGGAACAATATTTCTGTCTCTCCCTGCACAATGTTATCGTGTCCTGCGCCTTTGTCACGCCTATAGGGCAAATATTATATTAATGGCTTTGTTCAAATAGACAGTTGAAAAAGGGACCGGGGTATTGAAATCACCGTGAAACAGTCTGGGAAGTGCCCGGGACACAGCGAGGGGGAGAGGGGACAGGCTGCGGTGCCCGGTGGCCGAGAGGAGCGCTTGTAGGGCTGAATGAATCGGTTGGGGTGGGGGGGAATAAAAAAAAAAAAAAAAAAAAGAAGGAAAATGATAAAGCCGAACTTTCAAAATACCCCTTCTTTTTTTTTTTTTTTCCTCTCCTCTTTATTAAAAAAAATCTCAGCAAAACGAAACTTGCCCCACCGAGGTCGCAAACTCTGCCCTGTTCCCTCCTGAGGGGGGACAAGGAGGGGACCCAGCCAGGGCTGTGCCACAGCAGGACAGGGGATGAGAACACCCGCACCCTATAGACCCTGTAAACCCTATAAACCTTCAGTTTTCATAGACACGCGTGGGATTTACGCGGCCGTGGGGCCGAGGGGCGGCTGCACTGATTTTATCATGGGGGTTGAGGGGGGTGAGAGGGGAGTAAAAGCCCAAAAAGATCCCTGGGGGGCTTTGGCCGAGCCCAGCGCGGTGCGCACCGCCGTGCCCGACCCTCGGGACTGCCCCGTCCCGGCAGCTGGCTGCACCGCCGCGCTGCCGAGTTTGAAGGGCCACACAGAGACCCTCTAACAGACGTGAAAACGTCTATTTTTATAGTTTTTCAGATTATTTATATGGCTGTAATTTCCTAAATATGGCCCATGGGAATATAAAGCCGAGCGGGGTAAAGCCGAGTGGGAAAAGCCCTGGGGTGCTTGAATCCGGCTCTTCACATCTCCTTTGAGTTCTGGAGTGTCCCCAGCAGGCCTCCAAGCCCTGGTGACAGTGGCAGTGGCATTTCCACGCCGATCCCCGGTCCTTCTTGCTGCCCTTGCCACCCCGGCCCAGCGGCGGCCTCCGTCGCGGGCACGGCGATGTCGCGGGCATGGCGATGTCGCCGTTGTCGCAGTTTCCGGGAACGAGAAATCAAAGGGCTCGGCCGACCTGGCCACAGGGACGGGTGGCAGCCACGGGTCCCCAGGGCTGTGGTCCCCGCACCCGAGCAGTGGCTCCCCGAAGGCTGGCAAGGGGCCGGGACTGCCCCGGGGGGAAATCCCGGGGCACCCACAGCAACCCTGAACCCTGTCCCGTGCCATTTCCATCTCCCTTTCCTTCTTTTTCTTATTTTTCCTTTTTGCTTTTTCACTATTTTTTCCCCATTATTTTTCCTTTATAAAATTATTTTTCCTTTTTTTTTAAAAAAAAAAAAAAAAATTACGATTTATTTTGGTCTCTTGTGCTTGGCGCGCAAAAACCCCATTTATTTATTTATTTATTTTAATTATTATTTATACATATATAGTTTTGCTTTTATTTTAAATCACACCCGACATATTGCAGGTTGGCAATATGGCCAACTCCATTTTGTTGTTCTTTATTTTTATCATTTTATTTTATTTTATTTTAAATCATATCTAACATAAATTACACCGGACATATTACCGGCGCTTTTTGGCGGGCGCAGATTTTTTATTTTTATTTTTTTTAATTTTTATTTTTTTATTTTCTTATTTTAATTAATTAATTAATTATTTTCTGTGGCTCCTTTGCCTCTCTCCGCCCCCGAGGGACGCCGTTTCTCCGCGAATTTCCCCCAAATTTTTATCGCCATAAAACAGCAGCCGCCGTGCGCCCCGCGGCCAGCGCAGCCCCGGGGGGTGCTCCCGCAGCCGTGGCGGTGTCCCCCCCCCTCCGACGAGGTGGCCGGGGCTGACTGTCCCCCTGTCCCCCTCTCTCCAGGGGGATCCTACGTGGTGGAGCCGGAGGAGAACAAGCGGACGAGGACGGCGTACACCCGGGCGCAGCTGCTGGAGCTGGAGAAGGAGTTTCTCTTCAACAAGTACATCTCCAGGCCGCGGCGGGTGGAGCTCGCCGTCATGTTGAACTTGACGGAGAGGCACATCAAGATCTGGTTCCAGAACCGGCGGATGAAGTGGAAGAAGGAAGAGGATAAAAAGCGAGGGGCGGCCAACAGCAACGACCCCGAGCAAGACTGTGTGGTGTCCTCCGGTGAGCTGCAGGGCAAAGAGGAGCTGCAGCCGTGTCCCCCCGGGAACATGCCCTCGGGGGCCTCCAGGGACCTGCTGGCCCCCAACCTGCCCCCACGAAGGCAGCAGGACTCTCGGTGAGCCGGGGAAGCGGCTGGCACCGGGGGACAGAGCCGAGGGGGCTGGCGGCCGGCCCCCCACCGCCGCCACCGTGCCGTCACCCGCCTTCCCCCGGGGAAATTGGGTGCCTGCCCCCCCCGAAATTGCCGTCCCGAGAAAATCGAGAAAACGAAAGGCGTGAGGCTGCAGCGAGGAGAGGCTCGGTGCGCGCTGTAGGGCCGCGATGGAGGCGCGCCGCGTCCCCCCCGTCGGGGGGCGGCTTCCCCCGGGGAAGGCGGATCTGGGACCGACGGCGACCCCGGGAGCACGGAGCGGTGGGGACAGCGAAGGAGAAGAGGTTGGAGGCTGCCCCTGCCAGGTTTGGGGCCGCCGTGCCCGCGGGTGCGGAGAGGGGGGCGGCGGGGCGCGGAGCCAGGCGGAGAGGTGCGGAGCCTCCCCGGGCCAACCCCGCCGCTTCGAGAGGCTCCGGGACATCTCTTCTAGGGAGAAGTCCAGCAGGAGACCGGACTAGTGGTCGTTTCTTTGGAAATCTGCTTTGTTTCGTTTTCTTTTGGAGTCTGGAAGAAAAAAAAAATAAGAAAAAAAAAGAGAGAGAAAGACGGGGGAAAATAAAAATAAATTAAAAAAAAAAAAAGACGGGGGAAAAAAAAGAAAAAGATGGGGAAAAAAATAAGCCCTCTGGTCCTGCGGGCAGGACTGAGACCCCCCGATGCCCCATTTCGGGTGCCTGGCCCCTCTCCATGCGGGCACCGTCGGGGCGCGCAGGGCTGCGCTGCCCTCCCGGGGCGTCGGTGAGGAAAGCGGGCAGCTGCCAGCCGGGTTTGGGACGTGCCCCGGGCTGGTCCCGGTGATGTTTTCCTTCAAAAGAAAATCCCCTTCCCTTCTTCATCCTCCTCTCTCTCATGAACCCAGCCTCGGGGAGAAGATGCCTCCCAGCTGCACGGCTCTTCCGGCTCCCTGCTCGTTGCGCCGAGATTTTCTCCCCAGCCGCTGCGAAAAAATCAGTGAATTTAATCGAAATTAAGACCTCGAGCCCAAGCTGGAAACGAAAAAGAAAAAAACGGGTGCGGAGCTCCGAGCTCTCCCCGGCAGCAGGCACCGGGAGGCGCGGCGAGACCCCACAGCATCTCCGGGGACCGGACCCGGGAGGGCCCTGGGGGAGGAAGAGGAGGAAGAGGAGGTGAGGAGGAGGAGGTGAGGAAGAGGAGGAGGAGATGAGGAGGAGGAGGTGAGGAAGAGGTGAGGAGGCCCGTCCCAACAGTCCTGATGAGAGGATGTTCCCAGTCCCACGGCTGAAAACAAGGGGGAGAAGCAGCAGCTTTCCACATTTTTTTTTTTAATTATTATTTTATTTTTTTTTCTCCCCGTCTTGCATAAAACGCTTAACAATACGGAAAGGTGGAGACTGGAGCTGAAGGTGTAATTCTTTTGCTTTTCTTTCCTTTTGGGGGCATTAATGTGTGTGTGCGAACAGGGACGTTCCTGGTTGTTTTTGTTTTTTTTTCCTGCACGTTGCATGAGCGATTTTTCGCCCAAGCCTGTGTGTCCTTCTTCACCTAAACGCAGCCAATGAGTGAGGACTTTGCTAATGATTATACGAGCAAAATTCAAATAAAGCCCTTCTGCTTAAGAAACGAAGCCACCATATTAATTAAAATATCATTTCCCAAACTTGGGGGACCGTGAAATCATTTTAAACCCCAGCATTTCCCGGCACCATTTACGCTTTGCAGCAGCCCGTCACTGGAAACGCTCGGCGGAACAATTTCCACGTCCCTTTTACAACATCTGTCACTGAAATTGCAACTGGGCAGCCACTGCAAAAAATAGATGTAGCTGCAAAAAGGAAATCTATCTATCATACAAAATCCCAAGATTTCCTGCTAAAATCCTTACAGGGCATTTCACTGGGCAAACAGCAGAAATTTTGCCTGCCCTTTCTCTAGTGTGATGCGTTCGGTTTCATTTTTATTTTTATTTTTATTTTTATTTTTTTTGTGCACTGCTGTACAAATGGAGAATTTGCCGACTTGTTCGACCGCGAGCTCGAGGTATTTTTACGAGTGAAAGCACAATCAGCCTTGCATGATTTAGTTTTAACGAATAAAGTCTTTTTCGTTGGGGAATTGGCAGAGCGGATGGGTTTAGCACTTTTTTTTTTTTTTTTTTTTTTTTTTTTTCATCTTTCTTACAGCTGCACCGATGGAAAAATTAGATTTAGCTGCATCAAGAGAGCCCCGGGACCTTGCAGAGGTAAATGCTGCAGGTAACCTGGTGGAAGGCATGGGGGCTTACAGGGCTGCTACAGCTCCTGTGCCGTGTCATCTCACCAAAATCAGGTGTTCAGGCATACCCATTTTTATTTGTTTTTTCCCCAAGGAAATGTTCCCCTGCTTTGAAACTGTAATAATGCATATTTAATTCTCTTTAACCCTCTGGATCAGGTTTTCACAAGGGATATTTACCTCCCTCTCCTGTCTCCAAGCAGGGCTGATGGCACACAGCTACGAAAAGCCTGGGGGCTGCCACTACTCGGCTGGGGCCACATCCAGCAGCCCCCGCTGCTTTTCTGCAGCCCTGTATGAATAATGATGCCCATAAATCAATGCTGAAAGCGGTGATTTAACCAAAGGTGTGAAAGTTTTTCCACTGAAGCCTGCTGCCTCCCACGCTGCGGTTGCTGCCGCTGCCATGGGCGTTGTATAGGGGAGATGCTGCAGGCTGGGAGAGGACACATGGCTCAGGAAGGTGGCGGTGCCTTGAGGCATGACCACAGAAGGGAAGCCAGCCCTACAACCACCACCAAAGCCAGGCTGGAGGGCTGGGTGATGCACCTTGAAGTCTGGCCTTCATAAGGGGCAGAGCTGGCTGGGAGCTCAGTGTTGTGCTGTGAGGCTAACCCGGCTGCTCAGCTCAGGAGCGGGAATGTCATGGGGGTCCCAGCACTCCTGGCTGCTTGTATCGTTCTTATGGGAGGTTTTGGGGACAGCAGGTAAGCCCCCCATACACACATGTACATGCACATGCAGACTTCCTATACCCCTGGCTCAGAACAGCAGCTCCATCCCTGCTTCCTCCTACCCTGGGGCTGAGAACAACCAGATCTAAAGGATATTTCTGCACCAGCCAAGACCACATCTGTTTTGACATCTAGGGAGGCCATCAAAAAGTGAAAATGCTGCATTTCCAATGTTAGAAATAGTGAACATTATCCACTTCCATTTATCCACAGCTGCCTCATTGCCCCCCTTGTTGGTTCCTGCACCCCACAAAGCACCCCATAAAGCTGTGCACCTCACCAGTGCCTATGCACACAGCTCTGCCTTAGCCGTGAGCATGAGGAATGGGGAAGCAAAATGAGAAGCACATGGAGCCAGGGCTTTTCCCAGACTCTGCCTTTCCCTACCTCCTTTCCCCATGGCACTCTCTGTCCCGACACTCAGCTCCTTTGTTCCCTGATCCATCTGGGATGTCATCTCCATTCCTCTCTGTCTCCAGGTGCCCAAAAGATTAGTCAGGGCTGGCCAGCCTCTATCATGGAGTAGAAAACCCAAATAGGTGGTTCTTCTACTATTTGGTCTTGCTGCCTACTATCTGGGCTTGCTCCAGGAGCCCCCAGCTTCCAGCAGCAGCACTGGAAGGAGAGGAGGTTGCTGCCGTGCTTCTGCCAACTGGAGTGACCTTAGGTGGGACCTCACCTTTGCAGAAACCCTCCTCTCTGGCTCTGCTCACCAGGACCCACTGGGCACAAGAGGCAGATGCCTTGGGAAATGAATATGTTTATCATAGATGACCCAAAAATGTACTGGGGGAAAAGAAATTTGAGAGAGGAGTGTGAGCAGCACAAACCAGTCCAAAGCAGAGGCACCTGAAGAGCATCTCACCTGGAGAGCACTGCCAAAGAAGAGGCTTCTGGGCTTTGTTTCATGACAGAGATGGACTGGGCACAATCATCTGGTGCCGGTGGCAGCCTCAGGTCCTCCGTGTCCCTCCCCTCACATGATGGTTTGTGTCCCTTGCAGGGCTAAACTTGGGAGCTTTAGTGGGGAGAAGAGCTTCTGCTGCAAGCAGCTGGCAGCATGCTGGTATTCCTTCTGAGCAGGGGTGGGAGTGGCATGGTAAATGTAAGTGTGCTCGGTTTGGACAATCCCCATGGACCTCAAAGCACCAAGGCAAGTAGGGTTTAGTGCCTTCACCGGCAGAAGAAGCCAGAAGAAGGAAAAGATCTCTCTTCAGGGAGAGCTGAGGGCACCAAGGCCCTGCCAGGAGTGACTCTGGAGCCCCACGGCCGGCGCTGAGCTAGGGCAGGGACACCAGCTCCCAGCCTGAGCAGAGCCCTGTGTTTGAACACCACTTCCCTGGGCTTTTCTCTGGGGAAAAGCAAACAGCTACCTGCCGGGAGCCTGGGCTGGGCGCGGCGACGTGGGGCTCCAGAGTCACGTTCCCAAAGCAGCCCCTCCTGGCAGGGAGCTGAGCTCTCCTGGGGCAAGTGGTGGGCGAGCAGTCACCTCACACCCCGGTTCCTAAATACCCTTCAACACGACCACTCCAGTCCCTCTGATTCAAAACTGTGCCTTTTCTTCCCCGCAGAGCTCCCAGCAGCGAGGGCAGGTCTGACATCTGCTTTGCCCTCTCTCCTCTCCCGCTGCTAACCCCTGCTGGTGAGTCAGTATTTGGCTAAGGGTGAGCCTGCGTGAGGTGACATTGCTCCAGATAAGCTGGCACACTAGCAGGCTCTGATTTTCTCGTGCGCTGCATGAGCTGGAGTTTTTATCCCAAGAATGGAAATTGCCAAGCAGTGGGGTTGGGGGAGGATCCCCTCTGTTCCTGTCCCGTGGACATGGGGAAGGCAATCTATTCCCCTTCTCCTTGTCTCCCAAGAAGGCAAAGGACAAGATTTTGAGGGATGTGGGCAAAAGGAGCTTCCACGGAGCCCCAAAATCAGTAGGTGGAGGGGGTGGACTTATAAGGATCAGGAAGGTGGCAGCTGGAAGCAGGAGGGGTCAGAGGCGAGGCAAGCAGAGGTGGAAGCTGATGGTTGTAGGGGAGAAGCCAGAAACTGATATTTACCAAGAAAAGTGAAGAAAAAGGTAAGTGATGTTGTGCCAAGCCCTCTGAAGCTACAGGATGACGATGCCAGTGAGCTCATTAGCAGGGAACGTGGCTCTGCTTTTAGGGAACAAGTCACCGTACGGACACAAGGTGCTCTGTGTATTTTCCTTAGCTGCTAACTGCAGCACGCACCTTTCATACTGAGGTTTAATCCCACCTCGTGATGCACTGGAGGTTGCTCCCCCATCTCCACAGCCTTCCCGATCCAAGCACTAAGGGGAAGTGTTGGGATTCCAGCAGAGATTCCCATTTTGGGTTTCCGTGAGCTGGCACCAAGCCCTTATTCGATGCACGGCTTGTTCCAGCTGCCCCTGCTCAGGTCAGATCAGGTACACACAGCCCAGTGTGCCCAGGGCTCTAAATAAAGATATTTTTGGCAAAAAGTCTCCAAGAGTTAACTGCCCCACTGTGCCTGGGAAAAATCACTGCAATGGGTTCGGAAGCAGGCGCTGGAGATTGTCAGGAAAGCTGCAGTGATGCAGGAGATAAAAAAAAAAAACATTTGGGGTGGCAGATTTATGTCTGGCTCCAGCACAGCCCCACTTGCTCCCAGCGCTGCTTTTATCCCATCCCCTTGGACCAGCCCTGAGACGTGAGGTGAGGCAGACACCAGTGAGAGCTGCAGGATATCCTCCTCCCAGAGGAGTCCCAGCCGTCAGGTGCCAGGGGACCAGGAGGGGAAGGGAAGGGAAGGGAAGGGAAGGGAAGGGAAGGGAAGGGAAGGGAAGGGAAGGGAAGGGAAGGGAAGGGAAGGGAAGGGAAGGGAAGGGAAGGGAAGGGAAGGGAAGGGAAGGGAAGGGAAGGGAAGGGAAGGGAAGGGAAGGGAAGGGAAGGGAAGGGAAGGGAAGGGAAGGGAAGGGAAGGGAAGGGAAGGGAAGGGAAGGGAAGGGAAGGGAAGGGAAGGGAAGGGAAGGGAAGGGAAGGGAAGGGAAGGGAAGGGAAGGGAAGGAGCCGCTCAGCTTCCTGCAGCGCCGCTGCCACCTGCCGGCCGCACGCGGCCCCGCAGCCCCGCGCCCCGCCGGGCGGCGCCGCGCCGCCAGCAGGCACCAGGCATCCTGCACGGGCTTTTTCTTTTTCTTTTTCTTTTTCTTTTTCTTTTTCTTTTTCTTTTTCTTTTTCTTTTTCTTTTTCTTTTTCTTTTTCTTTTTCTTTTTCTTTTTCTTTTTCTTTTTCTTTTTCTTTTTCTTTTTCTTTTTCTTTTTCTTTTTCTTTTTCTTTTTCTTTTTCTTTTTCTTCTTCTTTTTCTTCTTCTTCTTCTTCTTCTTCTTCTTCTTCTTCTTCTTCTTCTTCTTCTTCTTCTTCTTCTTCTTCTTCTTCTTCTTCTTCTTCTTCTTCTTCTTCTTCTTCTTCTTCTTTTCCTTCTTCTTCTTCTTTTCCTTCTTCTTCTTCTTCTTCTTCTTCTTCTTTTCTCTCTTTGTTTTTCTCTTTTTCTTCTTTTTTTTTTTTCCTTTCCTCCTTCTTTTTTTCCCTTTCATTTTAACCATTCCCTTTCCCTTTTCTCTTTTTCCTTTTTCCTTTTCCCTTTTCCCTTTTCCCCTTTCCCCTTTCCATTTTCCCCTTCCCCTTTTCCTTTTACCCTTTCTTTTTTTTTTTTTTTTTTCCCTTCTTTTATTTTCCTTTTTTTTTTTTTTTCCCTTTTCCTTTTTCATTCTCAGATGCCCTTGACTTCAACCCAGAATTCCTCCACAGGGCAGTTATGGAGGGGCAGTGCCTCTGCAGAGAGAGAAGTGAAGGGGCAGGCAGAAGGCAAAGGGCTGGGTGTTGTAGTCAGTGAACAGAAGGTATTTTTGCTCAGCAGCTGTGCTGGGGGAATAGGGACCATGGCTGGATTGTGCTGCAGACAGAGAATCCAACCCCAGCTGTAACCCCAGACCTTTCCAATGCTAAAAACACGTGTTCCTGGAGCCTTTCCCAGCCCCACAGCACAGCCCTGCGGAAATGAGAGGCTGTGAAGGAACACACAGCAATTCCCTTCTGCAAAGGGAAGGCTCAGGTTGCTCCTGGCCAGCGTGCCAGCAGGTTGGAGCTGGCGGATGGGTGTTGGCAGCTGTCCTCCTCCCAGGCACCTAGCCTGCCACTTGGGCAGACTCAGACTGGGGAGCCTCCAGGCAATAGCAGCAGAAATTAGAGAATCACAGGATGGTTTGGGTTGGAAGGGACCTTAAAGTCCACCCATGGCATGACTTGCCTTCCTGCTAAGGAAGTAAACAGAAAGGAGGAGACCTCCTGGGACATTTCACCAGCGGTGTTCACACCTCCAGCTATCCAGAACTTCTTGGAAAAGCCCAAGGAGGAGTGTCTTTCCTGACCTGGCTTATGAATTCAATGCCGCTTATAAATCTTGGAATACATCTACAGCAGTGAGTAGAGAAAGGCTCCAATCACTCCTAAGCACTGGGGCCACCAAAATGTCCATATGCAGACGACTTCTCTGTCACCACCCAGAGCAGGCTGGCTGCACCCAGCCCATGTCCTGGGAACAGCCCCTTGCTTGCATGAACACTCAAACCGTGCCCAGGAGTTCCTTGGACAAGAAATAGCTGGCCCAAGCCAAGACTGGCTGTGGACCATGCAGCAGTTTGTTAGTCCAGCTGATTTAATTGCAGTGCCCAGGTACTTTTTAATTTATTGGGCTGGATGTAGGAACCCAGCTTTGTGTGCTTCTCTGGCACATCAAGCGAGCTTTTGCCATCTGAGCTGGATGCCTCCAGAAAATCCCCGTTGGGGAGGAGATACCACCACGCCAGCTAGGCTTTGTGAGCCCAGAACTCCTCCTGGCCCCTGGTGCTGCAGATTGCTGGAGCAGGGATCAGCTGGGATCTGCTCCGGCTCCTTCACAGCAGGGCCCACTGAGTTTAAGGGTATTGCCACGGGGATCCGAGCACGTGCTGCTCTGGGAGGAAGCAGGGTTTCACGTCTTTCACAAAGCTATGTACACAAAGCATGATGTTCTCAAAGGGAAGGTACACCGAGCAAGATCAAACATCGGGAACGTTTCTAGAAACATTTTAACACCCGATAAAAACATGCTGCTGATTCCTCCAGCGTGAATCACCGGTTTGTGCTGACGTGCTCCTAGCAGCTCGGGGCAGTCCTTGTGTTTCTCCGGGCTGGGAGGAAGGGACCCAAGGGCCGAGCAGGCTGGGTGGCCAGGTAAGGGGGTGGCACAAAGTGACAGAGCTGGAAAAGCACAGAATTGGTCTTCTGTGTGCTCTTCTGTGGGCTCTGCAAGCTGCTACGGTGCATTTACTTATGTCCATCTCAGCAGGGTCTCCTTTTGCTCTGGACCCCAGAGCAGATCACAGACAGGTCTGGGCTTCCCTCCGACACCTCATGGGGTGTCCCTGCTGCCTGCACTGCCAGGGGCTGAGCTGCAATGTACATCTTGGTGAGGGTTGTCCACCAGCAAGGAGATAACATTAGCCATGTTTTACCAGCAGAGACCATGCTTTTGAGGATGGAAAGCACAACTGGAGCCACAATGGGAATTTAGCAGGAGATGACAGAATAAAGCAGCAGGTCTGGAGCGGCACAGTGGTTTTGTAGTTGTGTAGTTGCTGGGAATAGAAGGGTCGTGTTTTTAGACTGAAGTCCCGGAGGAAGGAATACACTTCTGATAAGAGAAAGTCAGTTTTTCTTCTGAGTCACTGCATTCCTGGGAATAGTTGTGCAAGATGTTTTTAAAGACCCTTCAGCTAACTGTGGTTACCTGTACATGTATAGATGCATATAAGCATATTGATGAGAATCAGAGATCTAGAAAATTAACATTATTGCCACAGAAAAAAATTATACCCAATTTACTGTAACCAGAAGAAGAGTGGATTGAGTTTTCTTCTACTATTGAAGTTTATTATATAGCAGCAAATTTTAATTTTAAACTAGAATCAAATTCCTTTTCATATCTGATAGGAGGTGATGTTCACCAAGAACTAATGCGAGGTCTGCCTCTCATTCACTAGCTGTGCAGATTTCCCTAGATTAGGTGAGGGCTGGAATTTCCTTAAAACATGACTGAAAGCTTGGGTTACCTTTGGAGAAAGCTCAATAGTTAAGAGCTCATACCAACACTACTGTTCATACCACTTCTGACACCCTCTGTGACAGGGACTGGCTCATTTTCAAACTGTAGAAAAGGAAGAAAAAATTAGGGTTTTTATTGCCTCTTGATTCCTCCTTGATTTGGGAATGCAGATCCCTTCAGAGGCCAAGGAGCACTCTGGTGTCCACATCCTGCCCATCTTCCACTTGAGATTCATCAATGCAGGACTTCAATCTTGCAAATCCCAAGCCCCATGGTGGAGACACCTGGATCACAGCCCTAGCTCACAAGTTTGAGTTTTGCAGCAGGACCTTTTCTGAGGCCTTGTTGACAAACAGCCCTTGTGGAAAGCCACCAGTGGCTTTTCTGCTCTCACTCAGGGAGGCAGGGGAGCATGCAAATCTTCTGGCCCAGAGAGATTTTTCCATTTGGATGGTCAACCCACATCAGGGAAAGCTTAGACCACAAGAAACCTCATTTTTTCAGGGCTGAAAGCTTGCCTTGTTCGCCTGAGGAGGAAGGGAGGACCTGCGGCGGGAGCATCCTCCCCAAAGAATGCCAGAGATAAGGCAGCTTTTCTCTCGCAAAGCTCTTCGGCCCTGTGAAAGGTATCTGAGGGACGGGCTGGGACTGCTTGGAAGCCAACAAGACGTGTCAGGGGAACAGGATCTGACTCAAAAGCAAAACTACACGAGCTTGCGACAGCTGCCAAAAAATACCTGGATGACTAAGGGGACAAGAATGCCTGGAGCAGGACGGGTCTGCGCGCTCGGCTTTTATTCCTCTGTGGCAAGATTTGCTCTTGCAGGGCTTTTTCTGTTTTGGCTTGCTCCGTTCTCTCTGAATAGCACCATAGGAAAGCTTTCCTTCCCACCCTGCCTTTATATCTGGGTGCAGGAGTGTTGGGAGGCAGAGCACGAGTTGAAATGTTACATTGGGCATGAGCTACTCACAGTACAACTCAACATAAGCAGATAGAAGCAGTCCTTTAAGACTTTATACAAAGACAGTGATGCACTTTTGTTAATTGGAGGAAGTGAGTCAAAGCCTCTACTGTGGCCAACAGATTAGATATTACATTATGACCAGAGGAAGAAAAGAACAGGAGGAAAACTATTGCTTGCCACCTTCATAGTATCACAGAACGATTTGGGTTGGAAGGGATCTTAAAGCCCACCCAGTTCCACCCCCCTGCCATGGGCAGGGACACCTCCCACCACACCAGGTTGCCCAGAGCCCCACCCAGCCTGGCCTTGAGCACCTCCAGGGATGGGGCATCCACAGCTTCTCTGGGCAGCCTGTGCCAGGGCCTCATCACCCTCTGAGGGAAGAAGGTGATCTTGCCAATGGTTAATGGGGCCTGATGTCTGCTACAGATCTGTACCTACACATCCAGGTGGGCATGAAGTGAGACTCTGCTGTGAGTTTTCATCCTCTCTTTGCCCATAGTGGTGATGCTTTGAAAGCACCTGCAGGGGGATGCAGTGGGCGTCATCCCCAAATGGATGACAATTTAATTTAGAAATACAGGTCTGGAAAGGGATTCCTGGTCTCCGAATCCAGTCTCCCAGCAACAAACTGTTTATTTTAGTGAATAGCTCAAATTTTTTCTGTCCCTTTGCAAGGGAGTGCCTGCCCCCTTCCTTCAAGGAAGGTCAGCTTGATCTCCAAAAGAACCAAAAGCCGAGGAAGGAGCAGGAGGCATCACGGCAGCTGAGACATTAACTAAAAGAAACAGCCTGTGTTCACTCAGAAGCAGCAAGAGGGACTGTCCCCAGAGCTTCCTGGCACTTCTCCTCCGCAGAAGCCTTCACCCACAGCTCCTGGCCAAGGTCAGCCTCCATAGACTGCGTGTGCATCTCCCTGCCCTCCACTCCCTCGTGCCACCCGCCCCGTGCCCCTTCACGCCCTGATGGCCTTATTTTGTCCCTGAGCTGCTGCACACCCAGACGTGCCTTCCCCTGACCCCTGTTCTCTGCCTTTCCTTACCCTTCATGAGCTGTTTGCTCCTGGAAGGCCTCCAGCACCGCCTCGCTGGCACCAGTTCAACTTTTGGTTTCGGCTCGGACCTCTTAAAACTTCGGCACATGGCTCCAGGCCCTGGTGGGATCCAGGGTTTCTGGGGCTGGTTACATGCTGCTGACTTTAGGCATTTTTTTTCCTTTTTTTTTCTATAAAGCTTACTGACTTCATACTGCTCAGCTAGCAGGCTGATGGCCACAATGTGGTTGGCACAGGGGGGTCACCAAAACCAGCTCACCGCTGCCAAATCCCATTCAGCATCATAGTCTGGCCACCGGAGTGCTCCATATCCCTGCAAATATTGCCCCAAATAAAGAAGTTATCCAGCTTGTGCCTTTTTACACTCCTTTATGGTGCACAGGGAATATAAAGGAAGGCGGAAGGCTGGTGGTTTATTTGTTTGGGGATGGGAGGGGGCAAATGTTTGAAATTGGGTGTGGATATAATTTGCTCAGTTGGTTCCTCTTTATAGCAAGAAATTTGAGTTCTCTGTTACCGTCAGGAAGAACTTGAGGAGAGCTCAAAAATTAACATTCACTAGCAAAGGGAAAAGAGATCAGAAATGGGGATTGCTTAAAACACAGTGGGCTTGATTCTGTGAGAATAATTTGGAGACGTGAGAGCTTCATGCTTCATCATAAGACGTTCACCTGAAGGGGAGAAACTCTTGCTCAAAAGTCCTATAGATAAGAGCTGGAGATCCCGACACTTTCAGCACTGAAGACAACCAGGAGCGTGGTGCTGGAGGGGTACAGGATCTGTCCTGGTGTCTTGGATCTGTCTGGGCAGCCCCATGCCACCCTCGTGGTGGTGCTCCCAGGGCTCTGCCAGCCCCGTGTCACCCCAGCTCCAGGGGCATGGGGAAGTGCCAGCCAAACCCTGCCAAGCAGCACCTATTACACCCACAGATCCTTCGTGATTAATTTACTTATTGATGGCCCTTCATAACTCCGTGGTCATCTTTTTTCTTCCTTTTTTTTTTTTTTTTTTTTTTTTTTTTTTTTTTTTTTTTTTTTTGGCGCTGCCATTAATTATTCCTGGAAGCAAATAAAAGGGCCCACCGATATCTCTCCCTCCCTCCCGCCCGCCCGCCGCAGCCAGCTTTTCCTTAGGGAGAAAAAACTTGTACTCGTTCTGCAGTGGGACAATGCCGACTTTTGAACCTCTAACCACTAAACAAACAAACCTTGCGCTCCGCTCCACAATCCAAACAGGGTTTATTGACAGGCGTATCGCAGCAACCCGCACCGGCTCAGGCAGCAGCCGGGCCCGGGATCGATGCTGCGGGGGTGGCCCCGGGCACCAGAGGGCATCCTCGAAGGGGGACAGAACCCACCTGGAGCCCCCGAGCTCCCTTGAGAGGAAGGAGCAGGGGATGGTGCCTGCAAAGCACTGTGGACTTGGCCATGCTCCCTGGCACAACCTCTCCCTGCACTGGGGGTGCTGCTCCCCACCTCAGTCTCCCCCCATGCATGGGAGACCAGGTTCAGGTCCTCAGGGCTGCTGCCAGCCCGTGCCCAGCCCAAAAAGCTGCAGAAAAAACATTGTGGACAGCTCTCAGCATTTCCCCATCCTCCCTCTGGTACAGAGAGGAGATACCTGGTCCATGGGGCAAACCCATCCTGCCCGTGCCGTCCTGCAGATCCCACTGGCACGTGGCTTCGGCTGTCAGCAAGGTGAGAAGAGGAAAAACAAAATGCTCAGAATAAGGCAAATTGGGTATTTGGAATGGAGTTGGTGAGAAAACCAGAGTGATGCAGGGCCGTGTGCTGGAGAAGTCAGCAAACTGCATAAATCACCCCAAAATGTGCCTGAGGCTGGGCAGTGCTCCCATTGCCACCAGGGCACGGCCCCATACGAGTGGGTCCCACTGCCAGCCTGGGGCACTGGTTGATTTGACCAAATCAAGCAGATCTTTCTCCTTTTGTCTCTAGCTGGGTGAGCCTTTGGCATTTCTATCCTGGTCCCCATCATTTAGGAAGAAATGGTGAATGGGCACAGCCCATGCGAGGTGAGCTGTGTAGGAGCACGAGGCTCCTCTGTGGGTTTCTGCTCTCAGTGAGGATGCGATGAAGGCAAAGCTGGTAAATCCAAGGAGAGTTTTGAAAACTAACTGGAAAAAAATCCAAGTGAGCCAAGTAACATGAGGGGGCAAGAAAAGAGAAATAATTTAAATTAAAGGACACTGCAAGCTGTGCAAAATGGCACCAGGCACTTTGCGTTAGCTCTGCACGCACAGACAAAGATCCCCCCCTCCAGCACGACTGGACATGATTTGCAGAGACTTCACTCTTCCAATTTCTCTGCACTGCGGCTAATAAATCTGGCTGGATGACTGTCAGCACGGGATTTATGGGCTCTTTTACAAGTGTCTAACATTAAGCAATTCACTTCTGAACGTTTAAACAGCGCCTTATCTTGTCTGCTCTGACCCTTAGGGCAGGATGAACGTTTTGCATATTTATGGTCACGAGAAAAAAATAAAATAAAATAAAATAAAATATAAAATAAAAAAATGTGCTTTAATTTTTCTTTTCTTCCTGTTAAAATTCATAGTTAACCCGACAACATTGTGAAAACCTTGCGGATCCCTGAGATTCACGGGGGGCAGGCAGGCAGCGCCCGCGCCCCCCCTTTTATCTAACAAACTCCAGGGTAAAAACAATAAAAAAAAAAAAAAGGAAAACCGAAAACCATAATAATATTAATAATAATAAAGCCACCGCCACGATTCCCCCGGACGACGAGACACGCACACTGTACACTCTGTACACAAGGCCGGCCCCGCGGGGCGGTGTAGTGCATAGGCGGGGGGGGGGCCGCTCCCACCGTGCCACCGAGACCCCCCCGGCCCCGGCCCGGCCCGGCACGGCTCGGCCCGGCCCCGCTGCGGCCGTGCCCTCCAGCAGTCCCTGAGCTGCGGCCCCCCCGGCCGCTGTCACTGGGGGGCGGCGGGACCCAGCCCGGCGGCTGCTGCCCCCCCTGCGGGACCCTGCAGAGGGGCGCCGGGGCTGAGCGGCTCCGCACCGCCGGGCTGCGCCTGCTGCAGCTTCTTCTTGTTGATCTTCCTCTCCTTCGCCCGCCGGTTCTGGAACCAGATTTTCACCTGCCGGGGGAAGAGAGGGCAGTTAGGGGGGTGTCGCCTCCGGCTGTCCCCCCACCACCACGGGGATCCGTAATGGGAGAGGCGCCGGGAGCCTCCTTGCGCATCCCGGTGTGCGCATCCCTGGTAGCGCGCATCCTTGCCCCAAGCATCCCTCCCCCGAGCATCCCTGCACTTAAACCTCCCTGTCCCGAGCATCTATGCCCCGAGCATCCCTGCATCCCGATGTGTGCATCCCGTCCCTGCGCATCCCGACCCTACACATGCTGACCTTACACATCCCAACCCGACACATGCCGACCCTGCACATCTGAACCGTATACATCTCAACCCTACACGTCCCAACCCTACACATCCCGACCCTATACGTCCCGACCCTACTCATCCGAGCCCTACATGTCCCGACCCTACACGTCCCGACCCTACACATCCCGACCCTACACATCCCAAACCTACACATCCTAACCCTATACGTCCCGACACTACACATCCCAACCCTACACATCCCAACCCTACACATCTCAACCCTATACATCCCAACCCTACACAACCCGACCCTACACATTCCGACGCGCGCATCCTGTCCCTGTCCCACAAATCCCGACCCCATACACCCCGACCCCACACTCTGGAGCACACACCTGCCTCTCCGACAGCCCCAGGCTGGAGGCCAGCTCCGCTTTCCTCCGGATGGTGATGTAGCGGCTGTAGTGGAACTCCTTCTCCAGCTCCAGCCGCTGGTGGTCGGTGTAGACGACGCGGTACTTGTCTTTCGTCCTGGTTTTAACTGCGGGGAACAAAGCCCGGGTTGGGAAAGCAAAAGCAAAAGCAGCGCGGAGCTGCGCGGCAGCCGCCGCAGGGTGGCTCCCGGAGGGCGCAGGGCGAGCAGGATGAGGCCACCCCGGCTCCCTGCCCGCCTCTCCCTGCACCGGGCTCCCCTGAGAACAGCAAACAGAGGGGAGAGCAGCAGTTAAACCGTCCCTCAGACCTTGGGCACGTGTTGCAAAAGCTGCGGGAATGTCAGTTGCGACAGCGACATGGGCGCGGGCCCTCCGCCACCACCCCCACCCTGCGCTCCGGTGCGCTCCCGGTCGTTTTGCTGGGGACAAATTTATTGCGCGCTTTGGGCCGCCTTGGGGTTTGCTTTGCGTTCCCCATCGGGGACGGGCTTAGGAGGAGAGGGAAAAGAAAAAAAGAAAAAAGGGGGAAAAAAAAGGAAGAAGGAGGGAAGAATTGAAAAAAAATGTGGGGAAAGAAAGGAAAAACTATGGAAAAAAAGGGGAAATTGGAGAAAAAAATGAAAAAGGGGGGATAAAGTGGGAGAAAAAAAAAAAGGAAAAGGTGAAAAGAAAGGAAAATCCTGCTGAGGGCCCGGCGGCTCGGAGCCCAGCCCGGAGCAGTCCCCGGGCTCCTGCCCGGCTCCGCCGCCCCTCGCCCCGCCGCCGGCGTAGGGCAGGGCCCGAGGGGGCTCCGCGGTGCCCCCGGGAGGGCTCCGTGCGGTTGCAGCCCCCCAAATTGAACAAAACCAAGTCCGAAGGCGAATTTCGGCGAGTGGCCGGCGAGTATATGCATGGCTGCATGGAGTGACCTCCTTTCTTGGGCTCGTTTCTGGTTGAGCTGGTTGGAGCCCCGGCCCTTCTCCTCCTTCCCCAGAGATCTGAGGCGCGGGGAGTTTCTGCCCCCTAGGTGCTTAATGGCTGGCAGGCTGACTTTGTTCAGGTAAACTCTCTGCAAACCACAACAAAAGCACCCTGTAAAGATACAAGCCTGATCAGAGAAAACTCCCCAGAGCCAGTGAATAGGGAACACAATCCCAAACAATGCGGGACAAGGAGATCTTATCAAAGACAAAAAAAAAAAAAAAAAAAAAAAAATCCTTCTCAAAGCCTTAATGACAGCCACATTCTGTTTGAATTACCACTACTGAACAAATGGCGGCAGGCGCTTTCATCCCCCCCCCCCCCCCGAGCCCCAGCCTCGTGCATTAACATAAACACTGGCTCCAAAGGCAGAATTTGAATGGAGCCAAGGGACCGGCCACCACCGAGCAGCCCCGACCTGTGGGAACACCACGGGCTGCTCTGGGAAGCGCCACGGGCCCCGGGGGAGCTCCTCCAACACCGCCACCGCCACCCGGAGCCAGCGGCGGGGGCACCGGGGCTTCCCCAGAGCCTCGGTGCCCGGGACCCCCCTCTCCGCGCCGTCGGGGAGCCAGCCGGAGCTGGGAGAGAGATGCCCCGAAGTCCCTTTTTTGGGTGCTTTTCGGCCGTATATTTATAAATATAAATAAAAAAAGAGAGACAATGGCAGCGGAAGGTGTACATCAAAGCGGGAGGCATGCATCTCCCCGTGGCAGATGTAAAGGGGGGGAGAGATATAAAAGAGGGGCTGCGGGGGGATTAACATCACAAGGGAGAGCGGCGCCGGGAGCAGCCTCCCCCGGCCTCCCCCAGGCAGCCTCGGCCGCCGGGAGAACGGGGAGGGGGGGACACAAGGTGGGGGGGACGCCCTCGCACCTCTCGGCCCCATTTCGGGGACCGAAGGCACCCGAAATCCCCGCGGGGGTGGCCAGGTCGCGCTAAGGGTTCCTAAAGGGTTAGGCGGCCAGTGAGTCAGAAACAAATGCGGAGCGACACCGGCCGATGATTTATACGCCTGTAATTGGTTATAAAAATCTTTTAAGTGGCTATAAGTGGACGAGCGGAGCGGAGGAGGGAGGAAGAGCGGAGAGATGCCCTCGGGATGCCGCCCGAGCCCGCTCCCGGAGCTCCGCGACCCCCCGACGGGGCGCACGGGGAGCCCTCGGGGCTGTGCCGCTGCCCTCCGCCGCAGGCCGCGTACCGGGGAGCGCGGAGCTGCTGTCAGCAGCGCTTTTCCCCCCTCGGTGGCCAGCAAGAAAACGCCGCCGAGGAGCAGCTCCCGAGCGGGTTTGTGCCGAGGTCCCCCTCCCCGCGCCCCCCGACGGGCTCGGACCCCCCCGTCCCCCGACGGGGCGCCCCTTTCCGCGGCTCCCCGGCAGCTCCCCGCTTACCCTGGCTGCTGAGGGGGGGCTGCGCCGGTTTCCTCATCCACTCGCAGAGCCCTCGGCGCTGCCCCCCGGGGGACAGCGGCTCCGGGGCGGCCCCGGCGGCGGCGGCGTTGAGGGGCTGCATGACCCCGGCGGAGCAGTGGGGCGAGGGGCCGGCGTGGTGGTGGGCGTGCGGGTGGTGGTGGTGATATTCGGCGGGGCTGTAGGCCATGGCTGCGGCCGGGGAGCCCCCGTTGAGGCCGTGGACGGCTCCGGCGGCCGGCGGCGCCCCTTGCCCGTAGGCTCCCCAGTCGTCGCGGAGAGGAGCGGCGTAGGGAGCCGGCCAGGCCGTGCCGGGGGACTGGGAGCTGTCGAGGTTCACATGGTAGCCCCCGTAGTCCGCGTACTGGGGGGCGCCCACGAAGTTCTGCGCCGCCAGGTTGAGCCCCCCCGAGTGGCGCACGGGGCCGGGGTACATGGGCCCGTCCTTGTCCAGGAGGTAGCTCACGTACATGCTGGCGGGACCCCGGCGGCGGCTCTCCGCATGCTGCTGGGGCTCTCGGAGCTGCTGGGGCCCGGGGCCGGGCTCCCCCGGGGCGGGGAGGGGGCAGGCGGAGGGGCCGCGGCCCCGCTCTGCCTCGGCGCCGAGCGCTGCTCGCTGCCGGGGCCGGTCCGAAGCCGATGGCCGGCAGCACTTACATGATTAACGATTGTTTACAAGGCCCTATTAGTAATGGCCCAGACACACCAAAGGCAGGTGACGTGGAGAGGCGCTGGGTATATAGCTACTACCCCTAAAAGACGATTTGCATTTAAAAAGATAAGGAGAGGGCAGCGACCTGATCACAGCTAAATATTCAAGCCTTTATTGTTTAAGAGCTTCCTCCTTCCATTGCAACCTGGTGCACTTTAACCTCCAATCACAGGTTCAAAGGATGAAATCAAGAGACTTGCAAAAGACAGAGAGGGAGATCTAAGGGCGAGGGTGGGAATATGGGAACCGTGTATCGCGGCCGATCTGCGGGCAGCGCTTTAACCAGCTCTTCTTGGGGCTGGGGGGCAAGGAAGGGGCGGAGGAGGAGGGAGTTTTCATTAAAAATCCAACAAGCGATTTTTTTAATTTTTTTTTTTTTCTTTCTCGTGGGTTCTTTTAAGCCACCAAACCCCCACCCCCCCGCCGCCGCGGCCTGCTGCTCTTTCTAGGGCGCTGCCCACTCGGTCACGGGCGATGGAGGCGAGGTAAGAGGAGACCCCCCCCTCGGAGGGCGCAGCCTCTGTCCCCACGCGTGTGTCCCCGCAGCCTCCAAACCCGGCGCTGTCGGGGCCCCGATGTCTTTGGGGGCTCCTTTCCCCTCGCCCCCAGACGGCCTCGACGTGAGCCCCGTGCCCTGTGCTCGAGCAGCACCTCCCGCCCCAAAAAGAGCTCCCCAAAGCCGGGCTGCGGGGCACCCACGGGGGTACCGAAGGAAAGGCTTTGCCCGCTCCCATCTCCCTCGGGAAAGCCGGGGGGGCTGGGGGGGCGATGCCCTCGGGGAAAAAGGCGACCTCCCCTCCTGGCACACTCGTATTTTTTATTTTTATTTTTTATTTCCCACCCCGACGCCTTGGGAACCCGCCCCGGAGAGCGGGCGAGCGGCAGCCGGCTTCCCCGAGCCAGCCAGCCCCCTTTGAAGAGGCGCCCCCCCCCCCCCCCCCCGCCCCAACCTCCCCTTTTCTCAGCTCTCCTCCCGCCGCTTTTATGCTTTAACTTTTCACCCTGAGCCGGGACAATGCCAGAAAACGTTTGCATATTTGCATCTTTTCCCATGACACAGCCAGGGAACCTTTCACCCGCCGAGAAAAGCCCCCCCCCGCTTTCCCAGCACGTCGCACCGGCTTTCCCCGACGGCTCTCCCCGGGCTCTCGGGGTTCTCCGGTGGTCGGTGCCCGGGTGTCCCTGTCCCGTCGCACGGCTACCGTGCGGAAAACGAGGTTGCCTCAAGCTCACGGCCGTGGTTGCGAGCCCACAGTCGCGACCCTACAATAACAAGAGCGCAACGCGCGCCAGCAGCCTTCCCCCGAGGTGGGTTCCCTCCCGTTTCCAGCATCGCACCTGGGTGCTGCTGGGGGAACTGGGAGGGGGAGCGGGGCTCGCAGCCCCCATAGCAAGTTGATGATGCCACAAAGGGAGGAAGGAAGCATCCAAACGACAAAAATCCGAAAATACCGTATTAAAACGTACCAAAGCCCAGAAAAACCCTAAATCGGCCGGGCACGGCCAGCTCGGGGTGCCCCCTCCCCGATCCTCCTCTCCTTGGCTTTTTCTGTGCCCCCCTGCCCGCACCGGCTCCGGGGATAGCGACACTCCCCTTCCCCTGTCCCCCTTCGTTTCGGCTGGGGCAGGATTTTTGTCACCCCCCAAAAAAATCGGGGAGAGGGACACCGCCTCCAGCTGCATTTCTCCGCGAGGGTTTTCCCTCTTCTGTCCCCGCGGATTTGGGGACACAAAGGCGACAAGGCTTTGCCGGGGTGGGGGTTCCCGAGCCGGCCCTGGCTGCCGCTCCCTCCTTTGCTGCCACCTTTTTGGGACTTTTTCTGCTTCGGCCAAAGCCCCCGGAGCGGAGCGGGTCCCGTTGGGCAGCTCCATCCCCGGACACAGGAGCGCAAGAGAGGCCCTGGTCTCTCCCCCCGTGTTTCATTATTATTATTATTATTATTATTATTATTATTATTATTATTATTATTATTATTATTATTATTATGTTCTTATTTCCCTAGATCCCGAGCGGATAAAAGCCACTCAATACCTCTAAAACCGACAATTGCCCAATCGGAGAGGCCGGTTGGAGAGAAATATCGCCTGGTGTTACTGTGTTTTGGTTTGTTTCTTTATTATTTTTTAATTTTATTTTATTACTTTTATTTTATTTTATTTTATTTTATTTTATTTTATTTTATTTTATTTTATTTTATTTTATTTTATTTTATTTTATTTTATTTTATTTTATTTTATTATACTTTATTTCTTTTCACTTTATTTCTTTTCATTTTATTTCTTTTCATTTTATTTCTTTTCGCTTTACTTTATTTCTTTTCGTTTTATTTCTTTTCGTTTTACTTTATTTCTTTTAATTTCACGTCTTTTCGTTTTACTTTATTTCTTTTCACTTTATTTTACATTGGTTTTAATTTTTTTCCCCCGAGGGGCTCTTTCTCCCAGGGCTTTGGCCCGGCCAGACACTGCCGTGCCGGGCTCCCCGCTCTCCACATCGGGCTCCGGGGCTCCGGAGCCGTCTCTGCGGGCTCCCTGCTTTCCTCCTTGAGCCCCAAACCTTCCATCTGGAGCCGAAAAATCACCATTTTCTAGGGCATCTGCCTGCCCCCGGGGGAGCCGGGTCCGAGGGAACCGCCGGTCCCAATGGGGGTGGCGGCTGGTGCCCAGTGCCGGGCACCCCCCGCCCCGAACCGACCCCGTTAAACCCCGGGAAGGGCCTTGCAGGGCTGCGGGTGCACCTTCTTGGTTCGTACTAAGCGTTTTTGTCTGAAAAACTAGTATTTTTCCATCACTTAGGAGAAGCTTGGGGTGGGGAGATCATCCCTCCCCGTGCCCCCCCGTGTTAACGGCGCGGAACCACCGGGAGCTTTGTTTGCAAGGTAAAAAAAAAAAAAAAAAAAAAAAAAGAAAAAAAGCAAGAGCAAAGAAAAAAAAAAGCCCTTTGGTGGCCAAGGAGAGCGAAGAGAAGGAGGAATCGTGTGTTAGTTCGTCCGCCCTGTGGAATTTATGGCTCCCCCTAAGCACAGACATGATAAGGACTCAGAAAACATCTTGGATCTTTTCAAGCCGGCAGCCCCCGAGGCTTTGATGTAGATTACGTTGCAGAATAACCCAATACTTTTATCGTGGGGTTGATACCCGGCTTGTTTAAGCACATGCCTCTCGGAGAGGGCTGGATGCTGAGCGCTTGCTCCCCAGTGGGATCCTCGTTGCTGGGAAGGGAGAGGAGCTGGGGGACGGGGGGGAAGGCACGGCATGGCTCGGCGTGGCATGGCACGGCTTGGCATGGCACAGCAAGGCATGGCATGGCATGGCATGGCATGGCACGGCACGGCATGGCATGGCACAGCATGGCATGGCATGGCACGGCATGGCGTGCCAAGCTGTGCCACCGGCTGTGCCCCCCTGCTGCCCCCTCGGACAGGTGCTGTTGGGGCTGAGCTTGGATAGTCCTGGTTCCCCTCCGGGAGCCTAAAGGAAGCGTGGAGAGAAAATGGGGAAAAAGTCAAATTAAGCACCGGAGGATTCGGTCAGCCATGGGGTGTTTGGGGCTGTCCCCAGGCTCCCCGCTGAGATGTCACCCTGGGCACAGTGGCCAGGGCTCTGACCACAATGTGCACCCAATGGTACGGCCCCAAAAGGCAGGAGCATGAGGCCAAGCAGCTATCACTGGCAGCCCTATAACCCCAGGGGTCACTCCCATACCCTCCCAGCCCCTCACGGAGGCTGATGTCTCCCCCCATACTCCTTGGGCAGCACGGTGTCCCCCAGCCGCAGCCTTTGGCAGCAGCTTTGGTGCAGGATGTGGCCGCAGATGTTGGTGCTGAGTCCCTCCCCAAGGACACCACCACACTGCAGCTGCGAGCCCCTGGGCTGTCCCCCCCTTCACCTTGGGGCAATAGAAAGCCCGAGGTCCTTGCTGTCCTCCTAACTCATGGGGGTGTTCAAGGAGAGGTTGAACGTGGTGCTTGGGGACATGGTTTAGTGGGTGATAGGTGGTAGGGGATGGTTGGGCCAGGTGATCTTGGAGGTCTTGTCCAACCCTAATGATTCTGTGATCCTATTTCCTATTTCTCCTGCCTTTGAAACGTAACCCTGGAAGGGAGGTGATGCATGTGGCCGTGTCTCCCCACATGTCCTACCCATTTACTCCCCCTACCCAAGGCCCTGTATGGCCAGAAGCTCCATGGTGGCTGCCCCACAGCTCCCTCGGCCCCGTGTTTCTCTTCGAGCCCAATCCAGCAAACCTGTTCAGTCAGCAGAGGCACGGGGTTTGTTGTTTGCGGGGTCGAAGGTTTCGAAGGCGTTAACTGCACGCCTCCTTGCAGGCCCCTGGCCTTTTGTGGGTAATATTTCGTGTTGGGCGTTGTGATAGCGAGGGGACGCAGGTGCCCAGCTCACTTATGGCCACGCTGCTTCCCAAACAGCCCCCTGGGGTATTTGGGATATTTTGGCAAGTTTTCCTGCCTCCTCCCCGCCGCCTGTTCCTGAAAGCAGCGCTGGAGCTGTAAAGAAGGGAGGAGGCCTCTCGTCTTCCAGGGACAAACCCAGGCCCTCCAAACCAAACAAAACCCCCGGTCCTATTGGCTCTGAGGAGGAGCTGCTGTCTGCCCGCCACCTCCTCCTGGTTGCTCCCAGCTGTCACCTCCCGGTGCCAGCCCAGTGTCACCCCCTGCTCCTGGGCTGGAAAAGCCCCAGGGGTGAGGGCAGGGCCCTGCTCCCAGCCTTGCCTCACACTGCCCTCCTCCGGCTGCTCACCGGTCTCTCCGGTGCAGAGACCCCGAAGGATCTCCCAAAGGCTGTCCTTGTTGGCCTCCTGCAGGTCCTCAGTTCTCCAGGGGGGGCTGGGTGGAAGCCAGAGATGGGCATCTCCTTCCTGGGATCTCAGGACAGGGCTGTCACAGCACTGGTGAAACCCTTGGGTTGTGATTAGATGAGACTTCCAGGCTTGCTTCAGATTAGTCTGGGGAAGAGAAGGCTCAGGAGAGACCTCATTGCTCTCTGCAGCTGCCTGAAAGGAAGGGGTGGGGAGCTGGGGGTCAGCCTCTTCTCACAGGTAACCAGTGATAGGACCAGAGGGAATGGCCTCAAGCTGTGCCAGGGGAGGTTCAGGTTGGCAATGAGGAGACATTTCTGCTCAGAAAGAGCAGTCAGGCACTGGGACGGGTTGCCCAGGGAGGTGGTGGAGTCACTGTCCCTGGGGTGTTCAAGGAGAGGTTGGACATGGTGCTTGGGGACATGGTGACATGGTGACATGGGTGGTAGGGGATGGTTGGACCAGGTGATCTTGGAGGGCTTGTCCAACCTTGATGATTCTATGAAATAGATAAAGGACAGGGCATGGTGCACACACCACAGCTCCTCAACATCTCTCCTTGTCCACGACCTGATCCATAGCCAAGACCCCTGGGTTCCCCCAGTCCTGCCAGGAGTGTTGCTCCTCTACCTAAATATCAGTTGTCCAGCACAGCCCCTTAAATCTGAATCCCTGAGCCGAGCAGCCCCTTTTTTGTCTCGTCTACATGAAGCATCTCCAGAAGCATGAATTGGACCAGGTCTTCAAAGGACCCCCAGACCAGTGTCAGGATGCTCACCCAGGGAGCTGAGCTCCTCTGCCACCTCTTTCTGAGAGCTCTATGAACTCCTCCTGGGTGGATCTTTTTGTGCCAGCTTTTTTAAAGCTGTTTTACTTCACTAATTAATTCACTTGGGGACAGGGAAGGAGGCAGTGATACACTGGCACAGCAGCGCTTCCAGCTGGGAGGAGGAAACCCTGTGCCACTGAGCACCTGGTCTGGTTTGGTGGCTGTGAGAAGGTGGCTGAGGTCTGGCATGTGTGGGGATGCCCTAACCCAGTCATCTCCAGTCTGCTTTGATTTCTGCACTCCCAAAATGTTTTCCAGCAGAAGAACACCCTCATCAAAGATGGCATAACTGCAAAATGGCTCTGTGGCAAAGCTGACCTTGGATTCCTTCATCACTTGTCACAGATCCCCCCATGAACCAGTTTTCTTAACACAAGCCCCTGCCGTCCTGCACAACTCCTGATCTCCCATTCCAATGTATCACACGATTTTACTCCCAGCCTCTACCAGAGAGCCCATTCCAGGTATCCCAAACCCGGTGGTTACACCTGTGTTGGAAGGCCATATCCAGATCTAGAAACAGAAGAAGGGCTGCATTTATTATTTTTATTTTATTTTTATTTTTATTTTTATTTTTATTTTTATTTTTATTTTTATTTTTATTTTATTTTTATTTTTTTTTTTTATTTTTATTTTTATTATGTGAGTACTTTCTGTGATGCAGGGCCTTTTCTTTTCTTTTCTTTTCTTTTCCTTTCTTTTCCTTTCTTTTCTTTTCTTTTTCTTTTTCTTTTCTTTTCGTGGGGGGTGGGGAGGCAGAACACAGCTGGAGGGAGTTGCCCGGTCGGCTCCCATCCCATCCCATCCCATCCCATCCCATCCCATCCCATCCCATCCCATCCCATCCCATCCCATCCCATCCCATCCCATCCCATCCCATCCCATCCCATCCCATCCCATCCCATCCGCCTCCCTGAGCCGTGTCCCCTCTCAGCGCGGTGCCGGAGCTCCCCCTAGTGCCTCTTCTCCTTGTCTCGGTGGCTGTAGAAGCTTTGTCAGCCTTTGCCTGCCTTAAAGCACCTGGCTTGGGGTAATGGCACCTCAGTTGGAGGCTTGCACACACCTCATGAGTGCACTAACACCTTGCTGAGTTGTGTTGGAAGCATCCTGGAAAGGAGACGTGCTCCAAAAAGATAGTATTTGCCACTGAATTCCTCCTGAAGCTTTATTCCATCCCTGCCTGCCCTGCAGAGAAGCAGACACGACCCTCCGTGTGTCCACCCCTTACAGGAGGGTTTTTCTCCTCATCGTGCTTCCTCACAGGGTGCAGTGTTGTCTGAGCTGCTTTTCCACACGTGCATCACGAGCAGTTTGTGTTAGCTCTGCGCTTCTCCACTTGCCTTTATACCCCTGTGCCTCAGCTCAGTAGTGAGTACAATGAGACCTCTGTCCACTCCTTTTTGAATCCTGTGGAAAAACATTGGATGCAAGTCCCTGGCTTGTTTTAAAGGACATGGGCTTCCCATCTGCTCCTCATCTTGGCTAATGAGCCTGGTTCACATCTGCTCAGGCTCCAGGGCCAGCTGAGCGTGGATGCAACCAGCTCAGCCCTCGCTCCTCCAGCTCTGACAGCTCCTGCCTGCACGAGGTGCTCGATGCTCACCGTGTAGGCTGTGTGTGAGCAGTGCCAAGCCATCACATCTCTTTGCTGAACACTTTGAAATTGTGTTACATGAGCGTGTTAAAAGCCATCTATATTTTCCAGAACATACAAAATTAAAGTTTTATTTCTGTCTTCATACTTCCAAACTATTCTCTGGCAGTCTGATTAAAATTATCGATGTTTCTTTGCTAATTCCAAAATGTTAGCCAAAATATACAATTTGTAATTGCTGTAATAAAACATTAATTATTTTCAGACAATGTTAGTGAAGAACAGCTCGATTTATGAGATAGCACATTCCATCCAAACACGTTGATTTACAACACTTGCCACTGGAAATCCTAATTGCAGATAGCATTTTGTAAAATGTAACAGAAGAAAATATTACCCAGTATCTCCTCATCTTGATTCACTGGGCTGTAGATAAATGTATCCCATTAGTCCTTACGTAAGGCATGTTTACAAATCCCAAAACCTCACCATGAAAATAGTGTCTCTTTTCATCTGTATTAAAAAAACATCAAGTCTCTGGTTATTGTCCTGGGAGTCTGAGAGAAAGTTAAAGAGATGCACGCTCATTTAATTGCAGAGGGGTTTATACAGACAGGAAGGCTTCTGGGAATTGGCAGTGATGATATTATGCTCCTGAATTGCTTCAGAGGATAATTTATGCAGAATTAATAATTTTTATTTGATATTAAAATACACAAAGCTCAGAGAATGGGATTAGCCATAACTCAGTGGAAGTGAGATTTGCAGCTGGAGCCAGTCATCTGGATTTTCTAGAGCAGGGAGAAGGGAGGTCATCTCCTGCCCTCTCCTGTCTGTTTTGGATGCTTATTTTAGGTAGAAGGAATCACTATCTCTAAGTGCTTATTTCTCATCAGCAAGCACAGAGCTGGATATTTGGAGCCCACATTAATGCCTAAAGCTTAATGAACTCACCTGAACTGTATTTGGGAACTTTATAGTGATTGAGATATTCAGGATGAGGCACTTGTACATGTTCAGATATACAGTTCCTTGTAAACTAAGGCTGATATTTTAAAATTCAGGCATCTAAAGTTGGCTATTTTGGTGGCCTTTTTTTCCAACACTCACTGGCCTCTGGAGATCAAAATGCGTGTAGCACTTCTGGAAATCACACCAGTTCTCTTTAGATCGTAGTCCATGCTTGTAAACGTTAACTAAAAAACACGGATTTCTTTGTGTTTGCTTGCAGTATGGCAAGAACGGTCTGAATTCTGATGCACTGATTAGACACTGTACATATAGCCAGGAAAAAGGATATCCAGTTGTAGAAAACCAGCAAAAAGACAACTGCTCCAGTCTAGGGACAGATGCATTTGCTGAATTCAGAGAAAACAATTGTGTCTTCTCCTCAAAGTAACATAAATATGGAGTATCCCATAGGAACTGTGAATAGAGCAGCAGTCAGTAACATCTTCTTTTTCTAGTGGTGATGTAAAGCATTTATGCTACATGGAGTTTAGGAAAATACTGAGATCTAGACCCAGATTATTTTTTAACTTGAGAGTCTTCATGCTGGAGCAGAGCTGAGGACTGAAAAGATTCCTCATCCTTGCTTACATGTGGCTTAGTTTTGGCGTTGGATTTGTGCGTAGAAACATTTCTTTTCATGTTCTGGTAAACCTAGCAATCAAGAAGAGGAAATGAATGATAAATTCTGTTATGATTTACTGTACTTGGAGAACAGCTTTTCTCCTGATGATGCAGGTACTGGGTGAGACATCCCTGTATACCATGGGGAGAGCCACGCTCAGGTCTGCTACTTCCCACTGACTCCAAAGGGAGTCCAGACAACTGCCTAAGGGAGTTGGTTCTTCTCTGGCCAAAAAGAGCTGGGCTGAAGAAGGGCACTGGGCTGCAAAGGACTTTTTTCCTGCTATAGAGCTTTGGAGTTGCTCATTGCAGCCCTTGGTGTTACGTTTGGCAGTAAGGGTGGGCATGCATGACACCAAATGTGTCATGCGTGTCTGTTGTGGGTGAGAGAAGGAAAAGGGACCTCTCCATCTGGCACCTTCTGCCAGGCTAGCAGCATGCAGAGAGGTTCAGGGCTGCAATGGCAAATCTCACCCACAGCCCCCCACATCCCAAAAGGCTGGTAAGAACTCTGGATATGGAGAAATAGTGTGTCAAGCTCAGAGTGGATATCCAGGTAGGAATCAGTAGTTTTGCTGCACTGGTTTCTGCACAGGGGAAATGAATTTCTGTAACACGGGCTGAGCAAGTAACTTCCCTGGGGAATAGCTCCCGAGCACAGTGGCACATGAGAATAGAAACCATAAGTCTGTTTCAGACCATTATGGTCTGTGGGGCTCAAAAAAAAAAATCAATCAAACAAACAAAAACCCTATAAACATGTTTTCTTCTTTCTGTGCTTACTTACTGCTCCCTCTGCCTCAGCCAGCTGACAGGAAAGAGAGGAAACAAGCCTGGAAAAAGAAGGTCTTCTTCTGGTGTCCAGTGCCCAACAGGACTGCATCACACAGTAGCTGCAGAGCAAGGAGATGACACAGACAATATATGAGCTTTGGAGCTATGAGCTAAGGGACTACATGGAAATGCTGCAGTTGCATGGGAATCACAGGGCACCAACATGATTTTGTGAAAAGAGGTTGGATTTGAGCATGGTCACATCAGAGAAAAACATACAGAGAGATGGGGAACAGGGGAGAAATTAAAAACACAGCTTTACTGGAGTCCTTAGCAAAATCCTCCTCACAGGACTGGGGCCCTGGCTGACGTGCTGGCATGCTAAGCTTATTTTCCAGCTTCCACACAGAAAATGGTAGGAGGACAACTCCTCTCTGACTCTGGGGACGAATCTGCTACTCTGTAGGACTGAAGGCAGTTTTTCCAGTGAGTCTTTTTATGGATTTTTGTGTCTTTCTGAATTTTAAAGACCACTTTAAAGATTTTGCAGCTTCAACAGGGACTAGTACACTGTGTATCTGCTAAAGTCTCTTGCAAATAGCTTTCCTGGTATTTATGAATCCCACAGCAACCTTTATGGCTGAATCTCTCAGATTCACCTGTACCTTTAATGCCATTATTGTCTCTACATGGAGAGGATGAGAAAGGTACCTAGCAAGGTCTCAGAGCTCCCTGTCACCTTCTCCTCTTCTTGTCCCTTGGGGGCTGCCTGCAGGCAGCCAGAGTCTTTTCAGGCACAGCGGCACTGGCTGAAAAACATGAGGTGCGAGCACAGGAACAGCAGCTCCCACTAGCTCTTCCCTAGCAGGGTTTTTCTCTAAGAGGTTCTTTGGCTTCCTGGATCAGAGTCAAATATGCTAATGTTTTATTAAAATAATAATAAAAAGTATTACCAAAGATTTAGCCAGTATCCAAATGAATACAGTAGAACTTTTCTTTTGCAACAAGAAAAAAAGAAAGAGAGAAAAGAAACCCACTCTGATCCAAGAAGAGGAAGTTAACTGGGTAAGGAAGGCACAGCTCAACACAGATCATAAATTTGTCCTTTCAAACACACATAACCTCTAGCACTGATCACTTCTGCTTTAGGACAAAACTTGCATGATCAAGAAACCTTTTACAGGGTTAGAGAAAGATCTCACCTTTTGCAACTTTTCTGAACAGGGTGCAGTGTGCAATGAATTAAAGGTCATACAGATGGTGACCTAATAAGTATAAATCCCCATGCTGTGCATCACTCATAAAGGACACTTACACATCTTTTGTAGCATAATACGGTCGGTCCATTTTAAATCCATTTTGGATTAATTTGTAGAAGTTGGCATCAACCTGAATGCCAGGGTAGGGATTTACACCTGGGAACACAATGGAGAATACATGTTGACTCAGAAGCCACCAGAGAAAAGCAGTGCCCTTCCATCACATGACAGAACATACCCAAAGAGAATATTTCCCACAGTAATATTCCATAAGACCAGACATCACTCTTCATTGTGTACGTCCCCTCGAATAAGCTTTCAGGAGCCATCCATTTAACTGGTAAGCGAGCCTGTACAGACAGGGGGAAAGGAGGCCAGGTCATGCCATGACACGGGTTTTCTAGATGACTTGCTGCAGCTCTCAATTCTCAGCCAGAATCAATTCATGTCTGCTAGGTGAAAAGCTCAACTTCTCCCAGTAATCTCTTTATATCTACTTTATAGACAGGAATAGGCACTTCCAATGAGCCACTTCATCTCACCTATTTTAGATGACTGCTGAAGGTACTGCACTCTGCCTTGGAAAAGCCTTTTTCTTTTCCCTGGCTGCCACAATGAGTAGCTCAGATGGAGATGTCCACCCTTTACTTCTTCATTTACCCACGGGACCTGGTGTACCTCACACATATGCTGTTGTCCCTGTGCTATTATTGTCCGTAACAATGAACAGTTCCCTCCACTTCCCACCAACAGGTTTCAGTAAGCTTGTGAAAGGACATGGGTGTCATTTCCTTTACAGTACTATCACTACCTTGATTTGGCTAATTATAAGAGAATCTGCATTTGCTAAGGGCAGAAAAAGTGATATTTCTGCACTGTCTATACAGTTATTTATAATGCTAGCAGGGAATTTGAAAAATAAAAGCTTTCCTTTCTTGGTTCACTATCATTCTTCAATGATACAAAAAATAGAGAGCACTCAGGAACTTACGTTGCCCCGGACAATGTAGTTGGAGTCATTCACGACATCTCTGGCAAGGCCAAAGTCACATATTTTCACTACTTTTCCATGGGTCACTAGTATATTCCGGGCAGCAAGGTCTCTGTGGATGCACTTAGAGGGACAGGATGGGTTAACACTCTGCAGCACTTGGTAGCAGAGGGAAAGAATTCACACAGGGCTTTGTGAATTGCTGCCTCCTTCCTCTCCAACCATCTGGAGGATGAGCAAGCTGGGCAGTCCCCGGTTGCTCATGGCCGTGGCCAGGGCCAGGGTCAGAGCAGGCAGAAGTGCGCAGTGCAGCCACTGCTTCTTACTGGGGGACATGCCTGAAAGTGCAGTCCAGTCTTTGCCATAAAGCTGGGGAAGGAGGTATAATTCGAGCCTGCCACTGTGTGGCTCTGTTTCTCAGTCTGCCTTTACACAGACAGACCAATTTTTTGCTCTCTTTTCTATCTAAACAATTTGCTAGCCTTCACCATACCGATTTGGACTCCAGAAACTCCATTCCTTTGGCAACTTGGTAAGAGAAGCAAAGAAGGTCTTCGAAAGTGAGCACATTAAAATCCTCTTCTTCATCCATCTGCCTGCTTATATGCTTAATATCATCTGTAAAAAACAACCAGGAGTGTGAATTTTCCATGAGCTTCATCACTCTCTGATTAATTCTATTGACTGCAGTAAGGATTTTTCTGTCTCCTACTGAGAACATCACGAAGAACATCCATTTTTTGTATCCTTTGCTCAGACACAAAGGAAAAGGTATTTCATACTCAAATACCACGTATAGTATGAACAGAAGCATAAGTCTGAGGTCTTAAATATTATTGAATTCTTCTCCAGCAAAATTTCTGCTAGGAGGAAAGAGAGACATGCAACAGAAAGGGTCCTGCTGTGTCACTGAATTTGGCTAGCTGGATAAATAAATACAATAATAACAGTTAGAATTGATAGAGATAACACCAGTTAATCTTTTACCTTCCTCAGAAAATGGCACAATCCCATTTGGTCCAGGTGTCATATTTATGTTTTGGCTTGTTTGTGCAATTTCAAATTCGTCCTCTCTGCACAGACTCATGTTCACACCATACTTCAGGTGGGTTCTCATCCTGGAGGGGGTGACACATTTTCAAAGGTTACACACAGTGGAGAACATAATCTGCTAAATGCAAACTGTTTTACATAGAAAAAATAGGATCAGTTGTTGATATTAAAAATCTGTGCATAGGCATGGGTGGTCTCAAAACTGGAAACTGAAACAAGAGATTTCTCATCTTTTGCAGTACAGTGAAAAGCAAACATAACAAGAATCAAATCTCAGTTCCTCCCAAGGCCTTGTTTGTTAAAGTATGCAGATTCTCAAGAATTTGTTAATTATACCTGCTTACAGCACAACTGAGAATGCATCTTTAAAGAGACAGGAGTTTTACAAAGTATTAAATTGTTTCTGAATGTCTTACCTGGAATTTTGGTCCAAATGGAAGTTGTGGTAAAAGCTGAAGTTGTGCTGTTTAAATATATCTGTCAGTGTCCAGTAAAATTTTTCTCTTTTGCTCCTTAAGTAGTTCAGAAGGTCACCATAGCAACAGTATTCAAATATCAAGTAGATTGGCCCTGAAATAGTTGGAAATGTAAATGCCTCTGCTATCCACAGAAGTTTTCTCACTGAAACCTTAAGGATGTCCCATCTTCTCCCAGGATAAATCTATATAAGACTCCCCAAGCATTTCCCCTTCCCAGGCAGATCAACTGTATCTGTAGGTAGGCTGGTGGAAAGCCTCTTTGGATAATGTACGTAGCTGAATTTCCTGGTGGTGCATCTCCCAATGTGAATGGCAAATCCCTGCGAAGGCATGAGGACCTTTCCCTACAACAAAGGCACTGACTGGGTTGGGGAACACAAGCTATAAAGATGTAACATACTGTCTAAATGGCTCAAGCAAAGGTGACTCTCTACTCCTTGTCTTGATAGCATGAATTGATTTATGGCCTTTCATTTATCTGCAAAGAAAGGAAAAACACCTTAAATCTCTGTCCCAGGCAGGCCTAGAGTAAAGCCATAGGAAGGTTGCTGGAGGAGGTTGAACATCCCATGGATTGCTTGGAGTGGTCACCCCACTCTCCTGCAGTCTTACACTGGCATCACCATTTCTGGTGCAGAAAGACCAACTATGAACTTGTGGACTTTTCTACCAGGACTTTCTGTCAAGCAAGGGAGGCCACACAAACAAAAAAACACTACAGTATCACTCAGGGGAAGACTGCAAAAGTCTGGGGAGCCTGGTAAAGGCTTCCAAATGCTGCATTTGTATTCCTTCCCCTGTCCTGCCAGATGAAGCAGGTCTTCCCTGCAGCTCTCCTGTCTGCACTGCCACATCTTGCAGAGCACTCCTGAAGACAGTGTCTGCCACTGCCTGGAAATCTGCTGTAGAGCTTCAAATCAACTAAAGCCACTGGCAGTGATCTATTTGTCTGCTTTCTTCATATGCCTCGAATGCCTTTGCATGACTGTGTTGCCATTGATGTGAACTGGGGTAAAAAGGGTTAACTGTTATCTCTGATCCTTTCAACTTACTACATATCTGTGGTAGAAAATCCATCGGTATTTTTCACGGGCAGGTGTTACAATTAATTATATGAGCAAACACTGGGTAAAATCCTGCCCTTTCCCTGAGGTGATTTGGTCCTCGGCCCTTTTTCACCCACTCCTGTTGACCACTGAACTGGCCAGAGTGGGACTTCTTGGGACAGCAATATCCTCAGTAATAGTCACACAATAATTAATTAGCGATAAAGTCTTGCTACTTAGTCCATCTTTGCTTAGTTCTTTCCATCTTCAGTTTATTTTTACAGTAAGTCCCTCACAACAGACACGTTTTTCCTTTTCTCTGAATAAACTGGCCCATATTGGTGCCATCACTGCTGTTACAAGAAAACCTCTTCTATAGAAGGGCTATTGTATCACTTCATGAAAGTACAGTTAGAAAGAACACATTTCTGTACACATGCAAGCCCTTAACTTTGCTTTCAGTTCATCTTTATTTTATTTTGGGGCCACACAGAGTAGAAAATTTGGTTGGGGAAGGGAAAACAAAGTCAGGACTCAGGGGCAAGGAGGGAAAGAGCAGCCTGAGGAATAATAGGCAGCTAATTATGGCTTGATGATTTACCACTGCTACCAATGATCAATTTTTAATATTTCTGTTCAGGAGTCCTTGTTAGGCTGCTTGTTATAATTGATGCCTTTCCACAAGTGCAAGTTACCTGACACAGTGCAAGCTCCTAGTAGGTTCACAATATTTTCATGGCTTCCAATGTGAGTCATCATTTTCAGCTCAGACATCAGAGCATCTTTTTCTGAAGTGTCAGACTTTTCTGAAAAAGTACACACATTTGGAAACCTCATCAAAACAACACGAAATGGTTGTGATGCTTTGTCGCATTCAAATCTTCATTTCAAATGACTGATGGCACATTTGGGAACATTCTGAAAAAATGTATGATGTAGCTAAGCAGGCCATCCTGTGCTTCAATACTAGCCTTTGGTTTGCTTTTCAGCAAGCATTCACCCCTTGTGGTGTCAGTGAATCGAGACATGAACCAAAACAATCCAGATGGACTTGCATAAAGAAAACTGCCAAGCAGCAGACCAAGGAAGTGCAAAGCTGATGCACGTGAGCAAACAGGGGATGATGAGCTGGGAGGAAGGGTCTGTGCAGGCACGCAGGTGAGCAGGGTGCAGCTGCTGACGTGGAGCTCCAGCCCTCCTGCTCTGCTTGCTGCTGCGGAGGCTCACGTCTGGACACTGCTCTTCTGGGAGGTGAAGGCAGCTGGGAGTGAAGCCAGAGCAAAGCAGCAAGGAGGATTAGAGCTTTATGAAGCCTGACCCATAAGGAAGGACAGAAGGAAATTGTTTTGTGCCACCCTTCAAGAGCAGGAAGATGTGCTGGAAGCTTCACAAACAAGCTAGCTCAGACACTGGAGGCAAGGAGCGTGCAACAACTCAGCAGTGCTACAAGAGAAACGGACCTCACACCCAAATTTCCAGAGTCACCAATGTAACTGGCAGGCTAAATTATGCTATGAATTTGCATTCATCATCTTTGGAGCAGAGCAGCTCCATCCTTCCCCACACAACACCGATCTTCTCTGGCACTTAGGACAAAATGCAGCACTCTGCAGGAAGAAGGCATTTCAGCAATAACTTTCAAAACCAAAACATGATTTGGAAAGTATTATGAAAGTGTTTTGGAACTAAGCATCTGTGAGGTCTAACTACTAAAAGTCTGCATTTAAAGGGATTTCTGTCACTTTTTCTGCTTTGGGGTCACTAGAATATACCACTGCTTGCAAAAAGCTCCCAGAGGTTGTCGTACCTTTTAGCATTTTGACTGCAACCTGGACTGAGTCTCCTGCCTTGCTAATTCCATAAGCTGTTGCATTCACCACTTTCCCAAAAGCCCCAGATCCAAGCACCTGTCCTGCAAGACATAATATGCCAATATTATTTGTGGCCAGTACAGCACAGGCTGCTGCTCCAGTGTTGTGGTTTGCCTTGTGGACTGCTCACCAAATTCCAAATTTTCCCTGGGAAATTCCCATTTGAGATCGTATTCAAATTCACGGAAGTCAATGTAGGTATACTCGTTATCCAATGATCCAATCATCTGTATCATTTGCAACTGGCCTTCATATCTAAATTGCTTTGGAAGAAGAAAAGAAGTGGAAAAAGGCTTAGAGGAGAAGAAAAAGGCTGGTATGAACAAAAGAAGAAGGGGCAGGTGCTTATGTTTGCTTTTACCTTTTTGTATTTATGACAAATGAGTAGAGACAAAAAAAAGATCAATAGGAAGATAAATCCAGCAAAGACATAGAATGCAGTGTTGTCCGGTGGGGAAGAAACTGCTCCTGCAACTTTAAAAGAGACATGTTACTACCCACTGAATTAGAGCTTGGGCTTATAGATGAAAGTACAGGGAGAGTTGGTGGCAGCTTTGTTGATTTTGCAATTTGGAGCTGTTTCACATCTTAGCCTCCTCTGCGTGGGGTGTGCAATGGGAGGTTCAGTGCTGGGTAATTTTGACAGCTGTTTTCATTAAAAAAAAAAAAAAGTTTCACGAATTAATAAATCTCAGGGCACTGAGGTGTTGGCATCTTCAATTGATTGGACTTGGTGAGCATAAACAGAAGTAATCAATTCCTCTTCTGATCTTTCCTCCTCTCTCCCTGCATCTTCCCCCAAGCAATGTAGTTAGACACCAAAACACTAGAATCAGTGGATGGACTGCACAAAACCTGCTACAGAAATTGTTCTGCTGTGCAACAAGGAACTTCTTACACAGCCAAGGCCAATCAATAAAGTGCTTCTGGGTGAGGAAATGCTACATGAGGTGTGTCCTCATATTCTGATAATTTCTAAGAGCAAAAGAATTATGTTTACTTTTTACTGCAATTTCAACATAAATGCTCAAACTCTATTAGCAATCACAGCTTTTGTCAGCTGTTGTCAAGAGCAGCAAACAGCTCGTTTGTCCGTGATGAAGGAAATCACAGAATCACAGAATTGTAGGGGTTGGAAGGGACCTCCAGAGATCATTGGGACCAACCCCCCTGCCAAAACAGGTTCCCTAGAGCAGGCTGCCCAGGAAGGCGTCCAGACAGGCCTTGAATATCTCCAGAGAAGGAGACTCCACAACCTCCCTGGGCAGCCTGTCCCAGTGCTCCGTCACCCTCATCGAGAAGAAATCGAGAAGAAATTCTTTTGCATGTTGGTGCGGAACTTCCTGGGCTCCGTCTTCTGGCCACTGCCCCTTGTCCTGTCCCCACAAACCACTGAAGAGAGGTTGGCCAAATCCCTCTGTCTCCCACACTTAAGGCATTTGTAAATGTTAATAAGATCCCCTTTCAGTCTTCTCTTCTCAAGGCTGAACAGACCCAGGTCTCTCAGTCATTCTTCACAGGGAAGATGCTCCAGGTCCCATATCATCTTTGTTGCCCTCCACTGGACTCTTTCCAGGAGAAAGCTTCATACTACAAGTAACTGGGTACTTCAAAACACTTCCCAGGAACCACAGCATGCTTCCTGGGATGGAAATATTTTGCCCTATGGGATGTATATGGAGTACCAAATATTAAGTGCATTGGTAAATACCCACAGCAAATTTCTTGCTTGACAAGGAAAATCTTCCTCATGGCCCCTACAAGAAGAGAGACCACACAGCAGTTCCCAGACCAGGGATCTGTCCCTTGTGTGGGTCTGATAGCAAAGAGAGCTCCTGTGAGCACTGCTGACAGCTCTGCAGTGACCTCTGTAGCCAATACCTGCCACCAGCTACCACAGTTGCTTCAGTTCTTCCCCAAACTGATGCTTCCAGGTTCCAGGTGGGGATTATGAAGAGGAAATAGAAAATCAGACCCTGTATTGCCATAGCTCCATCCTACACCATTTTTGTGACATTTTTGCCCATTTTAGTGAAGGAAGCCCCTGCTTTGGAACTAGGGAAGAGACATGTGTCCCCTATCCACTCAACACTCCCCACACCGCATGCACGCAGTGCTTGTGTTTTACCTGTAGTGTCATTGCATGGCCAGCCATTTAGATAAATAAATAAAATAAAAAAAGCCACTAATTCTACCATGCCAGCTTTAATTAAGCTGAGAAAACCTGTAATAAAACACTGATTAATGGTACCTGACAGGTTAATGAAGCTCTTTTCGCAGGCTGAGCCGACTGAATTGCTTGCACAGCACTCAACAGAGAAGGTTGTTGCTGTCTCCTTCACATCTAAAATACTGCTTGAAATCCATGACCCAAGGGATCTCCTCTCTGGCAAGAAGATCTGGATCCCCTCAGTGATTTTTTCCGTGCAGCTGGAAAACAAAGGAGACCAATTCTGATCTTTGGCTCACATTGGCATTTCCCAGGGGAGAAGGTGAGATGTTTCAAAACAGGCCTTACATCTGTGTTGGAAGGGAGGAAGCAAAAGATAGACGAGTTGTTTTTTTTTATTTGTCACTGTTAGGGAGAGGCTTCAGAGTAGCTGCCAGTGTCATATACAGACATGGCAGGGCAGGCAGGGGATGAAATAGGCTCTCTACCTCTCACCCCAAGCTCACTCTCACTTTCTACCAGTGTCCAGCCCCCTACTGCAACCATTTCCACTGCTTTTACCTTTACCTCATCATTTCAGTCACTGAGCAGCTTCAAATGAGCTGCTACTAAAACAATAAACACAGCACAAACCCAGAGTAAAAGTTCTGACTCCTTCCATTGCAGGGATGTGATTTCAGCCATAAAGTTTCTCTCACTTAAGGCCTAAGATGGAAAACATCCACCCTACATGAGTGGCTTATTTCAGACCTCATATGTAGAAATACAGAATGTTGTACACTAGGGAAAGGAAGCCCACACAGAGATAATTTTGACTTTTTGCTTTTCTATCTTTCATCAACTTACTGCTTAACTTACTGTCCACATAAATAAATTAGTAGGTGAGTAAATAAATTAAAATTCATTCAGCACTGCACATAGCATTAGCTTGTACGTGTGGAAGTTTCCAGCAAAGAAATAATCACAGCATTTCCTTTTCCAGAAAGCTGTTTTAAGGAGAAATTGAAACTTGCTAGCTGGATGTTTTGTTCACTCTTCAGTTCCTGCACAAACACACTGATGTTAGGAAGCCGTCTCAGAGGTACGGATAAGAAAATTGTTTAGATATCTTTTTCATATCTATTTGAAATACTCAGAGCTTTATCCATAATCTTCCAAATGATAATTTGACCTGGTGCTCTTCTACAGCTGTGGGATTATTATTTTTTTGGCATTTCTAAAATAAAAGCTGCAGAATTCATAAAGCGGTCTCAGCTTCTCATGAAATTTTGGGGCCTGACTCATTGCCCTGCATAATTAGACGAAATGGAAACATTCTCCCTGACTTTACTGGAAACACTCTCACTGACTTTAGTGCCTTTGGGTCATTGTAACAGCTATATTAACCAAAGCTTAACCAATTAATTGAGCCCATATTAAGCAATGCATTTCCTGAATGGCCCACAACTTTGACAGGCAAAGAGAAAAACTTAGGTTGGACTTTTTACCTACCTAACTGTAGATATAAACCTAGGTGTGTTACTTGAGTGTAAAGAGCCTGAGATACACATCTTTCCAGATTTATTTTGATGCCAACAAAAATATTGATAACTCTTCCTAGTTTTGGTGATTCCTGTTCCCCTGGATTGGGCCACAAGATACCATTTTCCAAATGGTCACAAGTGCATTTTGCACTCAGTTTGTGCAGGCCAGTCTTCATATAATCAAGGATAGCTCAGATATGGTCTTCACAAGGAGTCAAAAAGAGATAAAACTATTTACTTGGATGAGTTCAGATCAGGACAGTTTCTCCAAACCCAGGATGAGGCCGGGTAGCTGTCAGCGACGCACGAGATCTGCTTGAACAATAACTGCATTGTTACTTCAGGCTTTCCTGCAACAAGGTGACACAAGACAATTTCTGTCAACACTTTGGTGGCCAAAACCTTTGTGTTTACATGGTAACTCTACACCTAGCCAGACCACGAGCTGCCTCTGTGGGTGCCAAAAAACCCACCTGCGTGCCACTGTGGGAGCTGGCTGCAGGCCTCAGCTCTCCTCCTTCCTCCATGCCCCACACCTTGGGGCTGTGGGTGAGTTGAGGGGAGCAGCCACTTCTCTGTATGGGTACGGCCAGACCAAAACAGTGAAAGGGCCAAAATTGGAAGTCTTGACTTCTGCTTTTCTGCCTGACAGCAAGGATTCAGCCTGGTTGCTTGGCTCACTTGGCTGCTCATGTACCTGAAGCAACAGGCAGATGCCATAGCCATGTGGCAGTGCAGAGACAACGGAGAGCACCAGCCAAGCCCACGGGCAGGGGTAGCCCACACAGATATGTTGCACACCAGACAGCCCCCAGACGAACTGCACTAGCTCACAAATAGCATCAGGAAAAAAAAAAATAAAAAGACACAGACCACAGAAAGCTACCACCTAACGGGTGTGTTTCCTGTCACTGTGTCGCTACAGTAGTCACACATATTCTGGCTCCGTGGAGTTAGAGTGCAGCCACTGTATTTAACAGTGCTTCTAGGCCTTGTGGTTTTCTTTAGAAGTGTTAATTCCTTCAGTATATGACTAAGTTCTTTTACTCTGTTCTCCCTGTTGATGGTAAACTATGAGGAGGAGAAAAAAAACTAACAACTTCCTCCTCCAGTTTGATAAGCGGAGACTTCCTTGGTATTCCCCACCTCATTTCCATATCTTTTTTGCTAAAAATGGAAGGACACAAGGCAAAAATGTGATTCTCTTCACACAACACAGCGTTAAAGAAATCCAGGCGCGGGGTCTGGAGAAGGATGTGTTTGTGGGTTGTATTACTTGTGTTGGTCGGAGATAGAGGGCAGGCCTTCCATCTGCTATAGAGCCAAGGCTGGGACTGAACCAGCCTCACACTGGATGTCCTCTCACCAGCTATGCATGGCAGCTGGACCTCAACATTTCTTGCTGGGAGTCACTCCTTACTATTTTAATTGTAGGGACATTCCCAGTGGTCCAGTTGTACTCATTTAATCAGGACTCAGGCTACCTTGCTGCACTCTGCTGAGGTGTACAGGAGGTCAAAAATGCTCCCAGATAGCTGTTACAGAGAACATGAGACTTCATTGTTAAAGGTAAAAGCATCTAAATCAAAGTGCCTAAATAAGAGATGTTAGGAAGGAGCATAGCAGTTGGTGAAATCAGATATTCAAATGCATAGTCAGATACTCAAGTGTATTGATTTCCTTGGAAAATCAAAGACAGTTTAATTCAATATCTAGTCAGAGATCACTCTGGAATTTAAGCCTCCTGAGCCCCAAATGGATGGAGAAAATGAATATTCAATTATATCTCCTCTTCTGTATGACACGATGAAAGGGAAAAACAGCAAATAAGCTCCATTTACATCAATAGCAAAATCTTAAGTAAGAAATCAAGATTATCCCTCCCAGATTTAGCCACATCTTTACAGGGATTGTTTTCTCACTTACTTCTCACATACAAAGTGAATCTTTTTGTCATGACTGTATCATCATTTTCAGCATAAAATATATATATGCCAGACTGGTGCTGATGGTTGCAGAACTTTGATGAAATGCTGTGGAGCAAAGAAAACGAAGGAAAAAGACAAAAGAAAGTATTAAAAACAAAATATTTTAGATGTAGTTAAGACTCATATATATGTTTGAAACAATTCAGTATCTTCTAATGATTAATCCAGACTAAATTATTTTATTAAACATTAATTCAGACAAAATGTAACTGTCTTAATAAGAGGATTTTTTTTTTTTTTTTCCCAACAGTATTGATTTCATCCTGCAGTTTTTCTGTAACTTTCAATAGTTTGTGGAGTGCATATGGGCTGTAGGGTTGTGATTTTGTTACCAACCCATTGGAAGACAGGGTATATAACGCATTCTGGCTCAGATGTTAAGACCAGCAAAGGATTGTGGTTTACTGTGGTCAAACTGTCTACTCTCTGAAGGATTCCAATGTTTATTTCTGGTTGGTATGAACAAAAGTATTAGGAAATAACAATGAGATAGTAGGATCATGCAAGAGAAACCTCTCCAGATCGGAAGGTCTGATGGAACTCAGAAATGAGATCATCATCAGAAGCTCAATGTCATTGAGACAAAGCACCAACCATCAAGACAGTTCTGCAGGAGGAAGGGCAGCCTTCTACCAGCCCCTATTCCTTTGGCCCAAAGGATGGAAATAAGGCAAGACTCTAACCCTGCTTGTGATGATGGAAAAGGGGATTGCAGAGGACTTGAAGACTGATGCAGGACTGACCTGTTGAGCCAGGAATAGACAGAAGGAAGGGAATATATCATCTTTACAAAGCTGGCATACAATTTCTGTACTTTTGGCTAGGTCAGGATAGTTGTCAGACTTAAATGGGAGATTTGCAGTTCAACACTAGAAGAGCACTTAAGAAAAATTCATTTTAGCTTTAGTTGTTGACATTTTACATGCACACATTTTGGCTGAATGCTAACAAAAACTGAGTAGCAGACATCCACTCAATTTTAGTATGAAATGCAAGCAGTCATATCAGGGAGTTTTAAATAGACAGAAAAAAGGACAGTCCATACTAGCAATTGCAAAATAACAGAAAGCAATAATGAGCTTGGAAGAAATCTAGAGAATTAAAACCAGGATGTTTAAGCAAGATACTTATAAATGAACTAAGACACCAAGTATTGCCATGCAATTAAAAATCAAGAAAAATCACATAGAAGCCACTGGGAATTTTGCCTTCTGACTAAGCATCTCAGTATCAAGTTACTCACTTTTGAGTGTCTTCATCTGAAATGACCTTAAAGATGTCCCTGAAATCAGGGATTTAAAAAAAATAAAAAATAAAATAAATAAAAAAGATGCCTTTTATGTTGCCTCAAAATAGATGCCAAAGGAAACGGAAACCACAAATCACTAGCTGCTTTTGAAAACCTAGGCATTTCATTTCTCATGAAATAATGAGAAAATCTTTAAAAAAGAATGCCTTAGGTACCTGAAAATGTAAGAGGATGTGAGATAAATAATATAAATTTACCAGAGATCATTCTGTATATGAAAACTCATTTGATCTTAGGAGGGAAGTGAAATTCTGCAGTGTTATGAAACACAGAGACAACAAAAGCAAATATTAAATGGAAATTTTGAAACAATCTCTGAAAACACAGAAGAGCACTGACAGGAATGATGAATCACTGAAACTTGAAATCAAAAGCCAAAGAGGAGGGCAGAGTTAATTAATAAAAGTTAATATGATCTTTAGGAGGAACAGTTTGATAAGGAAATGGCAGAAATCAAAAAAGGGAAAAACAGGAAATGAAAAAGGATATGAAAGGAATAAAGTAGAAGTGTTGGGAGATAGGATTACACAGAAGTGAACTAAAATATGCAAAGATAGAATAAGGTTTGTGTTGACCTTTTTTGTGTTGTTTTGAGAAATATGCTTTAAAATCATGTTTGCATCTGCAGTACTACAGCTTGTAGGCACAATCCCTTCACTCCATTCCCCCTTGCTGTTTCTGTGGAAAACTAAGCTAAATTAAACATTTGTCCCTTCCCATTCAAGCTCTGGGACGGTGGTGGGGCTCTCCCCTGTCCAGCAGGAGGGGATCGTCTCCTCTGGGCTGCAGAAGCTATCCGAAGTGACTCACACATTCCAGGACAGCTGCACCTTACTGATTAATGGGGTTACCTAAGCTGTGTCAAGAGCTCTCAACATTGTTATTCTTGGCCCAGTCCCTAGCACCTTCTTCTTATCTGTATTGAATTCACACCAGCTGCCCAATTGTCCGAGCAAAACTGACTCCTGCTCTTACCAGCAGTGAGGAGACAGTCTATGACAACTGCAAAGCAAATAAACTTGGCATTATCAGGCAAGGATGAGCAACTGCTCATGGTGGTCCCAGGAGACCTCATTTCCAAAATCAGTCTTGACCACAAAGAACAGACCTGCCGAGCCCACATCAGGCATGCAGATTAGTCACCAGCACCCACCCAGCACTATCAAAGTTTGATGACAGCCCTCACTTTATCAGCAGGGACAGAGTTCCTGTGGCCATTGCCAGGAGATGACAATTTACTGATCTGAACTGAGCTGTCTCTGAAGCATGCAGAGGTCTGACTTCAATACTCCATCTGATGTGGATGAAAAGGCCAGACTGTTGCAAAGACAACTCAACAAGCTAGTGGATAAAATCAAGTGTACTAAAATACTATGAAAAGAAAGCTTAAGAAGTGCAATCAAAGCTATAACACAGGTTTAAGAAGATGATGAGAGATTTTAAGAATATGAGAAGAAATCAGTGTGGGCACATTAACTCCTGCCTAGCTCTTGCTTCATGTTAAAGATAAAACTTCACAAGAGCAGCTTGGCTTTTTTTTTCACTAAGGTGAATAAGAGCTGTTACCTTGAAAGCCATGGGACTACTCTGAAAGAAACTCTGAAGGAAATTAGATAATGTTATCAAGAATTTAGAAAGCCTAGGGAATGGAGAAAACATTAGCCTTAAACAGGACTCATGCCAAAACTTCATTTTAGGAAATAACAGAAAAGGTAGATAACTAACAGGTTTATTCAAAACATGTTTTGCAACAGCGAAAGAATACATGACCTGGGTAATTAGCAGAACGGTATGTTTCTGTGGCACAGACAGAGCCAAATAGATCTAAGCCTGGGAAACTACAGGGCCCTGGGTTTGGTTTGAGCAATAGCAAAGATACTGGGAACATCATCAAGAACAGGATGACAAAAGGGGAACATGAGATCCAGAGTGAAAACTGCAAAGGAGCTGTAATTGAGTAATTATATCAAAGAGAATGGGAATGGCAAATTTCATATAACCTAAAGGGTTGCTAGATGTATAACTTACAAAAGGGTTTATTCTGAAGTGGAGAATAAAGTGATACTATAAGCTATCTACACAAACTGCTGCTGAAAGCCAAACTAATGTTTGAGTAGCTTTTGTTAACATGTCTTTATCACCTGGCTCATCCACATATTAAAAAATACAGAGAGTATGAAATATGGAAAACAAGCTGTTCAAATGAGACACTAAGAGGAAAGGTTTGGAATTATAACAAAATATTCCAGTACCTGCGTCCATCTGCACTGTAACTTTGCTTACATGGAAACATTTTTTGGGAAAATAGCCACATGCATCTAACTGGTGGATATGCTGTAAAGTTAACTTCGAAGCAAAAATCTTCTTCACCAATTTCAAAATCTTCTCTAGAGTCAGTTATATTTATAAATCCCTTTTCTGAAAAAGAGAGAGTATTGATATTGTGATAAAAAGGCTGGATTGATTAATGAATGAATTTTGACATCTGTGTGTTTTTCATTTTGGTTATCACACACACACACAAAAAGCACCATGTTACTTCACAAAAGGCATCCTTTTAATCAAAAGATAGTGCTTCAAAAATAGTATTGCGATGATGTCTCTCTGTTCAGCTCCAGACAACTGATCTGGGTCTGTGTGATATCTGCTAGAGATGTGTTTTCCGTCAGACCAGAGCACTTCCAAAACCCTCTGACACTTTTTCCCCACCCACCCTACAGAACCACCAGACCAACTCCATGAGTTTTTTGTTTTGTTTAATGTGTGTTTTCTGGGCGTTAGCAGCTATGTCTAACGGGAAAAAAAAAACACATATGGAACCACCAGCCTAATCAGATGTTGATATTCATTCTTCCTCCTTCCCTGAAATGAGTTAACGATTTTGCAGATCAGCCTTACAGCTGCTCATTTGTTTCTCCATCTCATTAGAAGTATTTGATGAAAGACAACAGGAATGTGAAAAAGCGTCCTGAAGGTGTGGGTGAACCCTGTGCTGCTGCTACTTTCCCTGCTAGGGTGGGACTGGTTTCACCTAGTGGACCTGTCTGAGGTTCAGTGACCCACCTAAGCTACCTTCTTTGGACCTCAGTGGAATAAGATAGGTATGTCCAGATATATCCTATAGTGATATAAAAGATAACAAAGATGTACTGAAACGCTCTTTGGAAATACCTTCCTCATGCCACTGGCAGCTGGAAGAATGTGAATCATTCCTGGGGCTAGATGTCTCATGAGGTGAAATGAATCCCAACCAAAGAGACTGAACTACACTTGTAGGAGGACATGGTCCATCAAGGCATCAGCAGAGCTAAGGATCAGCTCCAAAAAAATAACAGAATCATACATGTTGGAAGTGACCTCTGGAGATGTCTAGTCCAGCTCCTACCCAAGGCAGGTTCAACTAGATGAGGAGCCATATCCAGTTGAGTTTGGGTGTCTTCAAGGAAGCAGATGCTAGAACCTCTAGGAAACTTGTGACAGTGTTTAATCAGGCACGCGGTGAGAAAAACAAAACAAAACAAAACAAAACAAAAACAACACAACAAACCTTCACTGTAGCAATATGACTGGACTGAGATTTCTCTTTGGAGTGTTTTTCTTTTGTTTGCAACACTATATTGTGTTTGGCGCATTTTGTGTCTAACTTCACTGGTTTAAAAAATGCAATCTGGAAACTCCCATGCAAACCACAAAAATATCAGTATTTTAAAACAAGAAGCAATTCCTTTCATGACTGTTCTCCTCCTTTTTAATATTAAGGGCTTACTTGCTTTATAGATTGGACCTTTGTCTTTCCAATGCTCTTTTGGACCTCATCTTTCCAAGTACAAGGTCATCAGTACATGTGCTGTTAACAGCACAGCTGGCCAAGAGTAAAGGCTTTCTCCAGAGTGCACACAGGGATCTTGGAGCAGGGCATGACATTTCTTTGGAAAAGAACTCAGAAAATGTAGTTTTTTTTTTTTTTTTTTTTTTTTTTTTTTTTTTTTTTTCCCTTGGCTCACCATTTTTTGGGCATGTTTAAACATATTTCTGCCAAAGAAATAGTGAACATTATTTAGTAATAACAGAGAGGTGAGCTGAAATTCTTGAGACTGAAACCAAAGTTTCCATGTTTCTGTATTTAGTTTATTTGTTTATTTGTTTGCTTTAAACCTAATGTGTTGGAAAATAGCTTGCATATTCCTGAATCTAGATTGCACAGTGCTAATAATTATTTATTCAACACCGGTGGAGATTGAACATAAGGCCTGCAGAAACAAAGAGCCTTGCAGCTGCAGTTGTTGGCATAATCACTGTTATGCTTTAAAGTGACCTAAACATCCCTGCTTGATCTGACCAACTGCACAAGATGAGATAAGTTGGTGAATTATCAAGCAGCAAAGAGCAAACCAGAGCTGTCTTGCTGCAAGAGGTTATTAGAGCATAGAAGACCACCTGCCAGTGTAGTCATGCTAGCCAAGCTCCCCAGGCAATGCAGAGTATTCCAAAGAAATCAGGCTTTTGCTTGGTAAAGTTACATCATGACCATTCTCGGTGTAGCTATGGGTACTGACTCAGGAACAGCAATGGTTTAAAGGTAGGATGCTGATCATTTCTGAGATTGCTACTCTGTGACATGGACATCAGAATGAAGTTGCTATATATATCACTGTTGGAATTGAACCTCAAGTGATAGCACAGATCCACACCAGCAATGGTTGCCATTAATAAATTAGGCTAAAAGTTGTGGTGGATCAGAAGCATCCTATATAACCTTGGAGAGAGAAACACAGCTGATAGGAAGGTATGGCAACAGCCCCCCACTTTAATTCACCACAAAATTAAACAAAAAGATTTCTTCATCAGAAAACCAAAGGAGTCCCCAGAGGTTTTGTTGGCCTAAGGGGATTAAAGAGAGTACAACTACCACAGTTTGACGTACCCCAGTCAATAATGCAATGAAAACAACAATTCAGTTAAAAATGGCATCACTCTGAAAGACAACCTTCCACAGAGAGTAACTCAAATATCCCTGGTCAATATGATGCTTACTCAGACCTGAAAGTTAAGGGACCCAAGAAGCCAGTATTTCTGAAGTGAGCACTAAGAAAGAAGATCTCACCCTACCTCTACACTGCACCCTCACCCCTACTTTTCTGTTTACTAAGAAGCTATGTCTAAAAAAACATGCCCAGGTATCATGCTCAGTTCCTGTAAACCCTTACAGAACTTCCTGCTCAGAAGTAGGCAGAAGCTGAAAAGAGGATATTGCACAGGAAAACTCATTTCTGAAGAGACTGGGGTAAGTGTTCTCACTTCCTACCATCCCCGGCTTAGGTGTTGTCCACTCTGAGAGCAACTGCATCTAAAGTCAGCCCCATGGTCGCTGCTTCAGAAAGCCTTGTCCCTGGGGCTGGACATCCCAGCTCCATGCATGTCCATCAGAAAATGTATCCCAATACATACTTCAGCAGCATGTCTACAGCTTTTTTTTTTTTTTTTTTCTTTTTCCTTATTTCCAGTTCTATTCCTATTTAGCATATTATTTCCACCAAATTATTTCCACCAAATCAAGCTTTGCTGCTGAGGCTGTTCTGGACTAGCTGTAAGGCTGCTGGCTTTTAAATGGACATGTTGCCGAAGTAGGATGATGTTTCCTTTGGTATGCATTAGATTTTCTGAATTTTCAGACCTTATGTAGCTTGGTGCTAGGAGGATGGTTCGTTTCAGTACCTGGAAAATAGGAGACAGGTAGACCAGCCAGTAACACTGCAGAAGTTGTCTCTGTAGCTTCAGGTTTTCCATCCTATCCATCATGGTTGCAGCAACATTCCTGCATGGCAGTTTGCCAGGTCTGTCATCACGAGCTGTTCATGGGATCTCTGTGCTTACATTCACAATTCATGCAAAAGATTTCATTCTGCTACCAGTTCCACAGGTTACGGAGCTAAAATTTTTCCCCAGGTTTCCTTTTCCCTAAATTATTGGCAAGTTCAAACGGCCACTTGTCAGTCACTCCCTTGCCATAAGATGAAGCAAAGGTCCTCTCTCTTTTGCCCTGCATTTTGGGTGAGAAAGCCCACCACCAAGAGCCTTGCATTTGTTTGATTGCTTCCCAGTGGACCCAGATCAGACCTGATATAGATTTTCTGTGTTGTTTTCTTTTTCCTTTTCCTTTTCTTTTTCCTTTTCTTTTTCCTTTTTCTTTTTCTTTTTCTTTTTCTTTTTCTTTTTCTTTTTCTTTTTCTTTTTCTTTTTCTTTTTCTTTTTCTTTTTCTTTTTCTTTTTCTTTTTCTTTTTCTTTTTCTTTTTCTTTTTCTTTTTCTTTTTCTTTTTCTTTTTCTTTTTCTTTTTCTTTTTTTTTCTTTTTCTTTTTCTTTTTCTTTTTCTCTTTCTCTTTCTCTTTCTTTTTCTTTTTCTTTTTCTTTTTCTTTTTCTTTTTCTTTTTCTTTTTCTTTTTCTTTTTCTTTTTCTTTTTCTTTTTCTTTTCCTTTTCCTTTTTCTTTTCCTTTTCCTTTTCCTTTTCCTTTTCCTTTTCCTTTTCCTTTTCCTTTTCCTTTTCTTTTTCTTTTTCTTTTTCTTTTTCTTTTTCTTTTTCTTTTTCTTTTTCTTTTTCTTTTTCTTTTTCTTTTTCTTTTTCTTTTTCTTTTTCTTTTTCTTTTTCTTTTTCTTTTTCCTTTTCTTTTTCTTTTTCCTTTTCTTTTTCTGTACTACAGCAATGAGTGCCTGAAGAGACCGTGCTCATAGGTGGGGTGGGGGTTCCCTATGTGTGTTATAGGGAGATGTAGTGGGAGGATGTGCTGAGGAGAAGACCAAGGTGATGACTACAACATCCCAAAGCCCATGGTGGAACCACAGCAAGACATTTCTGCCTCACAGCAGTTGAGACCAGCCACTGGTCATTCCAGACTCTGGCCAGGCTAATACACAGAGCACTAAGAGCTAAACATGGGGCAGGTCATGCATTTTATATTCTTGGCCAGCTCCAGAAATGGTGTTTTCTGCAGGGCTTTACCTCCAATTTTTTGTATCTGCTCTGCAGATGCCTATATCTGAGTTGATGGCATAGGGGTTCCCCTGCCCAGGAACATCAAGACATGGCTCCCTGTTGCTTTGTGTCCCCAAAGCTGTTGTGGCTTTGTGTCGTGCTGGCTGGGAGTCACCTACAATAACACGAGCCAAATCCCAGCCTGTGCTTTGAGAAATAACACTGAAACAATCGTGTGGGCTAGACCTCCAAACAGTGCCAGTTCATTTCACCTCTAAAAGCACTTTAATCCTAATTTAATGGGAATTATTTGGAAAGCAATATATATTTAAAAAAAAAAAAGTTCATTATTTTCAGGTACCTGCATGACTCAGTTCAGACTAATCTCTTGGCTTTCCTAGGCTGCCAGTAAGTGCAGACAGGATTTTTCCTGAGAAATCACTACAAACACATGCTGCACACCTGCGAGCAAAGATCTGCCATATAGAAAACAAAGCAAAGCAACCAGCCAAGGGACAGAATTAACGCCAGGGATGGAATTACCTAAAACTGTAACCAGAGCAGTTTGATTCGGATGCACTGTAGAGGAGCAGGTATAACGTCCACTGTCGCCTCGTTCTGCTGCTGAAGCAAACACGTACTGGATCCGGATAGCCGAGTGGTCTGTCAGATAATCTAACCCATCAAACCTACGATCCTGGTGTTCAACAGAGATTTCCAATTATGCCGTTGATAGTGCCCAGTATTACCCATTTTTTAAAAGTCCCCTTTTTTCTTACCTGCTGCACTTTTTTGTTTTCAAAAGACAAATTTATTCTGAATTTATAGTTACGATAAAGAGCTCTGCATCTGATCAGCAATGGTTCCCCAACTTTGAGGAGTAATTCAGGTAGAGGTGCTGCTTGTCTTTCATTTAAATCTACAAAGCAAAACATAGGCACTGAAATAACAGCTGTCACACTGCCTAGAACAATGCTCATTTAAATCAATATTTGTTCTTCTAGTACTTTACAGACATCCATTATTATATAGTAATGACAATTAAAATTTGAGGAAATTACTCATTAACCATGAAATCAGTAAATTTGATGGATTTAGATGTCTCTACCCAAATGTTTGTCATAATCTACAAGCTATGTTAGGGCACAGTTTAGCACAGAGTTTAGTTCAAGTCAGCTTTATTTAAAAACAACAGATAAACAAAACAAAATTTATACGTTTTAAGAATGTTTTGAAGTACATTTCGCTGTGACAGTCCTAAAAGCATGCAGAAATGAATGATAGCTGTTTAGAAAGCACAGAAGGGCAAGACATTTTTTACAGAGACCACAGATAGCTGTTAGAATTTCGGGTTAAACACAACCCAGAGCAATCACAGGCATTGTTAGATTTGTTCCAGTGGTTATGAACAAATAGCTGAGTCCAGAAACTGTACTCGGATGAGCTCCAGTGGCAGGGTCCAGCTCACGCATGAATATACTCTAGAGGGTAGTTACCTATAGTAAACAGGCTGGTGCATTCTCTGCCCAGGTCATTAGCTGCACAGCACCATATATAACTTTGGAATAGTCCTCTCTGACTTAATTCATGTTGTGCCTTCTGTATGCCATCTTCTCCTCTATTTCCTTCATGCATTTTATTAAGGCAACTGCAATTAAAAGCACAATTATTCATTGACTCATTTGGTTAACCTCAAGAGAATAAATCTGATAAATCTCCACACCATGAGAATATGCAAACAATAGTGGGAAAACTGGATCTTACATGGCAGAATAAAAAGGAACTAAGAAAGGCAAAGATAAGAAAATAAAAATGTCAGAGTCTAGGCAGAAAAATGAGCTGAAATGACCTGAATATGCTCAAACTGGTGCATAAACAGGTAATTCTATGACTAAAATCTGGGCAAAAGTGAAATGATAGAGGTTGGGCTTTCACACCACATCTCTGAATTCCTGCTGGCAGGAGTTGCTGCAAATCCAGCAACCTTTATGAAACCCAGATCCCAAACTGCCACACAGCAGAGCAAGGCATTGCCTATGGCCATTGCACAAAACACACTGAGGGCTGTTTCCTTTGAGCTTATTTGAACACATTCCCACAGTTAATAGAATCAATCGTATATGTTAATAGAATGGGAAAAATCATTTAGATAGGAAAAATATGATTCCTTATAACATCTCCCCAGCTTCATTGCGAACACGCTTCCAAAAAATGTGAAAAGCTAGAGGGAAAGGAGATATTTCTGATCTCTTTTGGTGACATCAGAATACCAGAATCTGGAACAGCATTTCCAGGCCAACAGCTGGAAGTTTCCAAAAGAGCACAACAGCCAACATTTCTAAGAAAAATGTGCTGCAACGCTCCAAGAGTGAGTCATGCAGACACATGGATGTGCAAACCAGCAGAGCCCACTGCGTTCTCCTGCAAACATGCTGACCCTAAAGATCTTCTTCAATAATCCAACCAACCTGCCAGGAACACTAAACAATACAAAGTCTCTGCCCTTCTTGTCAGAAGATGGTAAACTTCCAGCCTAGAGGTTCAGTATGTGTATAAACATATGCTGTACCTCCTGTCGGGTGTTTTGCAAAATGTCCACTGCACAGATGGCGGGGGGTAGCTCTCCGATATGCACTCTATAGCATCCAGTTTTCCACTCCTCTTGAAATAGGGTTTGCCTGGTTTATCTGTTAAAAATAATGCAAATGTTTAAAAATGCTGACTTTTTTTTTTTTTTTTTTTTTTTAAACAGACAGTGCTTTGCTCTCTTCACAGCACATGAAGTCACAGGATTGTAATTTGCTTCGCGAGCTTTCAGTGCTAAGGGAAAATAAAATGATTCTGCCCTGGGGATATCGAGGGTTGGTCTCACAAGCTTTTCAGTCTTGATTGCTAAATGCACAGCGTCCCTGCTATCAAAAACCTGCTTCTACACACCAGAGGATGATCCTGAGGCTGATACCGAGGTGTTAACTTGCTATGGCTGCTATTCACCTCACAGGACAGGAGCATAGACACCTTCCAAAATCACATCCCAAGCCCCTGGCCTTTTGTGGAACAGCTGTTGGGACTACAAAGTCTCTGCTCCAGATAGGATTGTCGAGTGTTGCTCCATCAGGTCAGACATACAATGGAGGACCATTGGGGGGTGATGACTTCTGACCACCCGCAGCCTCCTCCACTGCACATCTGGAACCTAGAGGGAAAATTTCCAGGCAGCTCCAGTCCCCTGAACCTGTCAGGCTCAGACTTGGTCTAAGTATAAAAAATCAATGCATTAAAACTCTTTAAGATTTGACTCAAAAGGACAAATGCCAAGTTTTATCTCATCTTACAATGAAATTAAAACTTCCACACGAAAGACTAACATTTTCTTTAGAGTCATTCTTTCGTTTCCAGCAAAACAACATGATAAAATGAAACTAATATTTTGCCTTTTTACTTTCCTTGTTCATTTCTCTCTTACAAGCTGAGCCTAGAAGGCTTTTTTTCACCTATAGAGATCCACATCTCAGTTGAAGGGTTCACAACTAGCCTGAAGGATTTTATGAGATGTAATTATGACATTAGATCCACAAGAACAGAGAAGACAACCCAAGTAATTGATATGGAGAAGATCTTTATCAAGGCTGTTTTGAACTGCTCTTGCTTGCACAAGTAATAACATTTTTTAACCTCTAAAGCCTATTACTATGGAAGTGAAGGTAAATTTTAATCAAATATTTAATAGCCTGCCCCCTCAATGAAGCTGTTAGAATTATAATTGGGACATGCAATAGGTCTTTAAATTAAATAAGGAGAAATTGGAGGTGTCACTTCTGACACCTGAGGGAGAAAAGAGTCCATCAGAAGAAATACACCAAAAACAAATAATGAAGGGTTAAAAATGTTGATTAAGTTGTGATTAGTCACAGTTTTGTTTTGTTTTGTTTTGTTTTGTTTTGTTTTGTTTTTAAATCAAGTAATAATGCTTCTTGTTAAATCTGTCTCTAGAAGGGCTTGGTCCTATCAACTTTGCCAGACTTTTAGCTCTTTGGATTGATTTTTTTTTCCTTTGACTCTTCTATAAAATTTTCAAAATTTATATATAAATTTGGCCCTTTGCAGACAAAATAATGTTATTTTCCTTCTGTTAAAAAACCATGTCAACATAGGTCATTAAAAAAAAATACTTCTTGGACAGCCCTACTTATAAATGGAAAATTGAACTTGGTTGCAGTAGTTGCCTTCTCCCCAGGGATATCCCCTGCATGGTCCTTGAGGCAATTCACCCAAATCTGCTCCCCCTGTGAGCCTTTCAAGAAGTTGCACCTCGTGTATGTGCTCTGCCATGACTTGCTGAGCTCAGCAGCTGCAATGCCAGCTTCTCATGCAACCATGTGTGAGCAGCTGCAGCACTGCTGTGTTTTACCCTGGAGCCATTGGAGAATGAATAGGTTAAGACACAAGTAAACAAGTCCAGCCCGCGAGCTTTGGGAGTACACAAAAGCCACTCTTGGTCTGTCCCTTTTGGCACAGGAGGAAATCTCTCGAAGGGGAGAAGAGGGCTGGTGCACATTTACATCTTTATTTGTTCATTTGCATGTTTTATTGACTAGTGAAAGCTGGCTCGCATGCGGCAACACAGTCTGTGGTTTTGACTTCAGCCTCTGAAGACAGCTCCGAGTCCTGTGCATATCTAGGAGGGCTCTTGAAATGCAGCATGTGAGAAAACTGGCACACAGCGTGGGGCTCAACAGGTGACAAGAAGTGTTTGGGAAAGAGAGATGCTTCACGAAGAAAAGTGGGAGCTCACTGTTTTAGGTGAACTTGAGCCTCTCCCCTTGGACCTACTGATGGAGCGACTCCTTTCATCTGAGCCATACTTACTGCGGATGAAAACAGGAACAATTATGGTGTAATTGCTGTTTTTACTTATGACCGAGAGAGTGTATTTTCCAGCCTGTGTTTCTCTTATTTGGGAAAAAGCCAAAGAAGTAACATATCTGTAAAAGAGAAAATAAAGTTGTATTTATTATGTGGAAGGTAATAGGCAGCAGACACAATAAAAGCATCTGGTTCATTAGCTCTGTACTTTGTGTATAAAAACTATTCAGAGATGCTAGTGCTCATTATTTACACAGCACCCTGTGACCTGAAGTGTTTTCATGTATCTTCCTACACATGAAGGACATAGGACCTCACAGCCACAGGTACCCAAGCACATACCTAACGTTGAGCATTGGGAAGGATGAGCTTCCTGAGCTTAGGACAGCTGTGGAGGTCCACAGGGAAATGCTTTACCTACAATCCCATCCCACATGTCCTGCAATGGGAGGCAATAACCTGGGCTCGGTTTCCACCCCCAGTTTGGCTGTAAAAATTGAGAAGCTGGTGCTGGCACTGTTCCTGGTCTGCACCGTGACCTTAACAAATCACAGACCTCTCCATGCCTCAGTTGCTTTAACTATAAAATCAAAACCTTTTCCTCACATGAACACTGCAAACCTCAAACTGATCAGTGTCAGAAAGTTCCTGGAGACCTCAATGCATGATGCTATACAAATTAAAAGACTGAATTTATTTCTAATGATTCTGAGTTTAAGATTCTTAAGTACATATGCTGTGTACACATCAACAATCAGCAGCATGCTGACTGGTGACAACATTTAAGAAAGATGAGAAGATTAAAAAAATGCATAACATGAAATTATTGTTATACACAAGAAAAGTCACACAGAAAACATTCCATTTGCATCCTGAAAGAAATGATCCCTCATACATTCTTTGATCCAGAACATCCCTTGACTTACCTGTTCTCCGAGTCCAATGAAGGTTTACAAGCTTGGCTCTCTTTAAAGAACCAAAGGCATGAAATGATCTCTGAAATGTTCATTATCACTCTTAACTCAATATCTTCAAACACATTGACTTCCACATTTTTAGCTGGTGCATAGATGTTCTCTGTTCCTTGAGAATTCAAATAGCACCCGAGATCTTCCAAAATATTAGAAATCTGCAATGCGAGAGAACAGATTGTTATGTATTTGGTAGCAATTAGCTTTATTTGCTTTTTCATATTCAAATATTTTAAAAGGGTGTTCTTCTGGAAAAAGCTTTCATAAATTAATAATGCCTCCTAATTGCCAAATATGAATAGAAATTACACAAAAGTAACACCTTCAACATACTTTCATTTTCTTTTCTAGTGTCAAACATCCATAAATATGTTAAATTCTACTGCACAAGGGAACATGATAGGATCCCTGTTGCTTTAGTTAATTCTGCTCTCTAGACAGACATCACAGAACAACTTCAGCCAGAAACATGATAATTTCCCTTAGTGGTTATTCTTTACTCTCATTTTTGCTTCCTTTCATGTAGAACCATAGGAAGACAGAGAAGAACTATAATAACATTTCTGTTTGAGACCTCAGTGCAAAGGCAGGACTAGATAAATATATATTTTTTTTCTTTAGCATTCCACTGCTTGTCATCACAGCATCTGGCTAGACTGCTCCTCAGCTCCTTGTGGGCTTTACTGGGCAGAGAAGGTTTGGGCTGGGTGCCTTCATACCTTCCATTTCCTCACCGTTGTCTACATCCAAAGGAGAGCTGCAGCCAGAAGGAAAATGTTCTACAGGCATGCAGCAAACTGATGGCGGATTAATGAGTCTCTAAGCTTAGCTGCAGCAAAAGGTGGCAATTAAATAGCTCCACATGAACAGGAGCCCTAAAATGCCTCCATTACTGTGTCAGGTGAAGTTTATCCAATGAAGACAGGGTTTGCTGCCTCCTCTGCCACATGCTGTGCTTGGCCAGGCACCCTGGGCAGTGAGTGGGAGGTGGAAATGATGTGGTTATGCTCATTCCTTGCTCCTTTGTTTTCCCTTTTCTTGATCTGAGAGGTATCTAGAGATAACAGCCATATTCTGCCTCCTCAGATACAAGGACAGCACAGCCTTGGCTGGTGTACTAAATAGAAATGACACATTAGGAATTTCATGGTGGGAAAGTACTTTATATGATCAAGATCATGAAAGCTGATGAAATACCGCATGAAGCACCATACCTGTAATAGAAGGGATTTCATCTAAAATGACTGAAATATTATTGAGACCAGAGAAAGCCAGAAGATGTTATCTGGCTGTGATAGGAGAGACTACATCAGACTCTTACATTTAAAAGACAACCACTACAGTTTGGGGGACAGGTGTTGACACCTTTCACTTGTTAGTCTGCTTCTCACCTATCTGAATTATTGATTTTTTTTTTTCCAGGAATAAAAAAGATTTAACAAACCTGTCTTGAAACAAGAATCCTCAGGAAATACTTTAATCGTAGTTCTCAGCTGCTTTATAACTTAGTAGCACACCATCTCTTACTGACCTCCTGCCATTTAGAAACTTGGAGGCAGAAAACTTGGAGGCAGGAAAGAAGGAAAAGGTTTCATATTTGATTCCCTACCTAGCTTTGGGCTCTCAGGCAAGGGTTAGACCAGATAAGGATTTATGGGCTTTGGTGGTGGGAGAGGGTTCAGCTTCCCTTTCAGTCCTACCAGCTAAGGCACACATGTTGGTGTTCAGCTATGGCTGTGTGTGATCATTGCTTCACATCATGGCCTTGTCAATCCCCACAGACCATTTTTCCCATGAGGGCCCATAGCTTTTAAAATTGATTTCCAGCAGTATTCAGGCAAGCTGATGAGAGATAGCTTCAAGGCAGCAGTTAACGACTTGGTTTTAGAGAAAAATTGTACTTACCTATTTACAGTTTCAAAGAATGAATTGTGATATGTATTTCCCTTTAACTTTCTGTAGCATTTTTTTTTCCTAACTCTCCTTATTTTGACTGTGACATCCCCACAGGCTAAAGGGTTAGGGTGTTGTAAGCTTCTGGGAAGGTATTTCTGGAATGGACAGGAATATTTTATAAGCAACTTGTTCTCTGTTAGATTACCTTAGAAGATACTGATGACTTTGGTGTTCTTGAATCTTCATCCTTCTGGCTGATAAATACACATGTAATCTCAGATATATTTTGATTCATTGCAGAAGTGAAAGTTATTGCTGTCATAACAAGAACTGTAAAACAGAAATAGGAAACAAATGTAATCCTGTCTATCTTTCTGCCAGGGATAACCATTTTAATAAAAATAAAAATAAAATGCAGCAAAACTGTAGAAAGATTGCATCTTTTTTATTAAAAGGCAGAAGAAATACACAGATATATCATGTATTTGCAAACTCTGCCTTTGTGCATCAAAACTGAGTGAAAAAGCGATTCAGAAAACCTTTCAAAAGTACTGATACATCGCACTTTAGAAGTATGTCTCCAAATATTGTAGAATATTTTCTCCCTCCTGCTCATTGGGAAGGTCAGGTCAGAGACATTCTCCAAACACTCCTTGTGCCTGCCCAGGGCAATGGCAAAATGAAGCTCTCCATCTGCTTTTAGAGCCTGCCATCAGCTCACCCAAGGACCCAAGTTCTGGTCTTTCCTTTTTCCTTCTCTTCAGGACTGTATTTCATCTGTCAAACTCACTGGAGACCCTCCTGAGCCTTCCTGGTTTAGTTCTGCATCCCAGAAACTTGTGAGGGAGGGACAGGGTCGATGCATCTTCCCTTGAGTCACACTTGCCTCTCCAGGAAGCAAACAAGCCTAGAATTCACACTTTTGAGGAAAGAAGATGCAGAAATTGAAGGCGGGGGGAGAAGGAAGGACCACGGTTTTTTCCTGCCTTATCCCAATGGCTCTGTATCAACTCAGGAGCCTGCAGACCCTGGGCAGCTCCCAGCTGGGGCAGCATGGAAAAGTTTCTAGTGCCTCAACAGCATGATCTGTCTGCAGTGCTTCATATGAGCCTTTCTCCCGGGTCTGCAGCTTGAAATCTCACTATTTAGCCTTAAAGGAGTGATAGAGTAATGACAGCCCCATTGCTGCACAAAACAAAAGAAAAGAAAAACAGAAGTAGGACTGCTGGGTGAAATGTGTCTGATTCCCACCGGTCCCTAAAGCCAGCCCTTAACAGTACAAATAAGCAGTGAATCACAAAATAACATCTCTCTGCTGATGACTTGGGAGATTTATGTCCTCGGGTCTTGGTTTTGTTTTTATTTTATTCTCATTTTATTTTATTTTGTTTGTTTCCTCAGCTCCTGAGATGGTTGGGCTTAGAGCAAGGTGCAGGGCTGAAAGGAAGATAAAAATAAATCACAAAGCTCTTGAACATATCTACACCAAGCATACTGATTCCCCACCATACACACACCTCTGCAAGCCAGGTTTCCAGCCCTCCCACTGGAGGATGATGGAAAGCAGCCTATGCCCGGCAGAAAACTGCACTCCCTGTCCTGTTAACTGCTAGAGCTTGTTGCTTCTATCCTCTACCTTTATCCTGTGTGAATCCAGGAAAGTTTTTAGGCTGAGAAAGGATATTTTGGACTGAGATGATTCCAACTGCTGTATAGTAAGAAGAAAAAAAAAAAAAAAAAAAAAAAAAAAGGGTGATATGCTAGAAGTATTTATATGAGATAAGAAAGGGTGGCTTAAACTTGTGCAGGTCTTAGAGAAATATATTACTTTGACATAACAGAAAATAAAAGCATGAATGAGCCTTCCAGCAGAAGCAGAATCAAGAAAATAAATACAGGGAAAATGGCAACACTCCCATTTTCCATCTTGGTTTGCCAGCTGCTAGCTGGCCTGTGCAGAGATCGGTGCCATGGACTGCAAGGCAGTCATCCTCCCCAAAGTCCAAAGCAAGAGCTGCAGAGACTGAGAGCACTGGGTAAGGAGTATCAAATATGCAGTATGCACAATCATGCCTTGCATTGCCAAACTGTACCGAAACTGGAATGGAAAAAAAATTGCTGCTCTGAACAATGTTTGTTTATGCCTGCTTTCCATCTTCATTTTCTTTTTATGGGTTATACGAAAATAAATGCAGTAGAAGAAATCTTGCTCTCACTGAGTCAGACAAACCTCTAGTTGTCATAAACTGAGTCAGGATTTCATCAAGTTATGTAGGCACATACACGGGGAAATGCCAGTACAAGTGATTGTCCCCTTGTACGTGGCACTGGTGAGACCACACTTGAATGTTGTGTTCAGTTCTGGGTCTCTCACTTCAAGAAGGACATCGAGGTGCTTGAGTGTGTGCAGAGAAGAGCAATGAAGCTGGTGAAGAGACCAGAAAGCAAGACATAAGAAGAGAAAATGAGGGAATTGGGGTTGTTTAGTCTGGAGAAGAGGTTTAGGTTGGGCATCAAGAAGAATTTCTTCACAGAGGTGGCCAAGCCGTGGAACGGGCTGCCCAGGAGGTGGTGGTGTCCCCACCCCTGGAGGTGTTTAAGAGATGTGTGGACGTGGCACCAAGGGACATGGTTTAGTGGTGGGACTTTGTGGGTCAGGTTAATGATTGGATTTGTTAATCCTGAAGGTCTTTTCCCACCTAGATGACTATGATTTTACAATTCTAAGCCAAAAAGCAGGCTTCCATGGAAAGTTGCTGAGAATAAAGGCTTGACTCTACTGGCCAGATATCAACCAAAGACGCAGTGTCCAGATGGTTGACCTAACAGAACTACTTCAGAGATTTATGCTCGGATGGGGGATGACTAAAGCTGCCTGCCAAAAACTGGGGAAGCCAGCCACACTCTGGCTCAACCTTCCCAAATGTTCTTCCTGACCAGGGAAGGCAGCAAGCCGAAGCCTTTCGTCTTAAACAGCTACCAGCTGCAGCAGAGATGTGTTCAGATTGGGGCCCCTCACTACAAGGAGGACATCGAGGTGCTCGAATGTGTGCAGAGAAGAGCAATGAAGTTGGTTTAAAGGGACTAAAAAGCCAGACAGAAGAGGAGCAGCTGAGGGAATTGGGGGCTGCATGACCGCGAGGGGGAGCCCTCGAAGCAGCGCTCCGAGAACCAAAAAAAAACCTCTCGACATCCGAAGAAGAAGAAAGAAATTTGCTCAGGCTGCCTCAGGAGCATCGCTGCCAAGCCAAGCTGACTCCACTGGTGTTTGCCGAGTGCAGCAAGTGAGATTTTGTCCAAAAATTAATTTTCCACCTTAACTTTTCTCAGCCCCCCATTTTCAGGTCCCAGATGAAAACAGCTGCAATGAAGACAAAATTACTCTTCCCCATTCTTTTATACCTAATCACTTCTCTCTCTGCCCCATAATTTCCAAGAATTTGTCCTCTGCCTTGTTATGACTTAACACATTTTTGGTACTGATTTGAGCAAACTTCCCCTTTGGGATAAAACTCTGCTTTTTAATGCTGCCACCTTTCTCCTTAGAGGAGGACAGGTAGCAGCTCTGTATATGGCTTATTGCAGCCATCTTATAAATTATGCAGAAATTTTAATAAAGAATAATTCAGATAGCTGAAGATTTCGAGTCAGATATCACACCAGTGATGTATTTTACACCTCTTTGTCAGGAAAACAGAAAAAAACTTTTCTAACAGACCAGACAGCTGGAGTCAGCAGAGCCAATCCCACTTTTTTACTGATTACTTACAAATCTGTTTGCTTTGGTGCCTTATGTAGTAAAAATAAGCAAATGATGACATGAAGCAGGGTTATATTTTTCACAACATGATTACACATCCAACTTTATTGACTACTTCTGCCATTAACTTTATTGCAGACAAATCATGCTCGGTGATTTGTCTTTTCATCATTCATTTACACCAGAATGAATCACAATCCAGTTTGATATATATTTCTATCAGGTTTCAGGTTTTCTAATCATATACTTGCCCTTCTGAGTACAAGAAACCTTCTGTTCCTCTGGGAATAAGTTGCTTTTATTGTGGGATTGTGCACATTTATGAATAGCCCAACCCCTATAGCTGTTGCAGGCTTCTTTCACAATCACTAGCTGGTACTAGCATCATGTACCTCCTTAATTTATAGATTTGCTTTGAAATCACTTTTTTGAGTCCTTGGTCTATGTCGGTAAATTGTGGTTTGTGTCTGAAAATAGTTATCTCCTTAGCATGAAACAAATGCTGGAGACTGAATCTAGCACGACATCTGCCTCCCTTTTACCTCTCTGTCCTGCCTCTTCTGTTTTGTGGTTACCTCAGCTTGGGCAAGGAAGAAGAACTGCAGGGTTGTATTCAAACCCTTATTTGCGTTTCATTTCACTAAGATAACTTTCCGTCTACCTTCCCTGTGAGTTGGAGATAAACCCCCTGCTCCAGCTGGGCTGTTATTTTGCTTGCTGTTATTCACTTTGCCTGCTTTGCATGGGCCTAGCTGAGTGAATGACAGCCCCTCCACCCCGAAGGACAGCAACAGGTCCCCGGGACCTGTTGAAATCTCCGCTGTCCTACCCACAGTTTGTGCCATTCTGCCACTTCTGGTCCAGTTTACAAAGAATAACTGGGACTGCTGAGGATACCCCTTTGGGGAAGTGGCTGGAAAGTGGCCGAAAAGGCAGCAAACCTCAGCTACCATGGCAACCTCACTCTCTGAGGAAGAGCCCATATTGTGGCTGGTTCTTTTCTGCTTCTCACACACATCCCTCATCCCCTCAAGGGAGTTTCTTCTTGGCTCCCACATCACCCAGAACTTTCTGCCCCACTAGGTACAGTGAACAATGATATTCAGGACTGTATAAGGGGTGTTGCCAGCAGGCCAAGGTCCTTCTCCTCTGCCCAGCCCTGGAGCAGAGGCCTCATCTGGAGTGTTGCATCCAGTTCTGGGACCCCAGTACAAGAGACACCTGCACATACTGCAGCTGGGAGAGCTGGGGCTGCTCAGCCTGGAGAAGAGGAGGCTCAGGAGGATCTCATCCATGTCCCTAAACCCCTGAAGGCAGGGTGCAGAGAGGCCGGAGCCAGGCTCTGCTCAGTGGTGCCCAGTGCCAGGACAGGAGGCCATGGGCACAGCCGGGCACCCAGGAGGCTCCCTCTGAGCACCAGGCAGCACTGCTGTGCTGGGCGGGTGACGGAGCCCTGGCACAGGCTGCCCAGAGAGGCTGTGGGGTCTCCTCCTTGGGGAGCTCCAAAAGCCGCCTGGACGTGGGCCTGGGCAGCCTGCTCTGGGTGTCCCTGCTTGGGCAGGGGGGCACCAGGGACCTCCAGGGGCCCTGCCAGCCTCAGACTTTCTGTGGTTCTGTGAATAAAGGGATAATTCTGCAGGTAAAGATGAACCAGATTAATGCCACCACAGAAGCCCTCCATTAATCAGAAAGTAGCATTGGGCTGTCCTTGCTCTTGAATATCCTCTACAGGATGTTTGTTCATGGGGATGGCACATATTTATGCCATTAAAAAGCTGGATAGACAGCCCTGAAGCAAAGCAAACAGACATATCTCATCTAATGGCATAAGTAAGCTTGCTTTGTTTAACTCTTTTTAACCTACTCTGTTTAAGCACTCCAGACTCATTACCTGACACACTACAGCACTTCAACTGACATTAATGGAATTATTAACCTCCTGCAAGCAAGAGCTGCTTTAGTTAAGTACCCAAAGGTAGAGGCATGAGATTCCCGGCACCTCATCAACAAGGAGAAAAGGATCTGCCCAAAAGAGAAGTGAAAACAAGACTGTAAATAGTGAAATTACACTACTTGTCATCCTAGTATTGTAAAACTTCCCTTTTTGAATGAAAACAACAGCTTCCACAACTGACTATAGTATGTCGTCCTCTTTCTGGATGGGGGTGAGGGAGGGAACAGAGCTTAGACTGAGGATGGGAGAAGGAAGGACAGCAAGAGAAAGAGCTGGAGAGAAGGGCTCTGCTACAAAACCTGAAAAGATAAAAATGAAGCAAAAGAATTTGGTTTAAGTGGTCATTCATATTCAGTAGCAAATTTGGCAAAAATGAACAAAACAGATACCAGTTGGTGTTATTTATATCACCAACCGGTGATACGTTACTTATGATGTTAGGGTTAAAAGACAATTGCAGTTCCCCAGTGGTTGTACAGATGTAAAATCAAACATACTGCTGGTAACAATAATGTGCTTTTCAAACCAGCTCTTGCACCTCACCCACTGGAAATCTTACCTACACAATCAAGCCTAGACTATAGAAAAGGGAATACCACTTGCTTTTACAACAGTAATGGAGCTAAATATCCATGCCACAAGCTAGCCTTTCTGTACGTTTAAACTGCTCAGTTTTTCGGCAGTTTTTAAGGAAATATCCTAGAAAAATGAGGGAGCTGTTTCATCCTGAGTGGGAAATGCACACAACATTTATCCAGATGTCAGTCTAGCTTTTTATCTTACTTCTCATAGAAGACAGAGAAAAAAAGAAGAGTCTACTCTTCAGTCACACCAGCAAATTTTAGGGTATTGTCTGCGTTTCAACGTTTACAGATTCCTTAAGGAAGCATTTGGCATCATACTTCTGTTCAGATTCCTAAAGCATCTTCTTAAATGTATTTCTCTCAACAAGAATAGGGTTAATCCATATGGGAAATATGGTATTTCCCCTCTCCTCCCCTCCATTTGAGAAATGCTCTTCTTTGTTGGTTATGAACTGATTTTCTGGTCCCTACTTTCCTTTTAAAAGTCTACGATCATTGGGTTTAAACAATCTTTGTGCTTTTTGAGTGCTGCTATATAAAACTGAAATTGCTTTCTGTCTTCATTGGTCATCTGTTCCTGTTCTTCTTCTTTTTTTGCTCTGTAAATGTTTTACTCTCCAGTCTCATTTCCACTGATGTTTGCTGTAGTTCTTCACCCATGCCTTTTGCAATGAATGTCTCTATGAAAAATTTCAGGAAAGCTAACTCAGCTCGATGACCCCAAATAGCTTCTCAGTTTAACAGCACAGAAACCTACATGTGAAGGAGTTTATGCCATGAAGCTTTTGAAAGCTGCATTTTCAGAAGCTCGAGAACAAGAGGACGAGGGGGAGTTTGGATTCAGCTCTGTGCTGTACTATGTTGGGGCTCTGATGGGAAAGGCTGTAGAAGGGGATGTTGCAGAAGGACACAATTCCCGCAGCTCTGCTCCATTGAGCACAATCACACAGCACCCACCAATGCACTGACAGGTAGAAACTGACTACTGGATAGCTGGAAAGTTGGGTAAGCTGAGGAAATTTCTAGGGAAGAGAAGGAGAAAGCAAATGGGGCCAAACCTAAAAAAGAAATAAAACACCAATAGTTTTAAGTTGCATTTTGTGGAAAATAACCCTCTCCCTGAGCAATCCCTTCACCTTCAGGAATCATCTCTTCGAAGAGATGCCTTATCCTCTGATCCATGAAATCCATGGTGAGAGATGACAATGAAAATACGTTCTGCTGGGCATGACTGTGTTTTCCTGAGTAAGCAGACCACGCACTGGCCTTATCCAGCATTCACAGCTGGCTTGCACCAAGGTTTCTGCAAGCTTCATGAAAGATTGCAGTCAGGATCAAACTTGATTCCCCCTGGGGTTCTCATTGATTTCACCTTTCTGCCGGTGGCGGGGCTCAGTGCCTGGACATGCTTTGCAGTGCTCATCAGCTGGGGTGCTGGAAAGCAATGGGTGTATTGCTGGGAGGTGGACACATCCTGACAGCTGCTGGGTCCCAGCCTCTTCTGGCCCATCTTGTGTTTTTCTGGTTCTCTGCCATAGGGATATAACAGACACCTGTGTGTCCTGCGAGGGGTTTTTCAACATATAAAACTCCCAGAGTTTTTGTGCAATCGGACCCAGCATAAAGTAATCCAGAGCTTGTTAGGGCCTGAGTTTGCAGACCTTGCTCGTATAAAATTTCCCCTCATTTGTCAGCCACGCTGAGATCTTAGTCAGCAGCTCTGAGCTTCATTTCTCTCAGGTGCCCTGGAACTGCAAAAGCAATCCCATGAACAGCTCTCAGCAGGAGCGGGCACAACATGAATAAAAGGAACGAGAGCAGTTAAAGGAAAGCTTGCTCCAATGAGAAAGGTCACCCAAAGTCTCTGTTTGTCACACAATTCTCCAACTCGTGAAACATGAAACTGTATTACTGCCTCAGTTGCCAGTCCTCATCCACCTTCCCACCTCATTCGCTAATGCCAGGCTAATTGCATGCTAGATCATGCTATCATTAACCACAAGCTCTTGCTTAGGATGACCAGAAAACGTTAAGAAGGTGAGAAACTGAAGTAATGATTTTAATGCGCGTAACTGTATTTACATACATATTGTGTTGTATATATTGTTTTCTAAAATTATCGGGATTACATTCCTTGCTGCTGGGTATCATTTATTCCAGCAAATAACACTGACAAGATGCTTTTTCTTTCCTGCAGCTTTTGCAGTTCTGAGCCTGTAATTTAAAGACAGACCTGGTGCCTTAATTCTGCACGTACCGGTGAGATTTTCCTCTAGCAGTTACTACAGACTGGCTTTCCTTTCTCTGCCTAAGTGTCGCAATTTCTGATGATTCTGGTTCATCATATAGATACAGGCTGTGAGTCTGCCCAATTTATTACTAGGTCTTACCTCGAGACAATACGTGGAGTTTTATGGGGAACACACCCGTCTTTAAGAAATGACATATAATTCATTAAACACTTAACAGTTTTCCATCAACATTGCTTTTAAAGAGTCATCTGCTAGAGAGAGAGTCATGGAGCTGGCAATTCTCAGGATTTCTGCTGTCAGCTACAACTCAGAACTTTCAGCTCCTACTCAGCTTGTATGTCCCAAAGCATTTGCTTTTTTTTTTCCCCTGTATCTGCTGGCCTTACAAGATGTATTACTGCCTCCCTACATACCTTGCCTTGACTAAGTAGTATCTCAACCCAACGAGCAGCAGTCCTCATGGACGATAATCGCACCTCATGCTCCTCTGGATCTTGCTCTCTCCTCAGAGCCATCTCTCAGCCGTGCTGAGGTCTGTTCTTCACAGCCGCCTTCGGGCACTATCACATCCCAGATGCTAATCGCTTTTGTTTACCCTGTTATGCAGCCTGCAAGACTAGCAGAGCTCAGTCGAGAAGAAAACACAGAAATCCGTCTTCAACAGGGTTTGCTTAGTAGTAGTATCTTCAATCATGCAAAGCAGGAGATCATGAAATACTCATTTTCATTTTTACTCCACCTTGCCTTCTATCTCGGGTAGACTTTCAAACATGAATGAATAATACCTAAACAATTGCTCTTTGAAGTAAATATTATTGTTCCCGTGTATGGAGCTGAAAACGAACCCCAGGTTGTAAAATGACTTTCCCAGGCACGCATCAGAACTGAGTTGATCAGAAAAACAACAACAACAACAAAAAAAGCCCACTCTCTTGTTGTTTGGGTCCTGGATTTTGAATCAGCAAGATCATCTCTGATAGGAGCAAGCCACAGAGCCAGAGAAAAATAGTTGCAGGCATCTGAGATGGAAGAAAACATTTTTTTTTTCTTTTAACAGTTAAAATGTTGGCATGACTTCACTCTGACAAAACAGATAAACTTTCTAGATATTATTATTGTGCTTTCTTCTGTTTAGGTTGTTCAACAACAACAAAACCTGGTAAGATACAGATGCACTGCTAAATTTCGTTCTATCAACACAGCTCATTTGCAGATTATTTACTTAGGAAAATACAGATGTATTGTTTAAGGTGATCAGGTGAATCTGGTATTAATGCATTTATGTCAGGAAAAATAAGAAAAAATAAGTATTTTTAGGTACTTTTTGCCTTGTGCATGAAACGTGTCAGGTGCGCTAGAGCAACAGCCTGGCTGGGACACCAGGGTGATGGGACAGAAAAAGGGACACCCAGAAAAAGAGAAGAAAAACAGGATGGAAAATAAAAGATGCAGGAGAAAACGAACAGATAAGAAGCCAGAGGTGAAAGAAAGTAAAGATGTGAAGGGATGCGGAGAGATAATGGGACACAGGGAGGAAAGTGTCCGAGGAGCAGGTGGAGGAGGCCTTACCTGGTAGCCAAAGCGGGGTCCCCGAGGGGTGGGCAGCGGGTGGGCACAGTGCCATGGCTGGCGATGCCCTGCCGTCCTCAGCCCAAGTGCGTGAAACCCGGCTGTGCAGGTGGCTGTCTTCAGGGCGCACGTCACTGCCCGCAATGAAACCACTTCTTCAAAAGCCCGGGCCCCAGACCTGAGCCTGAAGGAAACGGCTGAGTGTGGGCGAGCAGAGGGGCCTCTCTTGGGCTGAGGGATATTTCCAGCGGCGGGTGAGAAGCCAGAACCTGGTGGCAGTGGAGCTGTTGTGTGCCTCTGCCAGGCAGGGGAAGCAGCTGCCCAGCGCGGGGACCATGCCCGGTGGGGCAGCGCGGCTGCGGCGTGGGTCTGTGTTTAGCCCCAGAAGGAATAGGGAACTAGTGCTGCACGCAGGAGGGTGCAGACAGAGCTACAGCTGCTCTGAGGCCATTTCACAGATGACTTGTCAAAGGGATAAAAATAAAGGCCTCTGGGGTCACCCACAGAGGCAACCCTCTGGGGACACTGCGGCCTTGCCCAGTGTGCAGCACTACAGCATCTGCCTTCTTGCTTCTTGCTTATGGGGTACAGAGGGTCCAAGTAGCCCAACTAGCCCAGATTTACTCGCCCCTGCTTTATAGCAGGACCAGGTGCTTCAGAAGGGCAAGCAGAAGTTCCTGGCTGCTGCAGCCATGCATTGTGTCCCCCTGACAGAAAGCGGCTCCATTTCTGTGGGCTAAGCTTGTGCATCACCCCCAGCTTCATCCCTGCTATTCCCTCAATTGTTATACATATTTTTTTATTGTTAGAGACTAAGAACCCATTCTGCAACAGAGCTAAACAATCTCTGTCCAAAGAGCTCGCATGTAAGCAAATAAACTCAGTGTCAGTAAGATGTTCTTAGCAATGTGCCAGAGATTATATCTTGAATGGATTTGTTTTTTGGTACTGATACATAGTAAATAATTTCTTTGGCATTAGGGGAGATTAAATAAAAATGTAGATGGAGCAGAGCTAGACAGGTATATTGCACATAAAAGCCATAGAAGATGTCCCAAAGATAACTATAGGAGAAACGGAGAAACAGCATTGAGGCCAGCATTGTTAGAGGAGGTGAGCACTTGGTCTCTCACAAGACTGCCTCAGAAATACAGACTGAAGCAATAACACTGTACTCAGGTGCTGAAGACAAGTTTGAGTTTGATGCAGTGCATAGGAAGGAGCTGAAGTGATTTGCAAACTAGGGAGGGACATATTTGCATGAACTCAAAAGCTGGGAAAGGAAGCACAGGATTCCATAGGCCTTAAAGAAATCATTGCAAACTGGAAAATACCATGCTGGGAACAAGCTTTCAGAGGTCTTACTATGTCTTTGGCTTGCAGGTGGCCTTTTCTTTGTACACAGACACAGCACAGATGAGGTTGGAAGACACCTCTAGAGATCATCTAGCCCAATCCCTGCCCAAAACAGGGTCAGCTAGAACAGGCTGCCCCAGGCCACATCCAGCTGAGTTTTAAACATCTCCAAGGAGGAAGTCTTCACAACTCCAGGCAATCTATTCCAGTGTTCAGCCACCCGCATAGCACAGAAGCACTTCCTTATGTTCAGAGGGAGCCTCCTGTCTTCCAGTTTGTGCCCATTGCCTCTTGTCCTGGCACTGGGCTCCACAGAATTTGGCTCCATCCTCATTATTCTTCCCCATCAGGTATTTATACATGTTGATAAAATCCCCCCTGAGCCCTCTCTTCTCCAGGCTGTGATTCCGGCCCTTTCACCCCTTTCTCATCTGTCAGATGCCCCAAACCTTTAATCATCTTCATGGTTCTTCATTGGTCCCGCTCCAGGAAGCCCACAACTTTCTTGTATGTTCTTGCACATCCCCTTCAATGGCACACCTACCCAGAGGTTTTGCCCTCAGAAACCAGGGTGCAGACAGTTTGTGCTTCTGCTCTGAAACTACCAGACATCTGCCCCAGTCACTGACTTCTTGTGGGGTGAGGTGACACAGCAGTGACCTGTCTGAACACCTACACGTGTACCAAAACAGTGTTTGCCTGCCCTTTGTTTTAAAATTTGCAAGTGTGCAAAGTGCTTTGTTTTCTCTTCCACCTGATGCATCGCTGGAAACTATGGGGATTTTATTAAAGACATTGTGAGAAAAATCTGACAAAAAAATTGCCTTTTCATTATTTCAATGGGTATAACATGACATTAACTTTCTTAATCAGAACTTATTAGAACCTGCATTTAAGTAACAGAACCTGTCACTGGTGATGCAGCTGTTCTGGTATCAGAAGTCTCGATATACATGTCTTATTTTCACTTGAAAAGCTTCTGCAAAAGATGTCAGTAGCTAAAAGAGTTGATATCTACTGAATGCAGACAAAATAAATATATAATATCCAGTATATTTAGTCCTGAAGATACTGGCAGAGGAGGTTCAAAAATGCCATACATGTGTAAATGACCATTAAGTACTCTTTTGAGTCAGAAAGTTTCTGTTTTTCCCCTCATGGGACGGTGGCTTCTGCTACCAAGGATTTTATCCAAGATATGTCACATTATGGCATGGCCTTCACTGCAACGGTTAGATAAAGCCAGCTCTGGTGGGAGTAGCCACATGGTAAAAAAACTCCCTAGCTAAACCATGTGAATGGGTTACCAGCAGCGTGAAACTAGGCTAACGTTTTATTGCTTGTACTAATATGAACTCTAGCCCAAGGCTAGACCTCCCCCCATACATTATTAACTTAGGTGTTGGCATACATTATTAACGTAGGTGTTAGCAGGAGCACTTCAGGGTCAGCTCCTGACTTGCTGCTTGATTTGAATTCAAAACTTCACCGAGTTGGCATGAATTTGGTTTTGCATGTGAATGGGAATCTGGCTAGCAGCAACATTTGGTTTCTTCCTTCTACTGCTAGCAAAGGCAACTCCCTTGTCAAGGACCCGTAGGAACTGTCACAGCAGGTTGGCCCACTCATTACTCAGTCCAACATCTTGGCTGCCCTATTATTTAGTCTCAAACACTTCAAAGGGAGATTTTAAAAAAATATAATTTTGTGGAATAATCGCAAGAGTGGCAGTTTCCCCTAGAATTCAGACACCAGTTGGTTTATATCCTGAGCTATCAGGCTTCATTGCTCTTCCTTCAAAAAATAAATCAACAAATGCTAAATTCTTGTCTAATATTACTGTGGACTCTGATCATGCTTGTATGTTTGTAAATCTTGCTAACAATTTTTTCCTATTTATATAATATGTTAGACTATAAAGGTTAAAGTTGGATTATGTAAAAACATTTAAAAAAAATATTTCTCTTGATCTGTTTCAATAACATTAAGGAAAGACAGTTTTTTAAGTAGAGATAATATCTCCTAATATACCAACTGGTACTGCTGAAAAGAAAACAGTGCTTTTCTCAACTACTTGGTGGTTTAACAAGCTTCCTACCTACAAAACTTGTCTTGCCTATGCTGTAAAAAAAAAAAAAAAAAAAAGAAAGAACTACTATAACACCATCACTCAAAAAGTATTGTTATTCATTTGTATTATTTGATGCTAGCATGAACTTCAGGATCTGTTTCCACATGATTTACTGAACATGTCAATTTTTGGTCAACACAAAGAGAAACTGTCACTCTCAATAGCAGACGCAGCATTCTCAACACTGAATCTAATGTTAGGGGAGAGCTATTTGGCACTTGCAACCTGATTTGGCTGGGGAAAAGATCTCTTGGCAAGGCTTTCCTTCTCAAGGATTCCCTCCCCCCCTTTTTTGTTAATCTCATATTTTGTTCTCTCACAATAGCCCTGTCACTTGGCTATGCCTATATGCATGCATACAGGAGTATTTCGCCCTTTCTGGGTCAAAAAGCACACCGCTTTATGACTTGACTACAAACTGGGACAAGACCCAGGGGCATCTATCTGTTCATCCTTTTCTTTCTCCCTGGATCTTGTGCAAGGTAAATCTGGGTATGTGCCCAAGAGAGGAGCTGCAGTGTTCCCTGGAGAGGTGCCGGCTTCAATAAACAGGGGACTTCTTTTGCAAAAAAAAAAAAAAAAAGTTAACATCATCAGTCACTGGGCTGCAGGAATGCCCAGTAAATCTCTGTGGACTGCACATGGTAGTGGAGCAGGTTCAAAGACACCGAATGGCTGATGGGACACCGTTGGCATTCTGGCTGGCCAGCAGGAACAGGCAATGGAAATAAAACTCTGGAGGGGGACACGAAGTTACAATTAATGAGAAAGTGTCAGGGTCCCACGTGGACACTCAATAGTTGCAGGTTAGCCTTCAGGTCAAGGCCTTACCAGAATTAAGGGACAGAAGAGGTGAGAGCTTGCCAGGGCCAGAAAAAGAGACTCGTGCAATCTTCAGCCTCTTCCTGTTATTGGCACTGCTCTGCTGGCCAAGAAAAGACGAAGGACACTTCCAAGCTGATTTAATGTTTGGTAGGGATTTGATGCTCACTTGCACTGATGGGGGGGGAGAACCCAGATACCCATTGCTCCGTACCACATATTGCTACCTGTGCACCCTCGCTGGCAGAATCACGTGCCACTGCCCAGTCCACTGCTTCAACTCTTTTTGCATCCAGGGTGAACGTTTCCAGCCTGAACCACAGCATGCAGACAGAAAAATGTGGGTCTTGTATACAGTAACCTCACTGTGTATGTGCAGTATTAGACATATGCATGGATCAGCAAAAGAGCTGTGGGAAAAGCAGATTCACAAGGTTGAAAACACAGGTTAGAATACACTTCAGTGATGGGAGCGGCTACACAATTGAAGTCTTTGCTTGGAAGTATTTATTTCATGCTCAACCAGTTTACCCAGAAAAGGCATTTCCCTATGTGTATCATGAAATCTCTTGTAAGATAACTTGATACCATTAAATCCACAGTACTAAAGCCCTGGATAAAAGATCCACAGGTCTTGGAAAAGCTCTGGGTGAAAGCTGAAATTTTTCTTCTCCCTTTATTAACATCTTTCTGGTACCCCTTCCAGACTCCTCACTCACATCTATAACTTGGCCTCTCAGTCTGATCTTTCTGGAGGGAAGGAGCTTTTTTCAGGGGATGTCATTCTTGGAATGAGGTGTGATAAAGAAACTGCTGACAATAGGACTTCAGCTGCAGGTGATATTGGGTTCCTCTTGCTCCCCACACCTGGCACTACCTCAGCACAGCACCTTCTGCTTCCCATTCCCCTCTGCAAAACCCCAAACTTGCAAAAGCCTCAACTGCCTGAGAATTCTGCCATTCTCTAGTACCTTCCCAGGGCATGGATGATCAGGATAAAGGAAGAGAAAGCAATGCGCTAAAGCACTTCCAGCCCTCCCTTTAGCCACAGCAAGAGCTGAGGGATGTGTCACCCATACCTGTGCCTCCTCGTGCAACCAAGTCCTTAGCTTCACCCCTCAGAGGCGTAATGCTAATGACAGTGGTCTGAGTGATACGCAGCTAAGCACTGCTGTGAGCACTCAGCAAAGCTGCTGGGACTGCCTCCGATTTGTGTACTAAAGCAAACTGCTTTTGGTTATCTAAGAAGGAGCAAGTTCTGACTGAAACATTTCTCATAGTCGAGGCCTTTACGAGGGCTCTCTTCGCTTTGGAACCTGCTGTGGTTTGTATCTGAGCTCCTTCTGAGACATTTTAATGGAGAAACTAACAGGACCTTCCCTCCCTTTTGCCTACTTTTCTAAACGTGTAGGAACATAGTATCCATGGCACCATTGCCATATACAGTTGAAGGAAGCAAAAGGCTGAAAATTGTTAGGGAACAACAGAGAGATGATGCCCTTCATATTATTTTCTTGGGATGCCAGGCTAGCATCGGAGGTTAACTCTGATCACCTTGCTCTGCTCCAGTTTTCTGTCAAATCTTCTTTCTGCAAAGAAACAGCTTTTTTCCTCAGTTGGTTTGTAAGGTTGGAGAAGCCAGTTTGTAAGCAGGAGAAGCCATCCTCCTGACTGCAAAAAATTTATGGTTTTGAGATTTCAGCTTAAGGCACCACTACTTCTCGAAGACTTTGCGGAAGAAAGCTTCCAGCGCGACATTTCAGAGCTCACTTATTACTTTTATTCTCACGCAGACTTTGGAGGCAGATTGATTTTTTTTTTATTTCGAGAGAGGACGCAACGAAAGGGCAACAAGGCGCTCTCAACCCCCACACCGAACAACTTTATTTCCCAAACTTGACAGCTACTCCCCCCCAGTGTGCATTCAACACTCGGACGACGGCACTTTGAAGGAAAAAAAAAAAACAGAAGTTGGAGCCGCTGAGGGCAACCCCTGGGTGCTCCCCGCGTCCCTCCCCGCTTCTCCCCTCACGCCCCCAGCCCCGGCCCGGCCGGGCGCTACCCGGCATGCCCCGCTCCGGCGCAGGCGCGCCCGGGCGGCCGCTGAAGGAAGAGGAAAATGGCATAAACAACCCGCGGCCGCCCAGGAGCCGCCGCCGCCCCCGGCCGCGCTGAGAGGAGCGGAGCGGAGCGCGGAGGCTCCCCCCGCCCCCTCACCCTCCTCCTCCTCCTCCTCCTCCTCCCTTTTCCTCCTCCTTCTCCTCCTCCGAGCCGCAGCCCGGGGTGCCGGCGGTTCCCCGCGCCCCCTTTTTTTTTTTTTTTTTTTTTTTTCTCCTCTCCCCGCCCCTCTCCCCTCGCCCCTTTCCCCTCCCTCCTTCCCCATGGTGCCGACCCCGGCGGCGGGGCGGGTGCCATGAACAGCAGCGGCCTGCCCTGCTCCTCGCCCTCGCCGGTGGTGGGGCCGGTGGCGGCGGGGACCGGCGGCGCTGGCGGTGTGAACAGCAGCAGCAGCAGCAGCGGCGGGGCCGTGAAGCTCAAGTTCTGCCGCTACTACGCCAAGGACAAGACCTGCTTCTACGGCGAGGAGTGCCAGTTCCTGCATGAGGAGCCCGGCGCCGCCGCCGCTGCTCCTCCTCCTCCTCCTCCCCTCAGCGGGCTCCCCCTCGGCATCCCCCCGGCGGCCAGCGCCGGGCCCGGGTACTCGCCTCACGGGGCCAGCCCGGGCCCGGCGGCGGCGGCGGTGGTGGCGGTGGTGGGGCCTAAGAAAGCCGAGCTGGGGGCGGGAGGCGGCGGAGGAGGAGGAGGAGGAGGAGGTGGAGGAGGTGGAGGAAGCAGCAACGGTGGAGGAGGAGGAGGAGGAGGAGGAGGCGGCGGGGGGCTGGACGGCCCGCGGCTGGCGAGTGAGTGGGGCCGGGGTTGTGTGGGGAGGGAGGTTTGGGGGTGGTGAGGGGGGGGGGGGAGCCCCGGTCCCGCCTTGGGAAGCGGCTCCCGAGCGTGCTGTGGTGCTACCGGAAACAAATAACAGCCATGGTGGCGGCGGGGCCGCTCCCTGCCCTCCCCCGGGCCTCCCCGCCCGCCTGGCGGCATCCCCAAGGGTGTTTTTTTGGGGTTCCCCCCCCCCCCTTTTCCTGGATGAGGTGCCTCCATCTTAGCCCCGTCCGCAAGGGGCAGGCGGAAAGGGAGAGGGGACGGGTGTGGGGGGAAAGGGAAGGAGACCCCCCTGGAAAGGGGATGCTGGAGGGGGGTGCCCTCCTGTCCCCCCTCCTCGGGGGCTCCTGGGCAGTGGTTGCCCCGGTGCTGGGTTTGGGGTGTCTTTAGGGAGCCCCCCCCCCCCCAGCTGGGGAACAGCTCTTGCAAGGGTGCAGCTGCTGCCTGGTGTGCTCCTCCAGGCAGCCCCAGTTGGGTCTCAGCTGTTGGAAGTTTTGAGCCTTCAGCCTTGAAATATTACTACATTGCAGGCGCGTGTCACTTTGTAAATCCTGAAGCTGTAACAGTTTAGATGTATGCAAACTATCCGCTGCTACAAGGAGAAATGGCTTCTGATTTTTTTTTTTTTCTGACTTTCTACAGCCTTTATTCCCTCCCCGGTAGGAGTTTGGGGTGCTTGCGTGCCTTGCAGGACAGTTGCTGGTTGGTTTTGTGGTGGCTGAATAGATGCTGATTGTAGCAAGCTGGTTTCAAGAACAGTTCGGTTTGTAGCAAAAGCAGCAGCAGCACTTGGAACAACAAAGTCCAGCAAGCTTATAAAGCTTCTTCAGAAACGTCATGCTCTAAATGAATACATTAAGCTTGGTTGCATTATTGATTTCTGTCATAAACCTGGTATTTGTTTACATGAAGTGACTCAACTGCTAAATGGTCACAGCCATGCTTTTGCTGAAATTAAGGTGCAACCACGTCGAACATCCTGTGTATAGCTCTCAGCACTCGATATGTTTCAGGAACCTGTAACTGCTTTTTCACCAGGTGTAATGAGCTCGTGCCATTGAGCGATATTGTCTGTGGAGCTGGTAGCTGGACAGTGCCTTGTATTAGTACAGCACTGTCATGTCTGCTCTTCCAGGACGACCCTAAAACATAGAATTGCTTAATGCTTTCTATTAAAAGACAGAATTTTTGATTGTTTTATCAAACTTCAGTTGTTCAAAGTGAAGTCTATGCTGCTTTTTTTTTTTTTTTTTTTTTTTTACAGGTAGATGGGAAAGATCTAGCAGTGATCGTTTGATCTCTGCTTGTTTTCCTTTTGAACAGAATTAGCTGTGAGATGTATAGGTGAATAAAGATGTAAAAATAAATAGTTAAAATCTGCTAAGCTAGTGTATCCAGGCTTGTGGAGAGGGTTAATAAGCTGACTTGGGGATAAAAGCTTTTATATGAAGGATTTTCTTTCTTTCTTCTCCTAAGAATGAAATCTAAAAGTTGCTCAAGTCCTAAACCTAAGAAAAAAAATTAAGAATTTGTGTGCTCAGTGGTTGATATTGCTGAGCAGTTAAACTATTTGGAAACCATGTGTCTGAGTATGTATCAGCCTGTCAGAGGTTTAAAACTGCATGGGGCTCCCAGCGGTTGCCCCTGTTGTGAGGGCACCGAGAATGGGCAAACTCCCTGCAGAGTTATCAGTGATTCCCTGCAGGGAAAGACACCCTGCTTGAAGTTACAGAAGGCAAAGGCCTGGACTAGTAGAGGAGGGTCCTTATATCAAGGAATCTAGCTGGGAAAGAAGAGTAAGGAAAGGAAGGAGAGAAAAATTAAGCGAAGAGCCTTAGAGTGGGCCCAGTCTTGCTTCTAAGCTTCCTCGCTTCAGTATGCAGTTGTGAAAGAAATAAGGGAGATATTTGTTCAAAATCTGGAGGTGATCAGTATAGCTACTGACAAGTTCATCTCTATAATTCTCACTTTGCTGATGGCTCACGGTGTTACCAGGACGATTTCCAAGTGGATGGAATGAAAGCTTTATTTTTTATGGATGTAGGAAGCTATACGCCAACTTTTATTGAACAGTAAAGTTCAGAAGTAAAGAATGTGGAATTAGGAAGTGCCAAAAGGTAGCCTGCCTGTGCAGTCTCACTGCCAGTCTTCCCTAATGCAGAAGTATCGGGGTGGTCTCCAGTTAGGCACCTGCGTGTGCTGCCTTCTCTCCCTTCTTCCTCACTGGACCCCAGCATCATTCAGTGCGCGGAGCAGATAATGCTCATTGAGTAATTAACTGTGCAGCCCTATTTATTGTTAAAAGTGGGTCAGCGCCTCATTCTAACATGCGTGTTACTCTAATCCTGCTCTGAGTACAGGATTATTAATTTACTTATAGGTTTTTCTGTAGTAATCACAAAGACTCCCCAAATACTGACTTCTTTTCAGAGCACAGATGATGGGAACATTGAATGATAAGGAGAAGGACAGTGAAAATGCAAGAAATATTCCAGGGAAGAAGTATTCCAGTACAACGGTATTAAGTGAAACAAGCAGGTGACATGTCCAGAGCTAACCAACAGAGATTTCTTCACGTGACGTGTGGTTAAACTGTTCTGTGACAGAGATGGTTTAGATACTAACATCTGACAGGGGTTCAAAAAGTCATCCGATATTATTGGGAAAAAACTCTGCCTTAGACAATGAAATGTGAAAAAAAATCATTTCTGAGTCAAACTCATTTTCTACTATGCATAGCTGAGAGCCTCCAGGGAACCCCTGCCTCATCCTCACCTTGAGCTTATGTTTTTGTCTACATGCCCACTGTGGTCCAGCCTCGGAGGTGATGCAGAAGGCTAAATGTGTCTTCGGCTTGACTGCTGTGGCTTTTTATGTTCTTGGGGAATGAGACTGACTATGCTGATGAACTTCATTCACTTTCAGAAGGTAGCACCCCTGCCCCTAAAGCACTTCGTGTTTGAAGCATGCATTTTCAAAGCACTGTTCCTGCTCTTTTGGTGCTGCGAGTGCTCAGCCTTCTGGGCGCAAAGTGTCCAGCTGCCCGTCTGCAAAATAAGAAGTGCAGCTGCGAACTGCCTCACCAACATTTGATTTTAGAAAGAAGTCCTTTTCACATAACAAAAAAGGAAGGAGAAGATATCAGAAAAAAGTTTCCTTGAGTTTTGTTAGTGGCCAAAATCTGTGCACGGTGGTCTTCTGCTAGCCACAAGTCCTGTGTGTCAGCCCAGGTACCGGGCAGAGTAGCAGAGGTACCTAGCCTGAGAGGAGTGTTGAAGGAGTGGAAATGGGGAAAATTACCATTCCTTGGCATTTAGGAGGGAGGATATGACCAGCAGGGTTTTAAGGAGAAGCTCAGGAAAGGATAGGGGAGAGGCATGAGCAATTTCTCCTTGTGCGTCTGCCCTCTGTTCCGTTTGAACCTTTACAACTTGTGTAACGAGCAGGTTGGCAGCCTGTGCTACTGCCTGCTGATGGCTCATTCCCGGAGCACTTGGTGCCATGCGAGGGAGGGTCTGAAGAAAATTGTCACTGTTACTGAAATCTGTCACATCTGTGTGTAAGCTGGACAAGTTAAAGCTGTACAGACAACTGCAGCTGTTAAATTACTCGAAAGTTAATGAATACAAATGTGATACTCCTCAGCACATGGGCCTCACAAACACTGTATTACACCAATAGAAGCGTTTACTGCTTGCTACAGTGCTTTTTTCTTTTTTTTTTGCTGTGAAGCACACGATACACAGCAGTTACTGTCAGTGCTTGCTCTTTAGCCTGGTGCCTGACTCGTCTGAGCGCAGCCCCGGAGGAGGGCCGATGGGCTGAGCGCTGCACTCAGCTCTGCCGCAGCGGGCTCCGGTGCTGCTGTCCACCGAGGAACACGCAGGAGCTGGCCACGGGCACGGTGCTGCTGCTGCCTCTCCTTTCCAGCTTTCCGAGTCTTGTTCTCTCCCCAAAAAGCCTTCCTCTAGGAAAACTGTGCTTAAACCAGGCCCCTATTTCCACAGCGTGCCCGCAGTGCTGCTCTGTTTCTCCACAGCCGCTGAGGAAACCTGCCTAGGTAGGCTTTGTCCGTGAGGGGGTGGAAAGGAGGACGACGAAGGCTTGGTTTGCATTGGGTTAGCCTCATAAAAGCGTGATTGCTGTTTTCACAGCCCACAAGCTGTGTGTTAGAAGGCCAGTCATAGCTGCAGTGGGTATTGATGGCCGCTGTAGCAGCTCTGTGTGCAATCACTTGGCACTTAGCTTAGCGAGAATTAGGGCTTAGGTTTTGGTAAATCCATAAATAGGCTGTGCTTGGGGTGGGAAGACCCATACATTTGTATGCTTTTTTTTTTTTTTTAAGGTGTTTAAGTCTCTTCCAGCCCATTCTTCTTCAAACTAAATGAAATAGCGGATATAGAGAAAATGGGAAGATAAGCCATTCAGCAAAATAGATATTAAAGGTAATCTGTTGGATTACGCTTCTTAACACAATGAAACAATGGTCAGGATTATTCTAAGTATGGATTTTTTTTTTTATCATCTCTGGTAGTGTTTGAGTATTTACAGCTCAAAATATTTAGAAACAGGTATCAAACTTTTAATGTAAATATATTTGTGGTGTGCCATATGCTAGTTGCTTTTTCCCTGGGTTTGTTTCTTCTTTGCCTTGATGCAGAAAACAGGTATTGTAGTCAGGAGAAAGGGTTGAGAATTCCTTCTCCAGACCTGTTTGTGCTTTTTGCAAGTGATGCTGTATTAGTTGTCATATACCTGTGCTCTCTTATTAGAGAGGTGACTCAAGTTTTAATATTCCTGATGCCTTTTCCAGGAGCTGATAGAGGATACAATTTTTATCTTTTCCTCAATTTTTTTTAAAGACATTGGAGACAAGTCTGAGAATTGACGAGACATTTGGGACAGCTGGAGACTGTTAAACAATTGAGAATTGAAGACTAAAAACAATAACTTAGGAGATGCATGGGAGTAATCGAAAATGACTGAATTCACTTAATCGCCTCTTGTTTCGTACATTAACAGCAGAAATTGGGAAATGATAGGCATGGATTTTTCTCTCACTTTTGTGTTTCATGTGGAAATGGGGAAGAAACGGAAAACTTATTGGAGGGGTTAATGAGGAGAAGAGGAAAAACTTTTACATCTGCGAAGTTATTTGGGATATATAAGGGGGCACTTCTAGCATGTAAAACTTCCAGGAAAAAATACAACATGCCATGGTGCTTGAAACTGATTTTCCTGTATTTATGTACTTTGGGGGGGGTTTCTTTATTGGGTGAGAAAATATTCAAGCCCAAATATTGCACAGAAATCACAGATCCCTTGGGAGTATGGGTACTTATTTGTTTCTGGTAGTACCTACCACGTGTTGGGTATCAAAATACATGACAATGGCATTATTACTGTTCTGATTGTTTTCCTCTTTCAAAGACAAAGATAAAACCGTGTGTTTGGGTTGGGGGGATAGTTATAGACATTTTATGAGCAAACTCAAAGGTGATATTTGCTATAATAATTTGAAGTTTTGATGATGTTTTTTTAAGATACTGAGCATCCCCATTTAGTTTCTGTCTAGCAGTTATTAGATAACTGATTTTTTGTAGGTATCACTGTAGGAGTGGGCCTGCAGGAAGGATTTGAATGCACAGAAAATAGTGACCTTGGGGACCAGCTCAGAAAGAGTTCCCTGTGTAAGGAACCACCTAGAAGCAAATTTAGACTGCTGCGGGAAAAATGGACGAATGGTAAGTGAGGGTGGGGTGAGAAACGCAGGGAGGAGCAGTTCTGTAGGACCTCGGAAGCTGAAAAAACTCTTGGTCTCGAGGCAGCTGATGGAAAGGGGGTCAGTGGAGGGATTTAGATAGCAAGCTGATGGGGCTGATGTTTTCCTTATCTGTTGTTTTCTGGTAATGATGTAATACGTTACACTGCCTTCACAAATGGTACAGTGAATCGCTGTGTGTTGAAGATGAGTCGGTGCCGATCACGCTCCGTGCATGTCCGTGTTCCATCCGTCTCTTGGGAGTTAAGTTCTGGTGGTGTGATTGTTTTGTCTGGTCTTCAAAGACATTTTGTGTTTAGATCTTATTTGTATTATTTTCTTTGCTTCCTTATGGCCTTTTATTCCTTTTTTTTTTTTTTTTTTTTTTTTCCCTTCTGAGAATTGAGATTCAGAAACAAAATCCTTGAATTCTAAAGTGGTGGTAGAAACATGCGTTGTAGATGTTGCAGTGAGGTGGGATAAGAGATAAGAAATCCCTGTAGCCCATGGGTAGAGTCCCTCTGTGTCAGTTGTTCTAATGCTGGTGAAACTAATGGGAAGATCTTCCCTTTATTTTGTTTTCTCCCTCCCACTCCCGTAAGAAATAACCTGGATAGGTCATTGGGACATCTTCATCCTTTTTGTACAACTATTTTTATATAAGAAGTTGAGTTTTATGTACAGGGAGGAGGCTGTTAAGAAACAAATGTGTCTTTTGGAAAAAAAAAAAAAAATGTGGTATATTGAAAAATTTGATGCGATACATCAGGAATTGTGAAGTGTTTTGGAGAAGGATTATTCTGAAAGCTTTGTTATTAAGTGATTTCCATAGCTGGAATTGCTGTCTCTGATAAGGAGTACTTCTGATGGCTCTTTTGAAAAAGTATCATTTTTAATTCGTTTTATCACTGTGCTTTTGGACTCAGTCCATGAAGAGGAGTCCTGCTGCTCTGGATGCCATACAAAGATTTTTACAGAGCAAAAGGATGGCAGCTGTACTTTTTGGGGGGGCTTTATCGGATGCTTGTATAATATGAGAGATAAAATTAAAAAAAAAAAAAAAAAGAAAAAAAAGCAGCCCAGGCACTTAATATTATGGTAAGGATTGCTGTTTTCCTTTGCTTGCCCATGAATATCTCATCACTTAGTGGGAGTGTTTGTAAATAAGGCAGCGTTTCCCAAACTGTTTTGCTTCCTGTCTGCCTTTCAGCCAACTTGGTTCGTTTGTGCTGTCTGCCCTCCAACTGCACTTCCATTCTCAGCATCCTAGCGCAGCGGTGTGCTCCTGCTCCTCGTGCCTGGGGGATTAGCTCAGGTTCTCTGTCAGCTGCCCCTGTTTCAGTGATTCCTAGGCTGGTTTTGGGAAATGCTGTATTAAATGAGAGAGGTAAAATAAGACCAGAGAATTCACTTTCCCTAGCAAACTGTAAAAATAGTAGTGATGCAGTAGGGAAAGCAACACCAAAATGCACCTGGTAGTATGTGTAGTGCTCATGAGGTACACAGCAGGGCTAACACCTCAAGCACCTGTTTCCTGACACAAACCTATCAGTACAAAGCAAAATAGGACAAGCATAAGTTCCTCTGACACCGCAGTGCTTCTAGAGCACTAAAGCCACTTTTCTAAGTCTTAAGTGACTTGCCAAACGTGGGCTTTGTATAAAAGTTTTATTGTTTTAGTCTCAGTGTTAGGGTGGCTATCTCAGTGTAAAATTCCACTGGAGATATAAAGCAGTAAAAACTCCAGTGCCATATCTAGTTGAGATAACACCTTGTTCTTTGTGTGCACGTGTACAGCGAACATATGATTAAGTTTACCAAGCTGTGTTGAGGTGAAAAGTGCCTGTATTTGTGGCTGCTCTGGGAGCTGAAATCAAGATTACCTCTATAAATACAAGCTTTTTTTTCCCCTCAGCATAAAATAATTATAGTACAGCTTGGTAGGCAGTGATAGTAGCAAAATGGATTATTTCAATCTGTTTGATTATATTGCCAGAAATCTTTAAATAGCTGTTTTGAAGACTGTCAACAAAAATCTATTGTGATCTTACTTCAGCCCACTCATTTTTGGGCCAGTATATTCTGTTACTGTAAAAGATCCTTTTTTAATATTAAGAATGGTTTCCTAGATGACCAGTGCTAATGCCAAGTTCATAAAGAAGCCATTTAAGAGAGTGCAGTATTAGTTTACTGTCCAGAGTGAAAATACTAGAAATGCCACCTTTTCAGATACTGTTAGTATTTAGTGCTAGTATGACAAGACGAGCATTAAACCGAAACCAACCGAAAACCCACTGAAACATCTGTTGCAACATTTGTGTCGAGTTCATCACAGCAGTACTCAAGCACCTAAGCTGCGATGAGATCCTTTGTACCTGAAAAAATTCTTTGAAAAAAAGTAAGGCAAAAATAACCATCTGTTTCTTTTCCCCTCCTCTTTGGTGCCTGCATCTGAAGGGAAGCCTACTTTCTGCTAAATTTCTGTGGGTGATGAATTATATAAGACGATATTTATTTTTAATTGCAGTTGTCACATTAAGCTGCAGTGTTACTCATCAAGCAAAAAATTATTAGATAATGTGGAGGTAAAATGTAGAAAGCACCTTCTGAATTTCTCAAGATGTTTAAATTTGTTTCCAGAATTGCAGGGATGTAACTTCTGGCTTTAATATCGATGTTGTTTAGAAGTTTCTTCTTGTTCTGATGTATGTGCTTACCTAATGTGTCAGCATGTATTTTACCACTGGATTCTCAGTTTGCATAATCATTTGCATAATGTGATGCCTCCTGAAAAAGGAGACAACGCTTTCTGTTCTTTCATACATCCATTTTTTTTTTCCTCACATCTGCCTAGTCAAGCCTTCTATTTTTATAAGAAAGCTGTTACTTCTCTCCTGAGAGGAGTCCATTGAAAATTTATCGGACTTCGACAGGTGGGTAGTACTGTTACAAAACAAAGGCATGTTCCTTTGGCAAGAACTGCCAATTCCAGATTTTCTTTAAATCATTGTCTGAACTTACTTACCTGCAGTTATAGCGGATTTTTAAAGACGAAAAAAAAATACAAACCTCAGTGTTGCATTTGTCATTCTAACAGCATTATGTGAAACATGTTTGGAAAGGTGTTCTTATGGTAAGAGAAATATGGACAGAGAAATCAAATGCAGGTTCTAATGTAAATGAATCGAATGAATAAATGCATGAGAACAAAAACTTCTCAAGGACTAAAATCTTTCCAGTTTGGACTTTTTCTCTGTTTTGTTCTTAATACCACACCGTGTGTGTGGTGAAGTTTACGCTTCCTTGAAGATCTCCTGTAGGTTACTAACGATAAATTGCTTTTTGCCTATGCTCTCAACTGCCTTGGTCTTCCAGAAGCAAGTGAGAATTTATGATTTGCCAAATCATAAGATAAGTGCTTTCTATTTCTCCCAGAGAAAGCCAGGTGCCAAGTACGGTACAGCTGCCTGTGCTGTTTAGGTATTTGTTGAACTTTCATCACCGTAACTGCTGAACGACCCTCCTTTGAGCAGAGGTGGAGTACGTGGTCTTGTTTGTTCTTACAGGCAATGCAGGGATTGCTTATTCCTTTCTACCTATATAAGTTTGGTCTTTTCTGTTAGCCTTAATTTTCTTTCTTTTTGCTATAGGGAAATTAAATTTAAGGAAGCTAGAGCTGAGTTTTCCTTCGAAGACAATCGTTACACGCATCGCTTCTGGAGAACTCTGTTCTAAATACAAGTTATTGCTAAGAAAACTGGCCTCTGCTCTAGTGAGCTTTACTTTTTGATGTTTTTTCTGGTGGAATGTATTCTTGAAGTCTTGGTCCTTTAGCTAGAGGTGTTCCAGATTATTGGGAAGTTTATTCACTTCATTAGGTTAGTGTAGCAGGTGGAGCATCAGCAGAGTTCGGCGGTACAAAGATGGATCAGCGCTCAAGCACAGTGATTTGTGGTAACCCTGCAAGGAGGCCATCAGCACAGCCAAAGCACTGGACTTGAGAGTTTTCACCCAGCTGGATAACAGAAAATGCTCTGGAGTAGCTTTTCCCGTCTGAAGAGCCCAGTTATAAATCAGTGCATCAACAAGAAGCCTAAAGCATAGTTCAGAGCAGCTTTGAGTGGCATGAATTGGCTCGTGTAGCAAATGCTGCTGCTTTCCTACTGCTGGCACTTGAGCAGTGTTGAGGATCGCTGTTGTGCTGCATGGCAGCATCCTCTGCAGTGCTCAGCCCTGGGAGTGCTGCGGGAAGCCTGCTGGTCCTCTCAGCCTGAGCTGCGTGGCACTGCGGGTGCCTCCTCTTGACAAGAAGAGCATCTGGTCCTGCTGGCCTGTTTTTGCCCTAGTGAGGCTACCTGCGCTGGCTCCAGTGATTTATTTGGATGCAATAGGGTAATTGCAGCTGTACCAGCTGTCCTGGCTTACTGGAGCTGAGCTGGGGGGTTTATTTCATGCAACTGAGGCTCTCGCTTTGCTGCACGTGGCGAAATAACCACTTGAAAGTTTTCTACTTTCCTTTTTCCAGTTTTGATGATTTTGCGTATTAGTTGTATTTGTCCAAGGGAAATCAAGCTAAATGGATTCTTGCATTGACTCCAGGGTAGTGAGGAGCAGTGGGAGAAGTTGAAACAATTGGCTGTTGTTAATTGTTCATCAGACTGAAGCATTTGAGGACTGGTCGTGTAATCTATAAGTCCCTATAGTTTGTGTAAAGATTGGATGTAATCTGAGGTTTGACAGAATGATGAAATGGCAGATATACTGCGGAACTGATACAGTGTATCTTGAAATGATGTTTTTTCCTGAAAATTAAAGATTTTCATAGTCTTTTACAGTCAAGAATGTAGTATCAAAACTGTAGCAGCTCCTGATAATGGCTGAAATGCAGTCAGGGAAAGCTAGATAGGAAACACATTTAAAAAAAAAAAAAAGTATTAAAAAAAAATGCAGTGTGGACTCTAAATTTCTGGGCAGACTAGGCTGCAGCTACTCATTACACATGGATCTGCTATTTTTCAGTTTTCTCCTGAGAGAAATCTTAGCACTTTTTCATGATGCTAGAAAATGATTGTGTTGAAATGCCAACCTTCACATGATGAGTTAGGGCCTGAAAGTAGCAGATAGAAGACAGTAACTGGTGTTACTACAGGCATTATTAATTTTCCTGATACAACAGTTCAATCACAGAGTACTTTTTTTTCTAGTCTTCAGCTTCATTTTGTGAATTTAAGTTCAGCAAGTGATGCCTTAACCTGAAGAACAGCTTTGTCTTTTTTAGGGCTAGAGTGAGAGGACTTCTGGAATTTCTATATGGCTGCTTCGTTGAAATTCTGAAGGAGTATCCAGTGCATGGATGGTGGAGACAGTTTTATTGTCTGATTCAGCTGTTTTAAAACTTTTTTGAAAATCTTCATGTTGTACTTCATTAGTAATGAAGCATCTTTAAAGTTCCTTAGGTGTCTCTCTCAAACCTGCAGAGTACACAAACAACGTTCTGGATTTGGCAGTGCTACTTCAAGAATTTTTTCAACCTCAAAGCCGATCTGCCTGCAGTACGGATGCTGCTAGTGATCCTGGCTTCCAGTCCTTCCTATGACTGCATGTGGCTGTAGTTCTTTTGCTGTCTTCTGCACATACAGCATAGAAACAGCTTCCCAGGTTACATAGTCTCTTTTTTTTGGAGTGGAAGTTCCCATTCTGGTGAGACCTTCGGGGTTACAATTTGCATGCCATTAGCTCTGCTACAGAGTTCCACTTATTTCCCTTGAGGATTTGGGACAGGAAGCTGTTTCAGTGTGTCACCAGCTGGCTGGAAGTCCATGCAGAAGTTCAAGTTGGATAGTTTGGTACAGGATGTTCTTCTGAGTTGGATGTGTGCCTTCCTACCTTAGAGCTACCAATTACTCATGTCTGTTGGCTTGCAGTGGCCTGGCCATACCGATTAGTGTCTTTATAATTTGCTGTGGGTGTTTTTGCGGAAGCTTAATTTGAATTGCAACGTGTGTACAGCTGTAAAGTCTTTTTTGTTATCTAAGTAATACCTGCTTGAATGTTTCGTGTTAATTATGACTGCTGCTGGTTGTTCTCTGTAGTCTCATAGAAGTGAATTCATTTATTTGTGCTTGTATGTTGAGGCCATTACTCCCAGGCACGCAATTTCGTGGGATTAATTTCTTCAGTTACATCCTTCACACTTGCTTTCATTCCAAAGGAGGTTTTGGCCACTCTTCATAAAACTGTTGCCACTTCGTGTAGTACAAGATAATGAAAATAGCAGTAGGCTCTTAAGGAAGCTTTTAAAGTATTTCTGCATTGTATGGGAGGACTTGAGATATTTTTAAATGTATGTTTTGTGTGTTACCCTTTAAAATAACAAGCATATCCCCATAGAAACTTTACTTGACACATATATTTCTAAGATATAGGCTTTCTATGTTTGCCTTTTATTTTTTTTTTAGTTGGTTGGTTATTTGTTTCGATATCATTACTTGTCTTGTTACCCTTTGTAAAGTTCAAACTCATCATCATTTCCCTCAAAACCTTTCACTTTTCTGCCACTTTGTGCATTTGTGTTGTAAATCCATGCTCCATATGCTGTCATTAAGCAACCTCGTTCATGATATTTATGCATTTATGGTTTTAGCTGCTTTGATGAGAAGTTAGTCTTGAAGAGTAGGACTACCAAACTTCTTCTATTTCACACTGTCCCCACCCCCCAGCCAAAAAATTATAGATGTCAGCAAATGAATCCATGGTGAACTACATTTGTCTGAAATGTTTTTCTTTTTTTTTCCTTTTAGTTCCCGGAATAGATGGCGGTGGTTTAGCTGATGCTAGTCTCACAGATTCCTACTTTAGCACCAGCTTCATTGGCGTTAATGGATTTGGAAGTCCCGCTGAAACCAAGTATCCCATGATGCAGGTAATGGCAGTGAATTGTGTGGTGTTCCATTAATTTTTGGCTGGCGTTACACCAAGAAGGGAAAACTGTCCAAGGGTCAGGGAAAATGCAGCTCTCTGGTATGTGGCATCTCGCAGGGTATCCTGAGCCTACATGCTTTAATCTTGCTAATGGAAATGAAACAATATCATTGCTTTACAATTAGCCTGGTTTTGTTGGCACTTATTTCAGCTGCTGGATTAGGCATTGCTGTGTCCATTAACTCTGTGCTTCTAGATATCTTTTTATGTTCATATCTATTTTTGATAGCCTTCTACTAAGTATATAAATATTAGATTTTGAAATGTTTTGCAGACCAAAAGTCACTAAAGCAAAAAGTGAACTGTTAAACCAGTAAATTACCAGGGGAAAAAAAAATCAGAATTTATAAGCTCAGTCTCTGGTAGCATTCAGTGATGTAGGTTACATATTTAAGTCCTATTTTTTTCTATTTATACTGCTCTGTGGATGTAGGCATCAGTTTCCATGAGGTGGAATTATGGTGTAGGTAGTAGTATGCAAAGATTTACAGCAAAAGGCTATTATTTAAAACCTAAATGAGTTTCTGTTGAAGCAGCGCACGCGATACTATAATAATTCCCTCAAAATTACGCTGCTTAAAAGCAGAGATGGTCTCTCCCTGTACTCAAAGGTTTAACAAACCAGTGTCTGGTAAATGAAAGAGAGTGCAAGTCAAATAGCTCCCACTGAGTCCTGACAACAGCTCTCTTTTATATCAAGGAAACTCTCCTTATGAGCTTACTTTGATCTCAATTGTGGCTGTATTACGGATTGAAAAATAACTCTGCAAAAGGTGGGAAATAATTAAGGGTGTTCTGTTTTTGTTTCTTAATGCATGTTTTCAATAAGGCTGCATTTTTTTTTCTCATTCAGCAGAATCGTAAAGCTATGGAGATGTTTACTACTGATAGTGATGCATGTTTTAAAAGGAACTTTTTAACCTCTGTTCCCACAGAGGGTACTGTTGAAGCTGGAAGTTAGGTTATGTTATTGTTTGTGCAGTTACAGATTTTGGTATCACAGAGATCATATTGTATCCTTTTAGTGCGAAGTTGTTATGTTTTGTATCTTTAAAGCGTGTTCTGCAGCAGCACTGGTGTCTTTCTAAACACAACATTTTAATTATAACTTTATTTTTTTTGTAGTAATGTTATAAGGAATGCATCTAGCATGAATGTTCAAGGGATTTAAAAATACTGATGCCTGTGAATCACAGTCAAAGCACTGTTTCTTTTTGAGAAAACAGAAGAAATTGATGTGCTGCTTACCCACTGGAGGCTAAAGAAAAGAACTTCTGATGATGGGTTTCATTATTTTTGGAAAGTGCTTAGGGGCATTGAACTGCAGTTTAAAAAATATTCTTAATTTTTTTTTCTTTTTTTTTTATTTATTTGAATCTTATTTACATAGGTAAAGCTGGTAACATTGTCTGTTTTGAGTGTCAGTCAGTTTCTTAATTCACACCCTAGTGATACATTTTATCCACTTGTAGCATGGCTTTCCCTGTCATGTAGCTCTTTGGAGAACAAGGTGAGGGAAGAATCTTGGTGACTTTTGTTTAAATAATAGCAAAGCTTTCTAGTTTGGAACAAAAGCTTGAAGTGTGATAGATGGGTGGTTGTGTCACGGATATACATCCTGCTGTCTTCTGACAAATTTGCCGAGATTTGGTCACTTAACTTTGCAGAACTGGTTTATATAGACCCACTGGAGACTTACTCGGTGCTAGATGATTTCCCGAAGATGTAACCTGCACTGGCATGTTCCAGCTTGAGCACATTCCTGCTGCTACAGTGTTGCCCTAATCTAGGCCTGGCCTGAACACTGAGCAGGAATGCTGATCTGATTTCTTTATTTTTTTCCCTTCCACTTAAGACTGAAGCAGTATGGAAGTGGATCTGTATTTAGTGGAGGGGAAAAAAGACCTGCATCTCTATTAACTATAGCAGAGGGATGTGTAAGGGCACAAAGACTTATGCTGTGGGCTTAGAGAAACTGAGCTGAAGATGAATGAATGAAGAGCTGGGAGGACAACTGGAAAGGAAAGACCAGGAGGACTGGAGATACTTACAGAATGGAGCCTAGAATTGCATGGGCTAAATGTACACTATTTGGGACAAAGAAACAAGCTGGCATAATGCAAGCTTGGGCCAAAGCAGAGCGAACAGAACACATCTGTGCACATACTCCTTTCCAGGTGCTTGAGTCTTAAGATACTGCAAGTTTAGCTTTCTGCTATTAATGAAACATCAGAAATCTGCTGCAAAATGTCTGATGAGCCTCTGCTTTGCTTGTGCAGATGAAAACATCTATTCCATCTATGAGTTACTTAGTCATCTCTGCTAGATCTGTGCAGTTCACAAATAGATGCATCAGCAGTGTAATATGAGGAAACTTTTTCAGCTTTTTTTTTTTTAAGGCTGGGGAAGTTGCATAGACAGCAAAATAAACACACAGCTAGAAGAAACGCTAGTTAAGATACAGTTAGATTTTAAGAAATGTTAAGTTTAGGCTACTGATGCAGCCTTAGGGTGGTTACATTGAGGTGTATTCTCCATAACATTGTGTCTTTTCAGTAGAAGAATTATAATTAGGACTTACTCGGGACACAGCCTGCATGGTGCATATGTAATGAGCATCCATTTGATAGTTGATTAAGTGTTTATTTCATTGTCCCCTGCATGCTGCTCAAATCCTTCTTTTAAAGACAGTTGGCAGCATGCATGTTGCTGTTATGGTATCTGATATTTACATTTCCTTTCAAAAGTGAAGGAATGCTTTCCTTATTAAAGAAGAAAGCTGCCTACATTTTATAGAGGAATGGGAACAGAAAGGTTACAATAAAAACAAACAAAAACCGGTGCTGCTGTCCAAACCAGACTGCAAAGTTTCTGAATTTAACCTATACAGCTTGAAAATAAGGAAAGGAAATAGTGACCCCATGTAGAAAGCTTAGTTCAAGTAACGTAGCTGCCTTAGTCTGATGAGGATAGAAATAGCCTATTGTGAGTAATGTTCATTTTCTTTCACTATGCAGTATTGTACAGTCCAAGCCTTGTTCACTAGGTGCCTTCCAACATTATCAGCAGGGATTCAGTACACGAGTCTTCCTGACTAGTCCTAATTAAACTTCAGAATGCATTTGTCATGTGTAGGAAACAAGCCAGGTTTGTTGAAAAAGACTGGCTGTGTGTATTTGGGTTATCATAGCACATATGTAAAGGAGGCAAATTGCCTCAAGCAAGGTTACTATCCAAATTTTTGCAGTCACCATGCTCTTGTGTGCAATACATTGTCTGTGTTAGTTGTAAGTATGCGGCATAAGGAAGGAAAATAAAAGCAAATTGTATCATGATGAATTAAGGAGGAAATATGCATCTTTGAACATACGTAATGTGAGGTAGGTAGTGATCAGCATTTCTGCAGAATTATCTTTCTGACTGAGATCTCATTTGTATGTGCTGAAGAGTATTTTAAGAGGTCTAGAACTTCTCGTTGGGTTTAGACTAGTGGTGAAGGTGCAGCTAGTTGTAATGTTCAATTTGCATTGGAAAAAAGATGGGAGTGAAAATCCTCAGTGCTGTTCAGAAGAGGCAGGGTTTTCAGAGTGGCCGTTTTAATTCTTCTTTTTAGTTCCTTTCTAAAAATAGTAACTCTTTGCCTCATCCTACCACTCCACCTACCTCAAAATTCTTCGCTGTTAGCCAACCTTTTGTTGCCTCCCGTTGGTCTCTTCTGTTGTTACTGGCTAGCTTCCTCTTGATTAATCGTCTCCTGTTGTCATCAGTTTGCATTTCCCTGTAATATGGTTTTGTTTCATACGTCTTTTCTTCCCTGAATCTGCACGTTCCTTCATATGCTACATTTGCAGCGTTGGCTTCCCGCTTATCAAAGCGTCTGTTTCCCCTTTTCTCCATAACTAATAACAGAGCAGGCCTGCACAACACACGGCTCCCAGGCTGCATGCTGTCCCTGAAGCTGTTCTTTTTCTTTTTTTTTTTTTTTTTTTTTTTTTTTTTTGGCTTAGCAGCAGCCAAGAGACGGGCTGAGGTGTGGTTCAAGGAGCAGCTCGTTTCACTTGGCTTTCCCAGCAGTGAGGAGGCAGGAGCTGGCTGGCCGGGATGCCTCTAATGCTTGGCTGTTTGCTTAGGCACTCTGCGTGTACCACTCGGCGAGCTGGTATGCGTGTTCCTCTGGACCAGTCACGTTAGCACTGCCTCTTTACTAGCTCGTGGGCTGATCAAAGCTACAGGCGGTGTGGGAAGGAGTTTCAGTAGTATTACGCTGGGATCATAAGAGGGCATGTGAATAATCTGGGAGAATGCAGAGCAGGATGAGGCAGAGGAGCACCTTGATGTCAAAACTGCTAATGTAACAGGGTTGAGCAACCTGCTTGTAAGAGCATAAAACAGTAGAAAGTACCTTTGTGTATATTGCTTTACAGATATGTTTCTATATATTTAGACACGATGAGTTTTGTAACTACACACCTTCCATTGGTCTGCGGGTTATGTAGAAAGTAAAAGCACTTTTTTTTTTTTTTTTAAATTGCTGTAAACAAAATAAAAATAGAGAGAAGTCATCAGCATTAAAGTTGGCAAGGCCAAGCAACGGAGAAGAATGACTCTTGCTTTTGCCATGCTAGTATTGGCATACTAAGAGTTCTTGAAAAGCCTGAGAAGTAGAGATCCTCCTCGCTTCAAAGCCTTGCAGCTGAGTAAACACAAAGGCCTTTGTTCCCATTGTTGCATCTGCCAGGAGCTGAGTAATAAAACTCTCCTTAACACGAGCATGCAGGCTTGTTAATGTCTTCAATTTTTAACTGTTGAGAGCCTGGTGGAGCTATAGACATGCTATTTTAAATATGAAATTATGCGACTGTTTACATAATGCTTTTTGAAGAAATCCAGTTGTTTTAATTCAAACATTTGAGTGGGACGTGCTGTGAGTCAAATATGCTAGGCACCCAAGACGAGTTTTGGATCGTTCAGAAACAAAAGCGAAAGGTGTCACCATTAGTAGGTCACAGAATGTGACAGCTGAACAATGGCTTGTTTGCTTGTGACAATCTTATTCTTTTGCAGTATGACTTCTTTTATTGTTCAATTAACATTGTTACAAAAATTAGAGAAATAACTGAAATATAATTCTGGTAGAAGAGTATTAAGGTAAAGAGAACTTGTGACATGCTACAAAGTATTTTGAGATAATATACTTAGCACAGGAATGAATTTGAGGGAAGATTATTAAAATAGCAACATGATATGGAAATTGTTACAGTTGGTCTACTGTCAGCGTTGTCCTAGTCTGTGTCAAAATAATACTTTTTTTTTTTTTATAAGACTCATTATCTTGAAGCAGTTCTGAATAGGAAAATTTTGGAACCAACAGTCTATCTTATGTCTAGGAGAGGAGATGATGATTGACTTTGACAAAAGTTTTGTTTTTGACACTGTACCTTTTCATGCAACATACAACATTTTCCTGAGAGGAGATTGGTTATTTCGATTATTCCTCAAACACTGGGATTAAACATGTCCGAATGAGTTTATTCCTGCTCTGGTATTGCTTGAATATTCAGGAATTAACAAAGTATTCTGAAACTTTTTATCACCTTTTTTTTTTTTTTGTGAAATTAAAGAGGCTGTATTTTGTCACTGATCAGAGCTTCAGCAGTGGAGAAAGCTCTAAGCTGAAGCCTTAGGTTAAATCCTTGGACTGAATGAATGTGATGGTTTGATTTTGTAGTAGCTTTCTTTTGAGATGTGAACAGAAACAACTTTTTAGTTGCCTTAAAGGGAGAGGGACAGGATGCGTGCCAGGCAGCCTAGTTGAATTTTAACTACTGCTTAAAGAACCTCAATAAATCATAGCAATAGGCAGGCAAGGAATTTATATGGACCTGAGTGACATTGGTGTGGCATTTGGTTGTGCCAAAGTTCTTTCAGTATTAGCTTCCATATGGTGAAAGTCATGATGCATTAAAGCAAGTTAAAAACTTGGTGTTTGCTTGCCTTGCAGGCTTATTAAGAATGAATAGTTCACTTTCGTCTCTTAATGGCTTCTCTTACCTTTCTGGAGCTTTCATCTTTTGGGCTAGAGGTTCTTGTGCTTAGATTCTTCTTGAAATTGAATTTGTATAAAAAATAGCTCTACGCTACTAAGAGATTGATAAATAATATTTAGAAAGCAAAACCTGTTATCAAGAAAACAGAAATAGCAAATAGCTCTTGGTATATTTTTTATATTATTTTTTTGTTGAAGACATTTTCCTGTTGACTTAGTAAAAATGAGGTAGAGAAATAGCCCTACTGAAGACTAAATGCTTTAGAGCGTGGTGGAAGTCTTAAATATTAAAACACCTTAAAAATCCTTTGCTCACTACATGCGGGACTTTCATGACTAATGGTAAGGTAAGAAGCTTGTGCATGCGTAATAAATGTTGAGCAAGATGAAAAATTCATGAAAGCGAGTGGTTAAGTGGCATTTTTCAACTTCATGCAAGCTACAGCTTTCAAGCAGTTGTTAGAACAAGAGCTGCCCAGGATCAGTAAGTTTTATTTTTCCAGAATCGTGGCTCGTGTGAAATATGTTTACACCTCAAACAAGCCTTGTCTTTGCAACAGCACATTTTGATGTTCGTAGACTTAGGAAGTTCTTTGCACTGTGTTGTTAGAATACTGAACAGTGTGTTCTGCTGCAATCTGTCTCCAGCGTGCGCACTATATATCTTTCTATTGATTGTATCAGCACAGATTTTCATTATTGCAGTCGCATTTTCACATTTCAGGTCTGATTGAATGTTTAACTGCACTACTTGAATAGGAAAAATACTGTTGACAGAAGAGTGCTTGGTTCCCGGTTTTAGCCCTAATCTTAACCATCTTTGATACCAGCCCAGATGTCAGTTGCATCTATCCCTGTTCTGACAGACCTCTACGTTTTGCATTAAAATTGTTACAAATACCTGTATGTCAGAAATAGACATTAACACTATCAATTTTTGTGCAGATCTGGAAGATTTCCTTCATGTTCCTAAACCACTTCCTCTTATAAGGGTCAGTGTGGATGTAGCAAATACTAGGAAAAGAGGCACAGTAGGGACGCTGTTTTGTGAAAGTTTTAACACCTTTCTTGTTGCTTGACCAGGAAAAGAACATGTTGTATGAACAGCTGAGCTACTATAATCCAGAAATTACTTACTATGTATTCAGTAGAAAATTTCTTGCACAATAGTTTTTATATACTGGTATTTTACAGTTAGATTTCTACTTACATTTTGGAGTGGAGAGAATAGAAGCAGTAATTTTACTATCAGAAGGACATACTGAATCAGGTCTGTGACCCCAGTGAGTTAGGAAACTTTGATTCAATCTCAGAACACGCTGTCTAGTACTGATCAGCCAGAGACTCGCTGTGACCACTTGGGTGCAGACTGGCTGATAATTACTTTAAGATCACTGTGCTTTTTGTACAAGACATCTATACTGTGAAAAATAACAAAATGCCACAACTAACTTGTTATCTGAATACCAGAAACTGGTTGTTCTCACCAAAAAATACCAGCTACCAGACGACAACATGTAACTCTCCAGCTCGCTGTATATAATTTTTGCAGTTATCATAATTGGGGATGAAAAAAGTCTTATCTGTCTTCCAGCCTCTGGTAAACTTATCAATATTACAGAATATTTACACTAGATGAGGCAGAAGCCAAACTCATCTTTTGTCTCAAAATAGATTTGTTTGCTAAATACCTTGCTGAAAACAGCTTGCAATGAGAAGTTTAAAATTTGCAAGGCTATTTCTTTGACTGGAGCCAAGTGTTCTTGTGGTGGAGACAGTGGGATGAGCCTCTCTGAACTTGATCAAAATTGTTAATATAGTGGGGTTTCATGAAATGCTACTGTTTTGCAGAAATCAGTAAACTGTTTCATTAGGGGCATCTTTTTTGTGGAAAGACTTGCTTGATGATCACTAATTGTTTAATGTGAGTTAAGAACAGGAGATAAGTGGCATTAAAATAGTGAAAGCATATAACAAATAGTGTTCCTCAGTTAATTCTTGAAAAAGCTGGAGGTTAACACAGTATATACATACGTATATTACGTGTACATCTGCAAGTAGTCTACTACTGCTTTGTATAGTACTACATACTCATGCTGAATGAAGAGTTGTGTCAGAAGGTCTTACAAGTGAAAGCTGCAGCTTCTGGTGAAGTCAGTTTGAAAGCTGCAATTTTCAGTTTTGTGCAGGATGCTGAGAAACTTTTTAAGTAAACCTAATGCACTTCTTGCCACGCGAGATGACACTAGCTTGCATTGGTTCTCCTCTGTTCTTACCAAATTTACTTCAGAATATTGATCCTTCTGGTCAAGAACTAGATGAAATGGCACTGAAGTATTATGTAGTAGGCTTCTTGCCATCTGCCACTAGTGCTCAGATTGGCAGTGGAAAAATGAAAGTGTAAAGTGCAACTCCAGTGACCAGTTCTGATTCTTAGTCTGTGTCTTGACTACTGAATTAGGCATGCCTGGAAACCGTCCTAGAGACGCTTGGGGCCAGCTGGCATGAAGTGGCCTGTTTGTGCTGGTGTACACTCACCCACGACAGCAGCTGCTGCATGCAAACTATCTACTTGAAGGGATCTCAAAGCTTTTTGCTGTTGAATAGTGCCCAGAAATTGGCTGGGAGACTCCTAGTTGATGGGGGCCAAAAGAATGCCTAGGAAGAGGTTTGAAAAAAAAAAAAGCTACTCGTACTATCACTTGGTGATGGAGAGGACACTTCCTAGCATTGCTGTGCTTTTCTTCTTGTACTTTTCCATCTAGCTGGGAGACTAGAGGAGTAGAGGGACACTGTCTCTTACATGAAAGCAGTGGTAGCTCTTCGAGCAGTGCTGCTTTCTGTAGTCCAGCTGATTGCTAGCTGGTATCTGTGGAGGAGTGCAGGAGAAGCAGGTGGGGCGAAGGAGGAATACTAAGAAGCTTTCAAGTGTCCTGCTGGTTTACAAGAATTGCATGATTTTGCTGAAAGGTACTGTTAATGTTTTTTAAAAAACAGACAAAAAACAATGAACTGTCAAATATACTTATTTGAATATTTTTGCTTAGAAAAGCTTCATATGGTGATTACAGTGTATAATACAGGGAAGAGTTACAGTAATATAATAAAGGACTGGCTTACCTAATGCTGGCGATGTACAGGAAGAAAACCAAAGGTTTGGCAGAACCTCCCAAAGTAGAAGTAATTCATGAGGATAGAGTTTCATTTTAGTATACAGTTGGTTTTGGCTTTCATTGTTCTCATGTGAAATGCTGTATTTTACTAAACATTTTTGTCAACTACAAACAGTTTCTGAACTTTCTACATACCGTCTCAATTATCAATTCGTCCTAATATTTTGTAGTTTTATATGTACAATTTTTTTGTTTTTGCAGAGGATGACAAATAGCAGCAGCTCCCCTAGCCTTCTCAATGACAGTGCCAAGCAGTACGCAGGCCATGGTAAGCACTTTTAAAGTAATACATACAAAAGTATACTTGGAAATTTGAGAGATTCCCTTTGGTAAAATTGAGACTGAAGATAGGTTTTTTCCTCTGATATGATTTAAGATGCAGGAGAACTTCTTGTCCGCTATAGGGTATTATATGATTACTTTTTGTAGTCCAAAGCTGAAGTGCTACAGAACTCAAAATTTTCAGCCGCCTTTTTGCTGCAGTGGGGAAAAACTAAAACAACAACAGCAACAAGAAAACATACTGCTACTACAAAAAAATGCAATCTATTGGTCTTGTCGTTTCACATGAGATGCTAGCTTGGATATCCTCCATAAAGCACTGATAGCTTAAGTGCTTTTGTTGCTCCATGGTGATGTCCTTTTTTATTGTGTTTTTCAAGGAGGCTGCTGTGTGGAATGAATATACAGGTTTTTAATCTTGAATTCAAGGGTATACAATTCTTGTGAAATATATCACATAACTGACAAATCTTAATAGATACCAAGTTTTGTCCTTTAAGCAGTACTTCAACTCTTACAATATTTTTCTTATTATTGGGAACATGTTTTTTCAACCAAACGGTGTCTCTATAGTGCTGGCCTGCATATTCACTAGATGACTGTGAAGGGTATATTGAACTTGTATAATGTGCTTTTCAGAATTCCTTTCCAAATTATAACAGGCACTGCAGATTATTTCAGCTGTAGCTGTCAAGCCAGCTTCTTTCAAGAAGAGCACTATTCCCTTATGGCATTTAAAATGTTGCTGTGCTGAAAATTGGTGTATTAATAATGTTCTAGAACTTCATTTGCATGTCTGAAACTATAGCTAGGCTACTTACACTTATTTATTTTTTTTTTTGGTAAAGCATGGTAGTATATAGTTCTAGAAAATTAATTTGAAAGCCAAGTTTGTTTTTGTTTTTCTTCCTCCTAGTTCATTTCCAGTAGGTTTTGTGCTTTTGTCCCACTGCACAATTAGCTATTCAAGGCAGCGGAGTTCTACAGTTTTAAATGCAGTCAGTTTGACTGTGTGACAAGCCAAATAGTGATGGTGATGCATGCGAAGGAGAGAAACCAGACTGACTTTTGGAAACCACTTTAAATTCTGTTGTGTCTCTGGTCCTGCTAATTTTTTCCCCTCCTAAGCTGTGCCTCACTTGTAGTATTAGCTTATAAAGGAGTACTGATGAATGCTAAAGAGTGTTTCATTAAAACATAAATTAATGCTACCTGCAAACAATAAATTTGATAATTATATAAATTCAGTTTGGACTTTCCTGTTTAAGTTGCATCTGTGATTGTTCAATTTTTGGTGCTTCAATTTTTGAGGGGATACACAGGGAGAAAGAAAATCAATAAAAAGCTTCTAGTAGAGTATGGACTTCTGCTACATTTAGATCAGATTTAAATTTGTGTGTGACATAACATCTGCACCATTATTTGTAATGCTATGTTGTGCTGAAGGTGACTAAGTTCAGGTAACTGGAGATGAAGGCTTTAAAATCTTAGTGGACTTTAAATAGTGTCAACAGCAATTAAATGTACTGCATTTATGCTAATGAGCACTGTTTCATTTATGCTGTTGCATGGAATCTAACAAATGCTGTAGTTTTCAACAGTGTTGCTAAATGTAGTTTTGCCTGAGGGATTTTTTTCCATTCAAACAAATTAAAAATTGTAAGCTTTTTTTTGTATATATGTAGGTGTATAACATGTTTTACACTCTTTTTACAGATCCACTAACTTCACCAAATTCATCCTTGTTTAATGACTTTGCTGCCCTCACCGTGTCTCAAAGGAGAAAGGTAGGCAACAGCTAAATTTTAAGTGGTGTAATCGTGCATGAGTTGACAGGGAAGAAGATCTGGAACAACTTGAAATGCTAGGTGAAATAAGGATGATTCTTCTAGTGTTACTAGGTTTATTTTACTAATTCACTGCCAATATAAATGAGATCCCTTTCATTTGTGTTGCACCAGATCAGACTGTTGCTATTAGGAAATATTCCAAGCATTTGTAAATTGAAGATGATAAGAATGCTTTGAATATGAAAATTCAGGCATGGTCCATTGCATTTAAAAACAAATTATTTTTATTGCACTGAGGCTTGCAGGTGGTTGGATTATCTTGTACCTTCATGGTAATAAGTTCTGAATACAAGAAGAATCATTCCTCCCATTTATTTGTCCGTGCTGTCAAAATAATTCTTTGTTTGAAATGCCTTCAGTTTGAAAGATACTCTAATAATATTATGGGGAAGATAAGGTGTGGTATTTTTCCCCTCTAATCTTTATTGACAAGTCTTCTGCTGAAAGCTAAAGAGCATCTTTGAATACCTTTGACCTGTGCCAACTCAGGCTGTGCTGTTTCCTAATTACCCATTTAAAAGCACAGTGGCTGGAATAAGAGTAAGTTTGGTTTACACCAGAATTACTTCTTATTTTTCCAAACCGTCTCTTATCAAAAAAGACATTATCTTGTCCCAGCCAGTTATCAGATTTTGCTTTCAGTGATGACTTTCATGTTTTGCATCTTATTTGCCACATGATTCTGAACTTTCCTGTAGTCAATAATACCTTTTTTTGAAAGCATGCTGTATCAGCATGCTTGTGACTTTTCATAGAGCTTTATTTGCGTGTTGGCAATTAAGCTCTGTATCGTTCCTGCAGGTGAAGATTGAGCATGAAGATAATTACCATAGTTGGTCCATCAGACTATTTTTCTTGAACTAAAATGAAGCTGTAGAATGATAACTTCCCAATATTATGCATCCAAACTAGATGGAATCTCTCAATTGCCTTTTTCCTTAATGCCAGCTGTATTGTACTGGAAGTTTGATGTAAACAACTATGTGTTTACCCAGTTAATGAGGACAGTAAGAAAGAAAATTGTATTCTATTTATGTGTATGCATATTAAACCATATGCTCAAAAGAAAATGACATACAAAAGCATACTAAAACACTGCTTCTAATACTGACTGTTAATTCAAAGTTAATGAAACAGTACAAAATGGAAGCAAACCAGATAATGTTTGAATATAAAGCTCAAGAAACTTAAAGCTCAATTAGTAATGGAAAGTCTGTTCTGACTTGGTCTCTTTTTTCCCCAAGAAAGAATCAGCAATTAAACCACTTACTGCAAAAATAGTATCAAGAGAGGCATTTATCTGTGAAACTGATTTACTTATTTTTTTTCCCTCCATTAATATTTCAGACATAACTGGCATTAATTGAAAGGGGTGTCGTTATGCTTTTCCTATTAAACTTTTATTGTTTGTTATGGCTTCCATTTTGTGATCTATATTTGTGTAAAAGATTGTTAAATAATACTAGTAAGGGGGAGGTTTTCATCTAATATGATTGGAACTGTCTTAAAATCTAGGCGTCAAGGCTCCCTCTATAGTCAGTAGAGAGAGACGAGCAGTTTAAGTGAACACTTGGCTGACATTAAGAAAAGCAAGGTAGATGAGGCTAATGTCAATGAGTGGTGAAGTGGATAATACTTGACGTATAGAGCTACTAGAAATGAATCTCTAGCAGAAATGAATTTCTGCTGTGGCTGTTTGACTTGACAGCCAGACAATACACTGCAAATAGTTGGATGTTGTTCCTTACCATTTTTAGTATTTTTTTTGAGTACAGCGTTCAAGTATAGTCATACATTTCCTTGAACTAAATGCTTGAGTGCTGGGTATTTTTAAAAAAATTCTGTGATTTGCACCCTACTCCAGTAACTGAGTTTTATTCAGAGCTCAAGCAACATGACTTAAATAGCCAGTGTTCAATACCTGCTGTAACACAAGCTAGATAACCTTCCAGAAGTGCACGTTTCTGTTCAATGACTCTAAAGGGAGCCTTGGTGGCTAGCTCAAATGTAGGTGTTTACAACATCTACTATTTGAAAAAACCTTTCAGTTTTCTTGCTAAGAGCCCAGGGCTAAGGTTTTGTTTGTTCTGAACTAGCTGGCAAAACCAGCATTTCCTTCGTTTATCACTGACTTGGAGGACAGATATAATACAGTCTTGGTAAGTGAATAAAGAGTGATTGTTTTGCTTTACAAATTAGAAATGTGATATTTTAAATATTTGGAATTAAGTTACTTGCAAGTATGTAAAAACTGGATGTTTGTATAAAACCATGAATAGTTTCTAAAAAAAAATAAATAAAAAATTGTAATATGTAGATGTCTTAAGTTTATTAATATTGTCTCTGAATATTACTGATTGTGTTATTCTGGCAGCCCTTTAACAGCCGGCAAGCCATGTGAGCTTAAATATTTGATAATAAAATATTAAAACTAAGACATGATCAGAATTCTTAATATCCTTGCTTTTTTAGTAGTGACTAGGCTACTGAAGTTGCTTATGATTATTTTCATGTTTTAAAACGTTGGTTACAGCTTTTTAAAAATTTGATCAATTTTACCTTTTGTTTGAAAAGTAAACGTAGTCCTTTAACCTCAAGAATGTTCATAAACCTTATTTTCTCTGTCTAGAAATTATTAAATTGCATTTCAATTTTAGATTCCAGGAAAGCTAAGATTACTATTTAAAGACATTTTATAGGATACTTAAAATGAAATCAAAGGAGCTAAGTATTTCTATAGATGGAGCCTTGATGGAGGTTCTGTCAACTGTAAACCCTGCTGGATTTACTGTCCGGTTGTTGTAACTCTACATGCAGTAAGACAAGCAACCTTAAAGTGAATTTCCTATAAGAGATTTTCAGGTAAGTATTAATTTACAATGCACAAATAGGATTTGTGAAGCATGGAACAAAAGCTAGAGTTAGACTAACCCTCTTCCCTGAGAATAATGATGTCACTTTTTTTTTTTTGTTTTTCTTCAAATACATGTTACGCTTGCTAAAAATAGGGTAACATTCTGAATCTGAAGTTCTTGGGTGTTTTTTCCTAAATTGGCTTTGATCTTTATCTAGAAAAAAGTTCCTCTGTAAACTTGGAAATAATCTGTCTGGAAAACTCATTTGTTTGCATTCATTTTGGTGGTTCTGGTAAACAGTTCATAAAAATATGTGCAACATAACTGATGAGAATCTGATGCCAAGTGAATGACAGCTTAATGTATTAGAAAAACAAAGTGATGAAGCTTGTGTTTAAATTTGTTCTGAGACTGTTACCACCAATCTGGACTAAACGGTTCCACCACTGTTCAGTAGTCAGCCTTAAAGGATAGTGGAAAACATTGTTATTTTTTAAAGTTTTGTTTTATTTTTTTTATACCTTCAATCCTCATGGAAACTGAACTCTTCTGAAAAGCTCCTGACACTGGTTTAATTTTTTAATGTTTCGGTCACACTTAGAGGAGGGTCGTTAAAGTGAGGATTGCTGTTAGTCCTCAGGTTGCAAAGACTGAACAGATTTGCTGTAGTGAACAGAACTTCAATATAACTTTAAAGCTGTTTTATGTGTTTTACAAAATTCTGTTTAGAACTTCTTCCACTGATTTTAGGTGACTAAAAGCCAGGACAGCATACTCTAATTAGAATGGAAATTATGGCAGAGATTATTTGGACTGAATTTTACCGAGAATAGGATTCTGCTATTCTTGGTGTTTTGTGTAGAGATATACTGCAAGTGGGAGTGGACAGCAGCCTTCTTTAATTCATATACTTTGATCAGCAGTACTAAATATGCAGACGACATTATTTTGAAACAAAAGATTGCTGGTAAGCCTAGTTCAAAAAACTGCAGGCTTTTTTAATGAGGACAAGGAGAGTTTTCCTCTTAAAAGAAAATAATAAAGCTAACTCTAGGTTGTATAGAAAACAAGTTATTAAGATCTAAACCATTTCCAGCCTATTTTTCAGTGTCCTGTCCTCCATCTAGTTTTGTTACCTGTTGGGAAGCTGTATTTTTCTCCAGCTCTGTCTTGACACCTCTGGTACATCATCGTTATAGTTTTCAGTGGTGTTCATTGAAGAGCTGTGCATGCTGTTTGGTCTTGATGTATTTACCTTTAATGAAAAATGTTCCATGGTCCCTGGAATACCACCGCAAAAGCATGCAGCTTGTTCTGAGTAGCTGAGAGGTCATTGCCAAACATCACCTCACATCACTGTGTTTTAAACTGCAAAATTTTGGCTGCACACACTTTATAATGCACCTGGGGGGCTAAACTTAACTTTCAAAACCTGAAACTTTCCTCCTGGGGTTATACATCTCTATTGCAATAATAAAACATCACAGTTGGTAAGTGATGCCAAAAAATTGTTGAAGGAAAAAGGAAAAAAAAAAGATTATGCTTCTAAAGAAAACTAGTAAATATTTGCAGGTAGTATGAAGTCTACCTCTGTCTAAAATGTGTTTTAAGGATATGATAGTTGACCTGGTGTACAATTTTCTTTGGAATTGTTTTTTTGTTGTGTACTGTTGCTATCTTAGTAAATACTACATAGTATGGTATGTGTATGACACGAGTGATTTTTTTTTATTCTCATTGAGTTTTGTGTATGGATTAGTGATTATTATGTAAGAAATCATGTTATTAAAGCACCTTCTTTTAGAAATGTTGAACGCTTATATTGATGAGTCATTATATTTTTGTTGCCTCCCCTATTTGTGTATTTGAAGGAAAAGAGCAGAATAAGATGGATTGACAGCATAGCACTTACCATAGAACTGCATAAAAAAAAGATCTGGTTTTGTGTGTAAGCAGGTCAGATGTATTGTATGAACTACAGACATCTAAAACTTCAAAAGCTACCATCACTCCCCATTTTTAAGTCTATTTTTTGTAGTTAGCCACCTAGACCTCTGTCAGGCAATTTGAATGTGCAAGATGTTTTTGGTTATATTTACAAGCTTTTTTTGACTCTTTCCATGGTAATATTTAAGTAGTCTTCAAGTAAGTTATTTGCAGTACATTAATTGGAGGATTTCTTAAGCTTGTGTTCACAGTAATTGAAAATTCTATGCAAATACTTAAAACAGCTAGAAAAGTACACCAGTTTTGAGAAATCATATGCTGAATAGAGTAGAAGTTGCATCAAAATCTTCAGTCCTTTTCCCTATACTTTTGGTTCTTAACTGTGTCTTGGGATGGTGGTCCTCTGGTAAGTCTTCACTACATAGAGCTATCTGCTATGGTAATGGAAAAAGCCCGCTTTTCTGCTAGCTTGTTTCAATTTAGCAGGTGATAGTAATTCCTTAGCAAAGAACTTCATCAGTGACTGTGGTAGCTCTTTGTGATTCATACGCAGACCTAGCTTGGCTGCAAAATTTGAGTCAAGACTTCGATATGTCAACTTAGCTCCATCTGAATGTTTTAGGATTTTCACGTCTTCAACTTCCATGCTCCTGAAATACTTTTTTGCATTCACACCTGAGAAGTTTTCCTTAGCTGTAAGATGTAATGCCTGATCTGTTGGAGCTTTCACTCAAATTTGGCTGAAGCAAGATTTTTGTTGCAATGATTACATATGTTGCGGGGTGAAAGCTATTTCCATGCCATATGGACATTTTAGCTTTCTTTGAATATAAAATATAAATTTTATTTTAAATGAATATAAAATATAAATTTTATATTTATAATATAATAAATATATTATAAATATATATAAATATAAAATATTGTATATAAACATTATATATACAAAATATTGTATATATTTATATACAAATATAAAATATATATATTAAATATATATAAAAATATAAAATATTCAAAGAATAATCAAAAATATTCAGAAGAATATTTCTTGCTGTCTCTACATGATACTTTTCAACTAGAGAAAACTTTATTCCCAGAGAAAACAAAGGTTTTATGAACAATAAAAAGAAGAAAAAAGGCTGCATGGAATTTCAATGTATAGCACTATAAACAGTAAAATTATTAAGTATATAAACATTGTAAATGTTGGTATACTTTCCTTTTTTTCTTAAACAACACTTTTGTTTTTTGAAACTTTTAGACCAAAAGTTAGGCTACTATTCCATTTTCTGTGGATTTTCGAAGTCAAGCAGGTTCCAAAGGTTCTAACATTCAGAAGCCGAGATAAACGAGTGTTGGCTGCCTGTGTACCAAAGAGAGGTTGCAATGAAATAGGAAGTGGAGAGAGTACTTTGGTTAGCCAAATCCTAAACCATGCGAGGGGTTTGTAGCAATGTTAGCTCCAAGGCTTAAAAAGCAATGACAAGACAGCTGCCTTTTTTCATATTACCAGCTTAAAAAATCTACAAGGGTATTCCTAGCGACCCCACCTAGTGTTAAGGTAGGTGTTAAGGTAATACTTGATGAATCCATTTGTTCAGTTGTACTTTTAATTAAGAATGCTACTCAGCTGATTGTGCCTGTTTATGGATTCTGGCCCTGACTTGTTCTTTCCCCCTATACCCATGATGAAGTTCATAACGATAGCTGGTTGTTTCCCTGTCTTACTCCAGCTGATCTGCTATGGCTGTTGGGTGAAACTTCCACCGATGATAGCTGCTTGAAACAAGGAAGGAAGGAGGAGAGTTCTGATCTAACAGGAGTCATTTGCAAGCTCTGCCAGGGGAGTTCTTGGCTTGTAGTCAGCTTTTAGTTTTTAAGAAAGAAAATAAAAATGTTGGCTGAGTAGAGTAGCACAGTAGCTGAGCATTTAATCTTTTTCTAATGGTCTACTTGATACTAACTTCTGTTTAAAAAGCAAAACAAAACTGAAATACTACGAGGCAAGTCAACATTTGAGACTAAAAGCACATTTCTTAATTTTGTAGCAGTGCAAGGAAAATAAAACATGGTATACCCAGTTTTTCCTGTCTGACGATATAATGCTAGTATATGTTTGTACATGATACAGTCAACTCACTGTACAAGAGATGAGTCCTAGGTAATGCTACTGTGGTATCTTTTATTTTTGCTATGGTAATTTAAGGTAATGCTGCTTAAGTCAGCCTGTGATAGAGAACCATGAAGTATTTGCTTCAGTATATGCATGTAGCCTTAGATTATTATTAGGGCTCAGGTTATTCACAATATTTTAAAAACACTATGGCCAGCTCATGTGTTTGTATGCTAAACTTTGTTGTGCGTGTTTTGGTATAGAAATCGTCTTGGAAATCTAAATACTCAAAGCCCATCAAAGTGTAAGTACATTTTGGGGAGCAGAAATATAATTTGGGGCATGTGTGATCCCAAATAATCCAACTACGGATCTTCAGTGGAACAAAATTTTGGAATAGTCTGTCTTGGTTTTCTGCCTTATCCAGACTTAAACATTACATGGAGGTTATTAGACAGGAGGAGTCTTTATGGTTTGAATCTTCATAAACCTTTTTTTAGATTTTATTTTTTCCCCTCTAGGATAGCCTTATAACATTGGTGTGTCCAGCCCCTGAACTGGAAAGATGGAGTGGGGCAATGCCTAATGTATGTTAGTTGCATTTTCTTGTCCATGAAACAGGAGAAACTAGGGGTGAGGCATAACCTTGTTACAGCAGATAGTAGGAAGAAAATAGACTTGCTAAACATGTTCCCAAGCTTCCTTTTGAATGAATGGGAGGCAAGTAATTAAGCTGACTTGAGAAAAATTTTCTAGCGTGGGCTAATTAAGTTACTCATCCGTAGTAGTATTCTGATATGAAGATGCTACTCAGGTCCTCATTGTTTTTAGAGTGGATTTCTTGTTTAAGTGTAATGTTTCTGAGACTTTGGGGGTTGATCTTTCCTAATATATAACACCTTCCCTCTAATCATGCCAACCAATAGCTTCCTACCATTAATTGCTGGCAGCAGCTTGGTTTCACAGGGCAAGGGTTATAATTACTATCTATGGTTGAAAATGCTTACCCTTCTCACCCTGGGGAGCCAAGCTGTTGCTAGCAATTAAACATAGTTAGCTGTTCCCTGCTTCATGTAAACATTTGCAACCAGTAATTACTATTGCTTCTTACTTCTTTGCCCTGGAGGAACTCAACTGTTCCAGTAATGCCTTGTAGTAATTTGGCTTTGTTTTTTTTTTTTTTTTTCCTCTTAAACTATAATAATTAATATGAAATCTAACCTTTATTTTTAATTTTAAAATTGGTATTTTTGACCTTTCACAACTCATTTGGAACATGTAACCATCTTGGGAGTTGCAGCGTAGTTTGGAAATGCTTGCTTAGGGATTATGAAGTATGTAAATGCTTTAGCCACTTCCCTAAAAAAATACATATAACTCAGCACATTGATTTCTATTTATATATATATATCCCTTCATCTATATGGTTGAGCAGGGTTTTTGTACCTTACAGAAAAGCATTGTGGAAAGCAAAGATGCAATTGCTTTTGTAACCATCTAAAAAAGTTGACCCATGCCAAGAAATTGGGTTTGTCTAGATGATCATGTTTCCTTTTCTTAGGTAGACACCTCAGTTCAGAAATGATCAGTAGATGCTAAGTTCTTGCTCTTTTTCCAAGGTGCGCTCTTCTGTCTCTGCTTTATTTGCTGTTCTGTGTAGGAGGCAGGAGTGTAGACAACTTGATTGTCTTTTTCAAACTGCTCAGTCTATTTGTTCTTTCCTTTCTATAGAATTTCTGCTCCTGGCAGATACTTTGTTTTCTAGTCTCATGTAAACTCTAATTGGATTTCTGATTCAGATGCAATTTTGCTCATTGAAAATCAGTGTAATTTAGAATGGTTTAAATGCAAAAAGACTTTTCTCCCCCAAATGTTAATGTTGTATTGTTTTATCAATGGAGTGCTGGGCTTGTAATCTGCTGATGTTTTGTAATATGTAATAAAAGTGAAATTTTAATTTTGTCTTTCCCACTCACCCTCTGGCTTTTTAGTTTGACTTCTTTATTTTCAGTAAGACTGTGAACTACTGGTTTAAGAGCTTATATTTGCTCAAAGTTGATTTATGGCATAGAATTAACCTTTATTTCTGCCAGCCCCCTAATGTGGTCCCTCAAAGCCTATTCTGCTGCCTGGAACCTGAATCACATTGAAAAGGAAATAGTCTCCCTCCACAAAAGCTCAGCTCTTTTGTTTTGGCTCTCCTTCTTCAAATATTTATATATCACCTCTTTGTTATGAAGTATTCAAAACCCCTTTATGAATCAAAACATGACTGAAAGCTGGATTGTAGTCCCATAGCCCAAGGCAGATAGCGCCCTGCGCCTGGAAGAACATCGAGAGTTGAGGAAGATGCCAAGCAAGCTGCAGTAGATATCTTCATGATGCTATTATTTCCTATAACCAAGCTAAGAAAATAGCATACTGTATTCAAACCTTGCCCTTAACTTCTGTGTTATTTATATATTCGGTTTCTCAGACCTTACAGCTTTGCCATTTATGATAGTAGTAGTTTAAGATGGGAAGTGGTCCAACAGTAGAGTGGTTCTTCCCATAAACAACCTGTATTTAGCTCTACTGGGATCAGCTTGAGCTATGGAAGGGCTTTGTACCTGTCCACCACAGTGCATGAAATTTGTAATTGTAACTGAAATTCAGTCTTGCTAATTGTTATGAAAGTTGGTTAACTTGATCTTTATGCAGTTTCTTGCCTTTGTAGTTCATATTCAGTGTTGGGCTTCTTGTTCTTTTATAGGCAAATGAGCTACGAGTGATCTGTCTCAATGTTAACTTTTTCCAAAACTTTCAGCCTAAAAGACTTCAGGGAATGAGATCAGGGAATTTGTTTAAGCTATGACTTTGCAGCTGGTTTATTATAGTCTCAACATGTATTTTACCATTTCTTTGTGTATGAGTGGGAAGTCTTTAATTGTATTGTCACCTTGTTTATTGAGGAACCATTTTTAAAATGCATATCAAGGTACATCTTGCTAAGATTTCTTACCAGAAGAAGTAGATAACTGACTACAGGTAAGTTAAACTTCAATTAATAAAAAGTGGTCTTATGTCCAGACAGTGCTAATTTACACTTGCACATCAAAAACACAGCAAAAGAAAAACACACAAGCCCCTAGGTTTTGCTGTAATTGGTATAAAAAAGATCTCGGTCTAAATGAACCTGCGTGCTGAAATATTTCTTGTGGTTGTGTTTACTATCTGAGAAAGTACATGTTGGTTTGAAAGCGTAGAGCAATTTGGAGAACTTCTGAACCTCACCTGTGTGAAAGTCTTTAACATTTTTTTTCCAGTGTCTTTTTTAATTTAATGTTCATATCATGCTTTTTAAACAGTTTTATTTGTAGAGATCATTAGCAATGTAATAGAAATTTAACTCCTATTGAGGCTTAAACATCTCCTGCATGTTTACTACTTAAAGCATGTTTTATTTTCTTAAGTTTGTTTGTTTCCTATGCATTTATCATGGTAATTTGTTTGCCTTCACCTAAGACAGTACCTGAAGTTACTTTTTGAATATTAACTTGAGCAGAAATGTTTTTGTTACTGAGTTCTATAATTGGCTTCTCAACTTCACCTTTTATTAATTAATAAATAAACTGTTAATCTTCAGGAGATGAGTCTTGGGAAATCTGAACTTAAAAAGAAGCATATGAAAGTCAATGTGGGCTTCTTCTTCAGTAAAAATCTTAAGGGAATTATTAGAGTTCAGTATTATGATGTGGTTGAAGGTATCTGTTAGAGAAATATGGATTTTTTAAAACTAATTCTTACTAAATTCCTGAAAATGCATACTCATTTCAGTGGCTGACTTGTGATGGAAAAGTTTGCTTACAAATAATTAGCAGTCCCTAAAGTTTTTTTTGAAAAACGTTGTTTATTGCAACTAAATAATAATGATTGAAAGGAAACAGTCTCAGATAAATTTTACTTGCAAATTGTTTCCTATTCCACCAATCCAGAAATGAAATCAGTGTGACGCCTGTTGTAGTGTAGCTTTAGATGAGGGTTGTTAGGAGTGGCCTGGTTTCTCTCCTTCTTTTTCGTAGCCCAGGAAGTATCGACTGGGGATGCTGGATGAGAGGATAGTTCCGGTGGGATCAAAAGCAAGAAAATCAAAGAACCCTATCGGCTGTCTGGCTGACAGGTGTAAAACAGGAGAACCCATCAATATGGTTTGGTGGAACAGAGTCACAGAAAACAATTTACAGGTAAAATTATTTTTTTATTAGTCAAATTTTCAGTACTTTGGATGCTTGATTTTAAATTCTGGAGAATGTTAGAAGGGGTTACTCCAAATATGCTTTGAGATAGGATAAAATCTTTTGCAAAACAGGCATAGTGGCCCCCGGAGGAGAATGACTCAGATGTTTTATTCTCTTTACCCATCCCTGTATCATATACTCTGTTTGATTGTTATATTCTATGGAGGAGAAGCAAAAACAATCGTGTGTTTTAAAAGCAAGCAAACACAATCTCATATTTTAATTTTCACGTGAGCAAAGTGTTTACTGTGAAAATTAGTAAGCTTTGTTAAAAGGATTGACAAAATGCAAAAAAAAAAAAAAAAAAAAAAAATTCCTGCAGTGTGGAATGTAACCATTATGAAGAGAAAGTATAAGTTCTTAAGTTTCATGTTGGGATAGCTTACATTTCTCAACTTGTGCTGAAAACCTTTGTGTTACTTTCTTTATTCCTGACTTTCTCTTCAAGAGCTGGACTTGAGCATATCTGATTCTGAAGTAGCAGGCTGTCCTTAGCATGATAAGGGAGGGTGATTCTTGTCTGGGAAGAATCTGCTCAATGTCAGGGTTTAGAAAGGGTTTAGATGAAAATTATTATAGTTGTCATAACTACAACACTGCTGCTATTACTATTTTGCACTTAAGTGGTGCTTTTGATTCTTCAGAAAAAGAACTTAAGTTCTTCAAAGAGTTTAGTCATTGCAAGGATTTTCTTTTTTGTGTTTAAGTGATGGAAATGGGTAAATCAACAATAGACTTGTTTACAGCTAGAGTCTGTGGCCCCTTAAATTTCTTTAGTGTCACTAAACTTTCAACGTGACAGAAGGGCAAACATGAAGCGGATATTAGAACTCTGCAATACCAACACGAATTTTGCTTTACTTAATGTTTGGACAGCTTTGCATTGCTGAAATTCAGAGTCATGGGCAGCACGTTGCATGCAAAGTGATAATATACTGCACAGTTGCTTGGGCGTAAGTCTTGGTTCTTTTGCTGGTGGGGAAGCAGAGAAGCCACTAGCAGAAAAAGACGAAGCCTTAAGGAAACATCAGTAGACGGACCAGGCAAGGTTGCAGAAGAGTGGTTGGAGCCAGTGAAGCATTGCTTTTCTCAAGATTGACAGATTGAATTAAACACATTTATCTAATGGGGAGTGCAAGCCCTAATTAGTAGGCAGCTGCTCTGAAAGAGAGAGAGAGAAATCAGTCTTTAAATTTCAAGTGGGCTTCTAAGGAGCAGGAAGAGCCCCATTTTTTTCTCCATTGTTTTCTCTTGCTGTTCTGTGTAATGTCAAGGGTTGTCATTGATCTACTCTGCATAACAATAAAGTGGAACTGCTTAGTGGTTTTTTTTTTTTTCTGGAGGCCAGAGAACCAGTAGTCAGAGATTTGGAGCTTCTGGCCAGGAACAATTGTCTTCAGTATCTATGTCTTAAAAAGCTCAAGGTCCCTAAGCTTTCTTTGGTTAGTGGCATTGGTGCAATTCCAAGCTCCCTTATTGTGCCAGTCACTACTACATAAATGAGTTAACCTATGTACAACATAGGATTTTGTATTATAAAATGCAATTACATAGTTTACTGTGGAGGTGTGGGACTTGAACAAGTATGTATATGCGTATCTGGTAGAAATAAGAGGAGAAGGAAGTTCCAGGCATAGGAAAAAGGAAGGGACAGCACAGTAATAGTGAAATTAGGCAAGAGTGAATGGAGAAGGGTATGAAAACAGACTGTACATGAGGTTCAGGGTATATAAAGCTCTATCTACATAGATAAGAGGCTGAATTTTGTCTTGATGTTACTCTGATCCTTCTAAGTCTTTGTATTCATGTGAACAGTTTTGAACTCACTGCTAAAACAAAGCTTAAGAACTTTTAAAAATTGGAAATGTTAATTGTAAAAGCACAAAAAATGGCTGTGGCTATTGGAGAAGTTTGGTACATGAAACTACACTTTAAAAAAAAAAAAAAAAGAGGTAGTTTCATATTGAGATTTCAGATTCACTTTGTTTTTTTTCTACTTCTGGACATGAACCCACAGATAGCATAGGTCTCCAGTATTTTGAAAGACAGGCTGTTTTTGCAGGTGTGAATATAAGTGGTACAAACTAAATCCAGGCTGATGATGAGTGCTAAGCAATGATAAGTAAAAAGGTTGAATTGTGATGAAGGCACATCTGCTTGAGGGCATCTTTTTCTCATTTGTTTGAAGATGAGAAGCAGACATATCTCAGAATTGCTGAAAGCTTCTAATGCTGTGCAGATGTTGAAGCTCTTGTGCCTATTTGAATGTCCACTCTTCCAAATGTGCGATTTAGGGTGTGGGAAGACCCTATTTCATGGCATGCTGTTAAGTGCTGTTTTGAAAGGTGTAGAGATTTTTGTCAGAAAAATGGCTGTTCTACTAAACAAGGTAGTTTGCAAGATGCATTGTAAAAAGTTAGAGCTGTTTCTCATGCATGGCTATGGATTTATAATCCAGACTTATTTATTTTAGTCATGTAAGCATGACCCAGTCTTTAAAACTGGGGTCCACACAGTGGATGCACAGCATTCTGGGTTGTGCCATAAAAAGCAAAAGCACAAAGCCATGTTTATTCTTCAGTGGTATGTCCTGCCCTGCGTTAGGAAATGTTCTGAGCTACTACCATGCCATGAGATACATACATGTATTATAATATCAAAGTATATATAAGGAAGTAGGATATGATTTTTTTGTTATACAGATCAGTTTATAAGCACAATGAATAGCATTTTGTCTTCCTGAATTAAATAAAATCTTAGAAATGATTTTTTTTCAAATATTTGCCATCAAAAACATGGACTTAAACTTTATAGTTTTAACAATACTTTCAGGTATTTTGTTAAAATAAAAAAGTGGAGCAAACACCGTTTGTCTGCACTTAAGCCAACGCATATTACTGAGTTTAAATGAAATTCTCTCTAACTTTTCTGAAAGAGCAATGTTGGATTATAACTAGCCATGTTGGTGAGATTAAATTTTTTATAGGATCACAGAACAGTTTGGGTTGGCAAGGACCTTAAATCCCACCCAGTTCCAACCTCCTGCCATGGGCAGGGACACCTCCCACCAGGTTGCCCAAAGCCCCATCCAGCCTGGCCTTGAACTGCTAGAGCTTATTGTGTGGGTAACATAATGACTTGTGACAGTAACTACAATAAGGAAGCATGTTGCACAAATTCAGTAGTGGGAGGGAAAGAGATTTGTGTTGGAGTCCTTGGTAACCTCCAGTGTCTGATGGGCTGCTCTGACATCCCAGAATGTGTCCTTCTCTGATGTCACAGTCATCAAGGAATCCTTCTGGAGACGGAGGGATTGCCGCGATGCTCTCTATGTGAAGTGAAGCTCCTTCTATGGCACCTCTATCCATTTGAAAAACAAAACAACAACAAAAAAAACAAAAGCTCTTGCATGTTTTTGAATGAATAAGACATTCTGAAAGCTATGCCAAATAGTAGGCTGGCAGAGAACTGCCCTGCTCGTAGCTTGGGTACAGTTTAGTGGTGGCTTTCTGTAACCATTACAGGACTATGCAATTCGGGATGTCAGAACAGATCAGCATGAATTTGGAGGTGAAGGACAACATAAAAAGAGGACAAAAAGGCTTGTTTCCAGTTTTTAGTATGGTAAGTACATTAGCACGTTCTTCTGAAATACAAATGAAATTTGCCTACTCTTTGCTTTAGGTAGCTGGCCTTTGGTAGTGTGTAACTGGAAATAACTGAGTAGTGTTACAGCCACAGAAATGGAGGCTGCGGCTCTGCCACTGCTGTACAGCTCTGTTGTGAGGCACTCAAGTGGAAATGAGAGAGAAGGGCAGTTTCCAGTACTTCTGTATGCTCCCTGCATGACCTTTAAAAGGCTGCATAGTCTTTGTCTTGGTTTCCTCCTGCGTTACAGGGTACCTCTGTACTTCAAGGCAATTTGCAGATTAATTTGTGAATTCATGCAGTAGAACCTTAGGAGTTTATCATTGAGGTAGGTATAGAAAAACTGCATTGAAATTAGTTGATGAAATGGGAATTGTCATCCTCTAGACTACAGAAAGCTGTTCATATATACAACTGCAACATCCAGTGCAGGTGCATGCTGCTGTGCAGTTCTGTCAGCAGTGGCACGCGGCTGAGATACCTCATCCTCTACCCTCAGCTTTCATAGCCATCTTTATTTTCATTTGCAATTTCCTTTAAGGAATCTTGCATTTTTGTTCTGTAGTACTGACAGAAGGTGTATTTCTTTCCCCCACCGCCATACTTCAGTTGTCTTAAGTGTTTAAAACATACTAGCCACAAGACAGACTCAACTCTGTGCTGAATGGTGATGGAAATGAATCATTTTATAGTCTTTCCCATCTTACTCCTCTTGTGGTTCCATCTTCACTAATTGCATCATGACTAAATTCAGACTTAATTTGGACTTTTTATGTTTTATAACATTTTGTGCTCTCTTGCATACTGAAGTACAGATCTCTTTTTTTTTTTTTTTTTTTTTTATACGGGGTTGGATGGACTCCATTTTGTGGTCTCTTTGAAAGTTTCTTCACAAAGGTGACTAAAAGGAGGCTCTTATCTTTTTGGAATAACACATTCATGAAGAATTTGAAAATAGTATATGTTTTTAGTGAAATCTTCTCACAGAATCATTTTGGTAAGAATGCGTGATATGCAGGTATTAATTCAGATAATGCCTATGGAAGACATGCCCCTGCTTTAGTTTGACAATATTTTTTATACATTTACTAGAGAAACAGGATGAGATATAAACTGGCCAAGCTGAAAGAAAAAATGAATGCTGGCACCTTTAGTGGATATATGAGTTGTTAGTTAGTTTATTTTGGTATTTTTTGGAAAAAAAATAAAGTAGCTAACAGAGCTGTGCTTGTTTCTGTTTTATCTCATTTACAGAAACATTAATTGGAGTTTGTTTTGAAATAATTTATGTGCCTCTCTGTAGACACTTGAAACTGGAAGATATGGTCTTGTCGCATAGTGCAGACAGCACTAGCTGCTTTTTTGTTTGTTTGGGTTTCGGGAAGTACATTCACTTTTGTTTTTAATGTCACCTTATTACTAAATTCATTACATGATTTCTTTCTTGAATCTACTTTCTTTTAATTACTAACAGCATTTAAGTCTTTAATGCCTGTTTTCTCTTTTTTTTTTTTTTTTTTTTTTTTTTTTTTTTTACCAATCCTGATTTACTCAGACTTAAACCTTTAAGCCCAGTCTAGCATGAAGATCAGGAAATAAAGACTAATTAAGTTGAATCTGTCATAAAACCGGGCATGTACGAAATTTAAGTATAATACAGAATGGAGAAAATGTTTTTCACTAATTAGATTCTTTTCATTGTTAAAATGTAAGAATTTTTTTGCTTACCCTCCATCTGGGAAGTTTAGTGAGGTTTTATCAAGAAAACTGTAAAGATAGCCAGTATCATTGAAAGCATACTCCCCGTTTAGAATGAGATCTTCAAGCTTATTGCTGATCCAAATGTAAAACTAACACTTGAACTTTTTATTGCCAGAGTGAAGGTAGGATGCTTTTCAGTACCAGGAACGTAATTGTAGGAATCATTGGCCATTAAGAATGTGGCTTCCTCTTTTTTTGCATGTTTGCTCGCTCACTCTATGGAAAGTTGTCTACAGTTTTTGAAAAATAATAAAAAGATAAAGCATTAAAGCACTCATTTATATTCCATTCCCTCACTTATTTCAGATATGAAGAATCTATAGATGTATTTGGGCTATGTTTGTTGGAAACAAAGTGCAGAGAAAATGGTTTAGTTCAGATGAAAGCTTGTATGCTTTTGGAAATGTAAGAGCTGCAGCTTCAAATACATGTAACATGTATTTAAACATGGCCTGGAGCTTAAGCTTCAAATCTTCTGACAAAGTATTAACTATTTTTCATCACAAATTCTTAAAATTTTGTTGTATTTAGCTTGATAAGTGTAGTTTGGATGGTGACTCTGAAGCTCAGATATTTTTTCTGTACCTAGAAAACAGCTTGAATTTGGAAAGTTCTGTTATTTAAGATTGGTTCCAGTTGTAACCCAAGACTTTCCTCATTGCTCAAAAAATTACAACTCCAATTTTGTAACCTCAGGAGTAAAACAGGCCTTTATACTAAAGGATCTAGCTTCACAATTCAAACCTGTTTTAAGTGAGGGCATTTTATATAAGTAGTTTTATAGGAACATCCCAGTTTTATCAGGATTTGGTTCTTACCCTGAATTGTGACACCTAAACATTGAGTGAAAATTGAGTTTCCATCAGGCTTTTGAGCCACTCTGTTTAATTCTACAGTGTAATCTGGCCTGCCCTAGCAGATTTCTAGGTTTCTCTTCCACTTGGCTAAACCAAACCATCTACCAGTTAGAGTTCTTAAGTAGTTTCATTGTAAAATGATAATGAATATGTAAGTAACTGTTTTAGAGAGCAAAACTGCAAGTGTCTATGAGCACTTGTTGAATGCATTTAAAACAAAAAAGCCCTTTTTTGTAGGCACGAATTAAATCAATTGGTGAAAGTAATAAAAGTTTAACCAGAATGGTATGGGATATCTTCTAGAAGGTTTCTTCTCTCCGTTTATGTAATCTGAATTTTTTTCTATCTCCTGTCTTTGTTGCCTAATTGACAAAATTTTTAGATGTCGTAGGTCTGTGGATGTGCCAGGGCTAGTATTAACAGTAAATAACTAAATAAACAGTCTTGAGTTCCATAGTCATTTGAAATGCCTTTTTAGTAAGGTGCTACAAATTCTGTCCCTTGCTGTCCCAGTTTTGTCAGAATTTTCAGCTGTCACTACCTGGACAAATTCTGCTCAGCTCTCTACTACTTCTGTCAACTCCAGTGCAGAATTGGTTAACTTGTTGCATGCCAAATTTTATCTAGAGGAACATCATTCTTTTAGTTATTCCTGTACCTAACATTCAGATAAATCCAGAATATTACCTTCTGAGATTAGAAATCAGTTACAAATTTAGTCTGTATAATGCAACTTACCATTTGTTTTGTTGCATTAGTGTATACTTAGCAAACTTCACTTAACTGAGTGGGATTAAAGAATTGTAAGATTCCTATGAACTTTTTACCCATGTAAGTTCTAAGTGGTTTTTAATTCAATAGTCTGAATAATTGGTTATGGCTGTTGTTTAATATTCAGACATGTGCACATATGGAATAACTGATGTGTGACATAAGGTGGTTAGTGGTCATGTGATTGAAGGTGGAATATTCTTACTATTTGTTTTTAAACATGAGCATCCTCTTTGTTTACAGTTTTTAGAATCCTTTTTCTTTTCCAGTGCTTTGAAATAAATCGATCATATGATATTTGGCTGACCTGTCCAAATAAAGGTGTTTCAAAAAAAAAAAAAAAACACACCAAAAAACACCACTTTTCAAATACTCTTCTGCACTAATTTAGCATTTCATAATCACACTTCTTTTCTAACCTGACACTAACTTCTCTGTCACTTTGTTCACGTTGGTAAAAATGTAAATTAACTAACCATTGAAATATTTAGTTGGTTTAAACCTGCCTAAACCCAAAGTGATCCAATATGATTTGCTTTGGAAAACCATTATGGATTATCTTCGCAGTATCCTTTTATCTACTGCAAGTTGTTACTATCTTCTCATTTTATTCTTTTTGTTTAGACGTCATATACCAAACTTTTGACAATTAATACGTAATAATCTTCAAACACTTCAGTGTGTTCATATAATAATTGGTTTTGTTTTTGTCTTAATTTCTTTGCTTCCAATAATGTCTTGTGAAACTCCTATTCCCCTTATTCCCCCCACCCCCCAAAAAGCACAGATTTTAAGAGAAATCGAAAGTTGGTTATACGTTTTATGTATCAGTAAATTTTAGATGTTTGCCAGTCACTTTAATGCTATTTCTTTCTGTTATACCAAATTTAAAGTCATAATTAACGGATAAAATGGAATATATCATTAAAACAAGTTAATTTCATAGAAAAGGATCATAATTGTTATTGCTTTAATTTGAAACTGCTCCTTAGTTTGCGATGAATTCTCTGAAGTCACATAAGAACAGTCTGTGCAGCAGTGGCAAGGCTTTCTTACTGTCAAGTCTGTTCTCCAACTTCTATAATATAATGCTTATGGAAGGCCTTTTGCAAAGTGTTTATATGAACTCATACCTCAGCCCTTCATATGGAAAGCTTGCTAACACTACTTCACATCTAAGGCAAAAAACTATTTAAAATTGTTCATGCAGACCAGCTTCCTGTATCTTCTGTTCTTGTCAGCAAGCTGTATGTAACTTAAATATCCCTTGCTCTTGGTAGGCTTGCCTAGAATGTATTTTCTACCAAATAGGCATTGTCCATCTCTTTGCATTTAAAATAAACGTTTAATTTACATTTGTTTTTAAACAGACACCAAACCCTACTGCAAGTGAGTTTATTCCTAAAGGAGGATCAACCTCCAGGCTGAGTAATGTATCCCAGTCAAGTATGTCTGCCTTCTCTCAAGCCTTGTTCTCTCACCCCTCCATGGGAAGTCCTGCTACCGCTGGGCTAGCACCAGGTAAGTTGAGAGTAACGATTTGTGGTACAGTTGCTTCTTCTAATTTATAATTATGCCAAACATAACCCTGGACAGCTTATAATCAGGTTTAATGTGTATAAATCTAGTCACCTCCTACTTCAGCTCTTAATTTTGAGGAAATCTTCCAGCATATAAACTCCAAGTTACATCACTTCTGTCTCTTAGTAGAACAGAAGTCACACTGCAGGCTGGGAAAACTGTTCAGCCACAGCAGCCCTGAAATTAACTAATTTACTCTGCTTTTTTGGAGAGAAAGAGGTGCTGAATTACTGCATACTGTGCTCTGCACTGTCCTTGCTAGAGCAGTACCTGGATTAGTTTTAAACTGGCTCTAGACTAGAAATACACTGAGGTGTACAATGAATGTGTACTATGTATTGTTTGCTCTCTTGATTTGTTTCTAGAGGATGTAATCTAGATGCTACTATTTTCAATGTTTATAGTGTATATACTATAGAGCTTACATTTTTGATCAGTAACATAACTATCAGAGAACATAAGCTTATCCTAATGGCAAGGCAAATGATTTGAACTGTTAGTGTATTTGTCATATCATGTAGTTTCACTTTTAAGATCAACTTCAGGTTATTTCCCATGTTTAAAGCTCTTATTTAAAGGTGTTCTATGCAGTCAGAGAATTCACACTGACAAGGTTTTTTTTAAAACTTCAACCTGTTCATATATCTTTTGAAATTCTGATCCTTAAACAGTTAATTCTAATATTTGCTTTGTAGAAAAATGGAATAGTTTCAAGCTAAAAGATGAGCAGGTCTGGATGTTACCCATCCCAGATTCTTTAGCAAATTTCTGTATGTACTTAAACCTGTGGCAATCTATCTCAGGAAGAAGCAGCATTAGGTAGCTGCCAGAAGACAAAAGGGCAAATAATGAAAATGTTTAGTGTTTTTAAAAGCAGTGCTGGCAATTACTGTCTGTTCAACAGAACTTCAGGCTTTCCTGATAGCAGCACTAAAAATCAGTGTCAATACGAAAGGATTAGCTACTGAGATGGTGTCGGAACAGGCTGGGAAAGCGATTGGTGCTTCTGCTGGCCAACTGAGCATAACACAGTACTGTGTCTGATTCATCCTATATTGTGCTGTACAGTCTTATTGGAAAACTGTTGTGTTTACATGCCTCTCAGCCTTCTCATCTGGATTGAAAATTTTATAAAGGATTAAATAGAATACAGTAAAATGATCTACTTTTGGAAAGTGCCCAGGGGGATCTCAGAAGGATCCTTCACAGTCCAATTTCTTTACTATCTGTAAGTAATACTTGAAAGGATGAATAACACTGTTGATGAAAGAACTTCTTACAACAACTAGAAGTCTGAACAATACAGATGCCATTGCTGAAACCTAACTAGGTTCAAATACTATTGTTTGTTTAGGAGAAGAAGGTTTGGGAGTCTTCATAAGTGCTAACTTCGGGCAAGACTAGCTTGTTTTCTTGCTCTTTCTGTGTAGTTATAGAGAATATCAGTTCAAAGCAGGAGTCTGAGTTGGGTGCTTTGAATTGCTCTAGAAGCTTCTTTCTCTACACTGTGTGTGGAGTTTTCTGAACCAAGTATGCAGTGTAAATAATACCCACAGATACTTGTTTTTAAGTGGCTTAGCTGCCAGTGGTATACAAGCACAAAAACCTTCTGCTACCTCAAGGTGAGTTAGGAGCTGCTCTTTGTAGAGGACTAGACTCTTAAGCACAAAATCAGTATTTTTGTGGGGAAACTTTGCCATCTGGGTTATACTGGATATCAGAATAAAGAATTAGATGTATTCAGAAATTGTCTTTAAAATGGTTGTTGGAGGTCTGTTTTTGGTTTCATTTGAATTTGCTTTTGCTTATCGATGTAAAGAGTCTACAAGAGTTTTCCTTTAAATAAAGGTATGCACTGTTTAACTGGAAGGAGACGTTCTCCAGTAGAACAGCTTTCAGGAAAATGTTAAGGATTTAAATGTTAGCATAAGATTAAGATTACTTACATTCGTTTACAGAATACTGGAAATTAATATTTCCTTTTAAATAAGGAAATGTAGGAGGAATTCTTTAAAAGATCCATACTTCAATTCAACCATTGCAAAGTAGAGAACAATCCTTTGATTTCCCTCTTGAAGATGGAACAAATTAAGTTCTCAGAAATTAGATATGTAAGAGATCTGCCTCAAGGAAGGTGTAAATCAAAAACATTTTTGACATCTAGTATTTCATGAGTAACTGGTCACAAAATTGAGTGTCCCTGGAAAATATTTTTTGCATCCGTCTTGTCAACAATAATGCAGAAATACTGGAAGAAACTGAAACATAATCTGTTGTGATGGGTAACTTGTATCCATACCTGACATATTCATTAGGACACAGCATTGAAAAAAGCTATTCCTGCTTTTTCACGTATCTACTTAGATAAGTGCTTTCTAGCATAATCTCTATACAGAGTCAATATTCATCTCCATGGCTTTAAATAAAATATTAAAACAGTGAGATAAAACACCATTTAAGAAGTTGGAGAAAACTAGTATCAGAGTTTTGAGCAGATCTCCTTCATCCTTTCCAAGCAGTCTTTTCTCAGGCTCCCCTGGATACTGCCCTGTTCCCGCTCCTTCTGTTCCCGTGCTAGTAAGTGCTTTCAATTTGGCATTTGCGTGGGAAATTCTGCTAAATCTCTTTAGCAGATCCATAATAGTAGCACCATTAAAGCATGGCAACAAAGCATATCAAAGAAATTAATGGACGTCATCAAAGTGGTAAGACATCGCTGCCAAGTTAACCTTGAAAGAGAATAGATTTATAGCCCCTGAAAGAGAAAGTGTTTGTCTGATTTGGTTTTCTTGAAGCTAGCTTATAGCTAAAGGGTGATGGCTTTGTCATTGGTGTAAATTACAGCAAATTGCTGATTCCAGAGCTTCTGTATTTAGTTGAAGACAGAATCTGAGCCTATACAGAATGCATAGATCCCAATAGATGTTAATAATGTGCATGTGCCTAGATCTTGATTCTAGTCTTGATTCTAGCAAAGTGAATCTGCAGGATTAGCAGCCAGGAGGCACAGAGCCTTCTGTGGCCTCCCATACCAAGTACAGCACAGCCATGCTGCTGAGAAGGTTCCACAGTCCTAGCAAAATAATACAAGGAAGGCAAAGATACTATAAAATCATATTTATCTTTAATAAATTGAGGAGGAGGAATTTATGACTATAATTTTTTTGTGGAATTAAGCAGATTTAATTATCTTGAAAATACACAGCTACAATGATCTGATAGAAAATGTAATTTTTACTGAATTTAAACGTACTGCTTTCAACAGATCCTTGAAATAGCCTTGAACTATTATTAAGCTCAATTTGTCATTTCTCAGTGTACCTAGTAGTGTAGAGTATCGCTAAAGTACAGAACATAATCATGATAATATTAGACATTTGATTTTTGACCTCTGACTTTTAACATCTGTTGTTGTACAGGGATTAACATCCTTAGTGGTATAGTGATAATGGTTGTAGTTGAGTAAATTTCACAGAATCACAGGATTGTAAGGGTTGGAAGAGACCTCAAGAGACCATCAGGTCCAACCCCCTGCCAAAGCAGGTTCCCTACAGCAGGCTGCCCAGGTAGGCGTCCAGACAAGCCTTAAATATCTCCAGAGAAGGAGACTCCACAACCTCCCTGGGCAGCCTGTCCCAGAGCTCCGTCACCCTCACAGTGAAGAAGTTCTTTCGCATGTTGGTGTGGAACTTCCTGGGCTCCGTCTTCTGGCCACTGCCCCTTGTCCTGTCCCCACAAACCACTGAAAAGAGGTTGGCCAAATCCCTCTGTCTCCCACACTTAAGACATTTGTAAACATTGATGAGATCCTCAGTGACTCTTTCAACTTTCAGTGACTCTAAAAACTGTAGACTCTGAGTCCTCAATGAGAATTCAAGCTTAATGAGCTTAATGTCTTTCCTTTCATGCTGCTCACCCATAGAATTCTCAAATTCAAAATATAACTTGGCATTTAACTTAAGGCTTTGTAGTATGCAATGTATTTATTAAAAATGTACACCTTGTAAAATCTTTGAGCAGTGTCTCAAATGAATTTCAAAGTCTACTGCTTCTCTTTTGTCAGTCTCAATGGAACTTCAAAAATAAACTTTAAAAAAAAAACACCACAACAATGCAAGAAGAGAAAATGTAACAATAGAGAGGTATAATATGATATGATCTTTCTCTGTGTAAAATGAGTATAGCAGCAAGGGCTCCAGGTATGTGTAGGTAACCTGCACTGTCACACTGAATATTGCAAAAAAGCTTGAAAGCCTGCAACCATTTACATGTTGGTATGATTACTTTTTTTTTTTTTTTGTGTGTGTGAATAACCGTGAAGCAAAAAAAGCTTTCTCTTGCAACTTAACTTTCAAGGTAGTATTTGAATTATTCGTTAGAATTCACCAATACAAGGAACTGAGTGTCATCTACTAGAAAAGAGTGCTCTTGAGAAGGACAATTTGAAGCACCTTACAATGTGTTTTATATTGTGTTTTATGTAACTGCACTAGTGTGTAAGTAGAAATATATTTGTATCTAGATTCAATCCCCATTTTTTCTTATGCCCTCATGTGAATAAACGTTTACATAAAATCGCAGTGTTGAAAATGGTCTAATGCTGTGAGCTGTGTTCCACATTCACCATGTGGTTACCATCTATGCTCATTACTCTTATTTTCCTACCTGTGAGTCAGTAGGAATATCACGTTCACCTTTTAAAGCAGCCACTTTCAATCATTTTTTTCTTGAAGTAACGTCCACTTGCTGCCTGTTGCAGGTGTTTGGCCTGAGTTCTGCCATCTCATCCTATTTTATTGTGGTTAAATGTTAATATTAGTAAGATTTTAACTGATTAAAATCCTAATGAAGTTGGTGAGATCTGTTTGAGTTTGTGCATCTGAGTTATTATTTACTTACATAGTTATGTAATGGAACTGACGTAGAGCTTAGCTTTTTTTCTTTTCCATGTGACTTTAAGTATTAATTATTAAAAGTCCAGACTCTGTAGAGTTTAATGCAGATCTCAAAAGGATCTATCACCTTGGGTATTTGCTGCCTGTCTGCCAGAACCCACCGCAGTGCTTACAGCAAATTTCTTGTAATGCATCGTGTAGTGTTTTAGCAGTATGAAAATAAACTCTAGTCAAATTTCTTTCATATCTTGAACTGATTATGTATATTGGCAAATGAGAAGCCCATATGTTTTGCCTGACAGATGATTTTCATTGAACTCTCAAGGTCCTTTCAAAATCAGACTTGAATGAAGCTAGAAGGGCATTGAAAAGGACTTGTGTAACTGATCATCTTTCTTTTATTTCACTCCCACGTTAATACTCAAAGACATTAAAGATTTAGATTTGTAACTATTATTTGGCAGGAATAAATTTTTAAACTGTCTTGCAGTGGAAAATGTTTGAAATGATAGCTGTAAGAGCTGCTATTTAATAGTTTTATATTTTCTAAAAATAATAAAATGACTAAGGAGACCCAACTAAGGAGAAAGATCTCAGATTTTCATATGATTTACATGAAAAATCTTATTTCATCACAAGTGCATAATCAAAGAAGTAATTGTTCTGGTTTTTGAGATACTAATGAAATGATTGGAGTTAAATTTCACAAATATTCTGCTAATATCTTGAGAAATAACATGGCTTCAGATTATTTTCCTCAAGTACTGATTGAATTATTAATACCAAAATTGTTATTTGCCTTCATAGTTTGTGTTTAAAAATCAAAAAAAGTAAATGCTGGGGAGAGATCTCTGTTGTAGAGGTGAGACACGAATATGAGAACTCCTACACGTTACTGATGATGAGTATGTGTCAACTTTTCAAGTTCTATATCAACTTAAGTTGTATATCTGCTTAAAAAGACAAAGCAGAGCTAATAAAGAGAAGTAATTTAAGCAAATATCTGAGAAATTACTGACTTTTTTAGTTAGAGGAGAATTCTCCTCTGTACATAGAGATTAAATATACAAGTTATGTATCTTCGATCTTTTCAAAAGAATTTAATATGACTAATATATTTCTGTCTCTTAAGGTAGAGAAAGTACCTTCTAATTTGAACTGAGCAACATCAGATTTCAAAAGTCCTGTATTTGTTTTGATGGGAACACCTAGATATAACTAGTATCTTCTACCAGAAATACTACAAGTTTTCTGAAGGGTTATCTCTTCCTCAGCAGCACCCTGAAATGCTTTTTGATACCTAAAATTTTATAAATAGGCGTGTCTGAGTATTTTGCATACAATAAGTCTTAAATAAGATAACTAAATCAGTTTTTGGTAACTAAAGAGCATGTGTGTGGTACAAGTTCCCCTTGTTTTTTTCCCCTTGCTAATGCACTATGTTTAGAAGGTAAGCTTCTAAAGTTTGATTGCCAGTATTCTGTTAAGCCTAGTGTAAACAGTGATCAGTAAAATCACTTCAAACAAATTTGTATGCATACCCAGCAGATCTCATATTCTGAGAAGCTATCTATCCTTACTTAAACAGGTCTTCTGGAGGGTATTTTTTTTTTATAATGACAGGAAAATAGGTGATTTCTCCCCTGAAATTATTAGAAGTAGTGTATTGCTTATTCATATGCTGTACTAACTCCATTAATAGTCATTCATAGTTGTGGAGTTACTTCTAGTAAAATGAACATGTGTAAGGTTAAGTGAATTAGAGCTTGGCAAACTTCATGACTGTTCCTGTAACCGTTACATAAACATTCATTTGTCAGGCAGTTGTTAATATTTTCTCTGTGCGGTTTAATAAACTCCTCTTCCAGACAAAGCATTAATTTGGTTCATCTCCCCCCCTTCTACTGTCTTTACGGTTCTTTGTGTGTAGGTCCCAAGTCCTTACCCCTTTTCTCTCTGAACGTAAAGTTTTGTGTTTCTGTTATTTTTTTTTTCAGGAAAATGTATCTGCTCCAGTCTTGCTCTTACGGTTTTACACTTAATTCTTCATAAAGATATACCAATTCTTAAACTTCTCACCTGCTCAGAGTAATATTTAATTCTGAACTGACTGTAATGAAGTTTGTAGCAATGACAGAGATTTGATCAACAGTATCTCCTTTTGTTTCTCTAAGGAATGTCGCTGTCAGCAGGATCTTCTCCTCTTCATTCCCCCAAAATAACTCCTCACACATCTCCTGCTCCTCGACGAAGAAGTCATACTCCTAACCCAGCAAACTATATGGTGCCTACTAGTGCCTCTGCTTCTGTTGCTAATGCTGTCTCCCAGCCTCCATCTACTGGCCAGGTGATCCAGAAGGAAACAGTGGGTGGAACGACATACTTCTACACTGATACAACTCCAGCACCTCTCACGGGAATGGTATGTTTGCTTTTAATGCAAAAGTGTATGTAGCTTCCAAAGACTGAACTGATTAATACTATACAGGTTATTTATAATACCCTGGAACACTTATTCTCTGAAGATTTGGCCTTTTAAATGTTGAAATTGTTCTCAGATCACTGAAATGTAAAGACCAGTGAACTCTGTGTATTCTTCATTTACCTTGTATAGAGTCTTGTTTTTGTAACGTAGCAGAGAAAGCAATTTAATGCATCTTAGTGGATACGTACATAGAAAATATCAATTATTTCAAATTGCTTTCATGTCTGATAGATTAAAGAAATCATACGTTCATAGTGGAGGGGAAAAGGCATTTACAAAAATGTTGTGCTTGCACACGCATCATTTAAATCATCAGTAGTGAACATCACTAGAAGAAACTAATGCATCTGGCAGTGCATTTGCAACATGCACTGTGCCTGAAAATTTTATAGTTCAGTAGCTTAAACTAATAGGATGACAAAACTATTTTCCCTGTACTTAAGGATTTAAAACTGCTTTTTTTTTTTTTTCTTTCAGGTATTTCCAAATTATCACATTTACCATCCAGCTGCACCTCACGTTGCTTACATGCAGCCAAAAGCAAATGCACCTTCCTTCTTCATGGCGGATGAGCTCAGACAGGTAAGATAGAGAATTTAAAGGAAAATCGCATATCGTGGAGAAAAGTAGAAAATCAGCAGCAGCAGAAGAGAAATAACCACTAAAAATAGGTGTAGTCACTTTTCCCAAAGAAGAATTTAAAAAATATATTTCTGTGAAGGATTGGGGTAGGTTTCAGCACACGTGACTGCAATCTAACCTGCGTGCCATGATTTCCTATTTAGGTATTCTTACTTGTTGCATATTATGTATTAGTATGCACGAATTATCTGTGTAGCATTCTTTTAAGCTGTGATCCTATCCAGTTGTAAAGTCTTTCACTGAAATGAAAGGTGTTAGTTAATGAGCCCTTCTCTGAGGGTTGGCTATGTCTATACTTAATTTCAGCTTTACTGTAGTAGATGCCTCTTCAATGACAGAGCTAATTTCTTGAAGGGAGGAGGTACAAAAGACTTCCCATATTGTCATTAACTTCTTCAAGCTAGTATTTTTTTTCCCCACCTTGGGACATTTGCATCAACTTGCTATTCTAGTACAAGTACCTGGTACTTCAAAGACAGTGTACTGTTAATTTACCTGTGATGGTGAAATGAGTTATAAGGTTCAAAACTTGACATAATTTATTCTTCAGGAACTGATCAACAGACACTTAATAACTATGGCCCAGATTGATCAGGCTGATATTCCTGGTAAGAACTTCTTATTAATTTCTTATTAAGTTAAAATGTGATCACTTTGTTCTGCAACTGTGTGTATTAAGCAATGGTAGCAGTGTCTTGAAACAAAACAATAACAAAAGAAAACCACAAACCCAACACACCTGTTCTTAATCTTTCATGAAGCTTGAGCTGTAGATAACAAGATACAAAGTATTTCAGAAATAGGAAATTTGTTTCTTGTTTCTATTCATTTCTTTATTTCTGTAACTTTCTTCTGTTTTGAGACTCTGAAATGATGGGGACTGCTTAAGATAAGTGAAAAAAAAATAAACATCAAGGCAATAGAAAGCAGTATTGCATTACTCTGTACATGCATCCTCCCTCTAAAGGAATGCCTACTATGTGTTTTCAAATACTATAGTAGCAAACTTGGTTGTTTTAAAACAAATTGGCTGGCTTATCCGAGAGGCTTTGTGCTACTTGTTGGCAGGCAAGAGGAACATAGTATTCATTGTATATTTTTTTTTTGAGGACTTAAAATTGATTCTGTTCAATTTATATTTAGACTGTTTTGCTTGCAGTATCCTTTCTTTTCAACTGTGTGTTTAATGTGGTCATGCTACAGTATAAAATGCAGTTTGGTGTACTAACCCAGCTAAGGTACAAGTGTATCTCTTCTTGCAATCTCTTAATCTGATTTGTAAATCTTCAGTGCCTCTCTGTTTTTGAAACCAGTATGTTACAATGCAATATTCAGATTTGTTTTTTTGTGTGGATAGGGTTCTTACAATGATATGAAGTCTGTATGGAAATTGGTGCTTATCCATGAATCTTTGCAGGGAAAAAAACACAACACATGTCATTCAGAATGGTGAATTTTTAAGGCAAGTGAGAAAACTTCAGATGAAACTCTGCATCTATTGTTGATTTTTACTTGGTGTAACTATTTTTATGAGGACGGTTACCAGTGTGGAGTCCCTTTCAGGAACATACGTTGATATTAAAGCAGAAATAGTGAACTTTAACTTTACATGCACATAAAAGATGCTATGAACTTCTGTATTAGTGACATAGCCAATTTAATCTCTACTCTTGTAATATTTTTTCCAAAGATAACTGATACCCAATATGTTTCTGTATGTACGCTTATTTAGCAGTTCCAGCGGAAGTGGACAGCTACCACAGTCTCTTTCCTTTAGAACCACTGCCACCACCCAATCGGATACAGAAAACAAGCAACTTTGGGTACATTACGTCATGCTATAAAGCTGTAAATAGTAAAGATGATCTGCCATATTGCCTTCGGAGGATACATGGTGAGAAAAATTGAGTTGACATTTTTTTAAATGCCAGTGCTATTTTTGTTTAAATATTTTGAGCTACGTGTAAAGCTCAGAACAGCTTTGATAGAATTATTCTGTGGGGTTTAAGAGAGCAAGAAGATCCCATAGGACTAGTGCTGCTAGGTATGCTAGTCTTATTTTAATGTTTAATTGCTTTTCAGTAATTTCAGAAGAAAAAAAAAAATCCCTTTCCCCCCAAACATTACATTTTAAACCGTGTTTTTGGTCTTTTCTAGGTTTTCGTCTTGTTAACACAAAATGCATGGTATTGGTTGACATGTGGAAAAAAATTCAGCACTCAAATATAGTAACCTTGCGTGAAGTGTTTACCACTAAAGCATTTGGAGAACATTGTAAGTTTTTTTTTTTTTTTTTCCCCAACTGATGTGTTTAGACTTTCTTCTAGATATGCTTGAGTTAGTAATTGTCACATGTTTCTATTTTTAAGCTCTTGTGTTTGCATATGATTTTCATGCTGGAGGAGAGACTATGATGAGCAGACACTTCAATGACCCTAGTGCTGATGCCTATTTCACGAAAAGAAAATGGGGTAAGAAAGCACATTATCATACAATATTTCTGTAAACTATTTCCACTGCTTGATTAGTAAATAAATGATCAAAAGTAGTTGTTGTCTTAATTTTTCAAGTTTCAAGTAGTAGTTGTCTTAATTTTTTAGATAATCAGTTTTGTCATATCACATAAGCTGGTTGGGATCAGAATTTTCTTCATTTTCCATTTCTGAATGAAATTTTTGAATATTTTTTAAAAACTTTTTGCTTGAGTTAAACTTTTCACCTAAGGTAAATGAACAGCTTTTTCTCCTGGTCACATTTGACATCAATTCATTTGCAAAATTAAAGTCAGTTTGGAAAGAAATTTACAATTCTTTGTCTGCAGGGTAACAGGTTTGCACAGGGGATTGGGAAACAAGCTCTGGGTCCTAATTGCAGGTCTGTCACAGGGTGACACCCGACCCTGGAGATCTTTTGTAAGAGATGTATGCTTTGTCAGTGTGATGCTTGTTGAGGTGTTCTCCAATTATAAAATACCTTTTTTGTAAAGCATTCTGAGGACTAATTTTAGGCAGCGCTTTGTTTAATGTTTTGAAATATGAAGTACTAGTTGAAGACAAGAAATGGACAGAGAAAGTCTCTTAATGTATTATTTTCTGACAGAAACTCCGTATCATAGGTCTGATTTTTTTCTCTTTCAGATGTATGCTCTGACTTCAAAGGAGTCGTTCAGGCTACATCTACATTAATAAGCAAAACCTGTCACCACCTATTATGTGGCCCAGTGGAGTTCATATCCATGTGGCTAAACTCTTCCCCCCGCCCCCCCCCCCCCCCCAAAATAGTATGCTGTCAATCATGCTATTAGAACCAGTTCTTGACCCATACAGTCCCACAGAGTGAATTCAGGTGTTGTCAGGAATGCAGCAGGCCAATACCATGCTGAGAACAAAGCATGCTAACAGTTGAAAAGTATCACAGAATAATTTTGGGTTGGAGAGTACCCTTGGAGCTTGCATGGCCCAATGTCCTCTCACCTGGACCAACCTTGAAATCAGATCTAGCATATGGATGAAGAGGGGACACTAATGATGCCTGTGACCTGACCTTGTTTATTAGTGTTTATTAGATGTTGCCTTAATTGTCTTTAGGTGGCCAGTTGTTAAAGAGAACCAAAACTAAGGTTTCTACTTTATTGTGGCTTTTGAAATTAGAGCCTTTACTTGTGAATTCAATCTCTTTCAAAGGTTGGGAAACCTCATTTGGCTATCTGGTAGATCAAAGTAAAATGGATTATTAGCATGTGAATATACATTCAAAGGCTTGTTAGGTCCCTTGTACATTGAATAGTTCACACTGGCTTTGCACTGAACTAATATAAGTAAAGTTGGAACTTGAGTTCCACCGTTGGTTTTGGTGGTAATGTCTCAAGACAGAAGAAACACTAGATTAGCTTGTCATATCTTGTGGCAAGTCAAAGAATGTAATTACAAATACAGTGATCTTGATGTGAAACTCATTTGGTAGGATAAACATGGAACGCCCACTGCTAGATTAATAGTGGTTATGTGCAGGACTAGACTTCTGAGTGTCTCCCACCTGTGGTTTTCAATTTCCATGTAAATCAGTCCTTGTTATGTTTTTACACCTCTCTAGAGTATTACATAGAGAAGATTGATGTCTGCCTTAGATAAATTAATAAATGTATAATAAAATTATTTTGGACACATTCATTTGTCACACTGGAAGAGAATAAGTTTTGCTGTTATAAAAGGCAGTCATGCCTCATTAATATATTGAAGATCTTTGAAGGTAGATCCAGTAGATATCATCTTGCATTTTCAATGACATCTCTTAAAAAACAAACAAACAAAACAAACACAAAAACAACCACAAACACCACCACCAAAAAAAAAACAAAACAACAAACACAAAACACCCCAAAACTAAGTGGTAATAAGAGGAGTCCTCAGTTAGGTTAATAACTGGTTGGAAGGTAAGAAACAGAGTGAACAGTTGACTTTCACAGTGAAGGGAGGTTACTGATGGAGTCTCACAAGAATGTGCTGGGAGCTCTATTTCTTAACACATTCACTTATCCATATTGAAGATAAATAATGCTCTGTCAGTGTTTGCTGACAAAACCTAGTTATTTTGATTGATTAAAAACAAAGGCCAATTGTGATAGATTGCAGAAGGATTTTACAGGACTGGAACTCTTGGCAAAAAATCTAGGGGATGAAGTTCAGTGTAATAAATGTAAAGTGAAGAGACTGAGGGAAAATAATCCTAATTTTAAGTATAAATTGATGGCCACTGTCATGGCTGTTACAACTGAAAAATAGATCTATGGTTATAGTTAAATGAATCAAGGGAAATACTGTCCTCTTGAATATGGATTTGGAATTGTTGCAGATTAAGAAAAGAGTAAACAATGAAGTAAAAGATGCTGTAATTAAGATGTGGTTGTATCACAAATCTAATACCTGTAGTTGTGGTCAACTTTAGCCACTTTGACTAACATAAAGGAACATAAAAAGCTCAAAGGTGACAGGGGTAATCAAAGACATCAGTACAAAGCACAGCAAAATGGGATAGTACTTCTCCTGCTCTTGAAGATGGGAGAGGAAGATTGGGTTGAAAATGTCTGGAATATGGTAGGTCTCTGGAAATCATCAGGGAAAATAAAAAAGCAGCAACTCTTTTCTGTTTCTTTTCTTTTTTTTTACAAAAACTAGGGATTGGCAAATGAAATAAAACTAGCCAGGCAGCAAATTCAAAACCAGGGTAAAAATAATTAAATCATATAAATTTGTCACAAGTTATTGTGGATGTTTGCCTGTGTTCGAGGGGAAAGTATTCTTACTCACAGAAGAGGAATAATTTGAATTGTTAACTGCAAAGACCATCAGGAGGTCTCAGAGCTGCAAAACACTGGAAGATAGCAAAATATTGTGTTCATGATCTGTTATTTATTGTGAGCTACTATTTTGACTTTTAGCGTACATCATTGAAGCAGGCTACCTATTTGACCCAGTGCAAATTTCTTCTTTAGGTAAGGGTAGTCTTTGAAACCGAAAATAAGGCATCAATTTTTGTTCAGCCAGGAGAAAGTCTGATTTCATTAAAACATACTATTGCATCCTCCTTTAATATCTCAAGGTTCTGATAACTCACTCCTGCCTGTGGCTCTTCCAGTCTTTTTTTTTTTTTTTTTTTTTTTTTTAAATTTAGAAAAAAATCCCCTGCAGTTCACCAGTTTTGCCAAATCTTTCTGCACATCTTTGCTCTGGCTTTTCTTTTTTGGTAACTTGTGCTTTCTAGTCTGATCCTCAGTAGAAGGAGCAATTTAAGAGAGAAAAATAAGATTGCATACTTGATTTCTCGGAATTGCCTGCCTTCATGGATCCTTTCTCCATCCCCTCACAGAATTTCTTGGCCGTCTGCCTGCCTAGAGGAGACATCCAAGAGAAGCAGGGGAATGGATGGAAGTTGGGTACTCTGCAGCATGAGGCCCAGATTAGTGCAATTGCTTTTAAGGTTTTAGGAGGCACAACGCTGCCAACCTGATCAGTGAACTCAGAGAATTTGATTTCAGGTATGCAACCTTATTTATGTTGAACACTCCAGTTGGCAACACCAGACTTTGATGGTTAAAGGCTGAGGATTATGTTTGTTTGTTTGTTGTTTTTCTTTTCTTTTTTTTTTTTTTTTTTAACATGGCTGTCTTGCATGTCACTTTTGGTGTCAGTGTGATCAGTCTTGGGTTTTTCTTTTTGCCATGCTATTTGCAGATCCTGTTACAGTACTTCTTTGGAAGGAATTTTGTGTGGAAAAAAATTAGCAGCAGCTTACGTTTATTTTTATTTTAAACACCTCTAAGCAAATGTCTTAATTTCTGAAATCTATACAATTTATTTTTTGTGTTGTTCTTTTTGCAATGAAATATTCCTTCTCCAGGTGATAGAGTGATAATCTGATGCTGTTCTGTAATATTCAACTAAATGTTCACAAGCTTTCAAATCAGCAATCTTCTTTTCAGCTAACTTGGAATAAATTTATTTGAATAATTCCCTTTTTATTCTTGTTCCTCATATTTCCTCAAGGTACTTTTGTTTTTATCAAGAGTCTAAACTTAACGTTAAATCTGTTCTAGAACTTGTGTTTTCTCCACCTTTCTGGTATCAGTGTTTCAGATTATAGTACCCGTTAATACATTTATATCTGCAGAAATGCTATTCTCTTTAACTTAGCAAATTAACCTAAAAGTCCTGAAACCTTTTTTTCTTAACCATCCAATAACTAAACCACATCTTGAATGCATGTATTTTAAAGCTAATAGCTAGAAAATCACGACAAATAAACAGTAACTCAATATTGCTGCCAGTTAGGTATTTTCTTTATCCTGATGAGTTTTTTGAGGTATCGGCATCAGAGATGAGCATGCCCCTGTATGTCCTTTGGTCTGTGTATGAAAAATACTGAGTTATTAAGTACGGTGTGCATGCACTTAACAGTAGTTTTCAGCACCACAGATTCTGCTTTATGGCAGTTGAATACCTTCTAATGAATGTAGGCAAGCTTCCTGGACCTTGAGTTCCTTTGATACATTATTAATAATAGTGTTTGATGCAGAAACGTGGACTTTATTGGCTCTGTAGCTTTTGCATCTTCAGTCACTGAGTATTTTTTTAGAAGATATCTCTTCATTTTAGAATAAGTTAAGTTGTGTAGTTGGACTATGATAAGCAGGAAGCATATATGAATATTTAAAATCAACGTGATGTCTCTATCTACAGACATTCTAAAAACAAAGAAGATGAAAATATCTTGTATCCTATTGAAAACACAAAGCTAACCAAAATCTAGAAGTACTACTTTTAGATACTGTAAACACTGTTTTACTCAGTTTTCAGCTTTTCTGATGAAAAATATGGAACAATTATCCTAAAATACCTCTGCCAAAAGCTGCAACTCTTTCCAAGTCAAATCAAGTTTTTGCTATCTTTTTTTTTTTTCCTATGATTTGTAGTGCTGCATTAGTATTTCAGAACCTTTCTGTATATAGAAAATTGGGAAATGTAAAACTGAAGCCCAGGTCCCTTCTGGAGAAGGGGGGCAGAAAGGAAAGCTACTGCATGTGTCTTACTTCCAGTATTATAGCCAAGGAACACTAAAACCTAAATTCACAGTTCTAAATGTAAAAGACTGATTTATAGGCCTGACAGGTTCAATTTAGTGATCAGCTAAATCTTTCATTAGACTTCTGATTTTTTTCATAAATGTCAGATGAGAACAGGGTGTGTTAGCATGCTCTGTGACCATGTTCCTGACTGAATACGTAAAACAGGTCCTGCTGCTGGGGTCCCAGCTCTTTCATCCTGTCCCAGGGCTATCCCTAGGTTCATCCTCATAATGGGTAACTGCACTTCATTTTAATGTCTTTTTTTCTTCAAAAAAAGACAACCACCAGTGCTAAGCGTATGCTGCACATTTTGCTCAGCTGAGAACATTATAACACTGAATTTTAAATAAATAAAAATAAGGCAGTGAGTTCATTTTAATGTAGGAAGGAAGGTAATGGACTACCCGTGTTTTTGGAATGGCAGTTCTTACATTTTTAATCTTCCCCATTAGCATTTATGTACTGCATCCAGAGGTGAAAGCTCCGACAGAAGCAAGTCTGTCCTGCACCAGAGGAAAGAGATAATCTGAAACTTATCAAGTTTGTGGCTGTGGGTTCAACCTGAGGTGGGAAGCCTCCTTAAAATCAACCATGAACCTCTAAAATACCATTTCTTGGGCTAAGAATTTTAATCATGTTTGTAACTTTTTCTTAATGGTTTTGTAACATTTTTTTCAACTTGTTTAGCACTTTTTTGGTAAGCTTTTAGCTGTGTGCTTTACTTGCACAGTGAGCTTTTGAGTCTAATATCCTTGGGTCATTGCTCAGGTGCCATCTGTAGCAGGCCTGGTAGGCCTTAATGGACATAATTCATAACCAGCATTACTGCTAACTGGACTGCCTTCAATGTTGGTTGTTTTGAGCAGATAGATACGTAAGAGGGCATTTCAAAGTGATTTTTCAAGTGTTTTAGCTAGTACCTTTAGCGTAGGGGAATGAAGGCTGCAGCCAACCAGCCTGAAAGCAGCAGCCTAGATTTAGCTGTAGCCACAAGCAACTCTTTCCAGTAGTAAAATAATCCTAGAATCATTAAGGTTGGAAAAGCCCTCCAAGATCACCTGCTCCAACCATCCCCTACCACCAGTGTCACCCACTAACCCATGTCCCCAAGCACCACGTCCAACCTCTCCTTGAACACCCCCAGGGACGGTGACGCCACCACCTCCCTGGGCAACCCGTCCCAGTGCCTGACTGCTCTTTCTGAGCAGAAATGTCTCCTCATTGCCAACCTGAACCTCCCTGGCACAACTTGAGGCCATTTGCTCTAGTGCTATTGCTAGTTATCTATGAGAAGAGGTCAACCCACATCTTCCTTTCAGGTAGCTGCAGAGAGCAATAAGGCCTCCCCTGAGCCTCCTCTTTTCCAGACTAAACACCCCCAGTTCCCTCAGCTGCTCCTCACAGGACTTGTGCTCCAGGCCCTTCACCAGCTTTGGAGCCTTTCCCTGGACACTCTCCAGGGCCTCAGTGTCCTTCTTGTACTTAACTGAGATTTTCTCATTGACAGAAAGGTGTGATCTCCCAGCTCTTTTTTTTTTTTTTTTTTAATGTACTCTTGGTTACATTGCCTTTAATCTGGAAATCAAAGGGCAAGTGTTCTTAAACACATGCAGAAAACTAACCCTCAAGTTCTGGCTTTTTTCTTTTCAGAATATTATAGCAACACTTCTGTTCTGCACGTATTTATTTTATACATAAAGGTTCGTAAGACAGTTACATATTTATTCCTGCTAAACATATGACATGTTGCTGTTTACCAGAAGTAAAGTATACTCTATAATAGCAACTAATGGTTAGAAAAAAAAGACTTGATTAATACAGGAACTTATGTCTCACATCTTATAATTTTTCTCATGCTGAAGAGGGAATCATGGGGGCTGGTGGGGAGTTTGCTACGTGAGACTTCTGGTATGCTGGTTTGTGGGAAGTGATTTGCATAATGATTCATCAGGAGGCCAAAAAAAAAGACACAAAGAATATCTCATTATATTCAGCCTTCAGTAGACATGCCAGGCTTGATGCTGTTTAAAGGAGACAGTGTCTTGACCTTCATAATCTAAACCAAAACACCTTAAACCTGCAAAATGACCTAGTGTTTTTTTTTTTTTTTTTAAACTGGGAATATCTTCAGCCCATCACCCCAAACTAGTAAAATTTCTAAGTAAAGCTTTCTGTAATATTTCATTTTTTGGCGTGTGTGTACCCATGCAGGGGCACATAAACATGCACCCAAACTTATTTTAAGCAAATGCATGGATAGGGAAACGCTGTGGTGGGGCGGAAAAAAACACAAAACAACAAGGAACATGTTTGGAGAGGAATTTTGGTTTTGATATATTTTATTTGAGATTTGTGCAATGCAAACTGTAACAACTTTGTATTAAAGGCATCTTAGGGAAAATAACATCTATTAACTATCTTTTTTCATCTATGGCTTAGTGTTACTGGGAAACAATTTTGCAGTATGGAATTTGTGTGTTTGCAAATGATTAGTTTACTTCAGAAAGGAGGACTATGAATCCATTTAGAAATTAGGGGATGCGTTGCTTTCCGGTGGCCCATTAAATGCATTGTAGAGTGATGACTTGTCAGCGAGTTGTGTCAGAGCTGGTGGACAAAGTTGTGTTCAACGATGTTTAGCCACAGAATCTTCCACTCTGCTCATATAGTTTGAAACTAGTTTGTTGTATTTCCCTCAGTTTTATCAGATGTAGAATGTTTGACTTCCTTACCTTCTTACAGTAAAGGAGATGAAACAGGATCTGTTGCAATTGCTGTGATATTTGCTTGTTTTTTCACAACGCTAGTATTTTTACTTCTCAAATATGTACGATTCCAGTTCAGCAATTCCAGGAATTTTTAACTGGTGCTCTTATTGTAATGAATATTCATCCTAAACTTAAAAATCAGCATAGTTTTCACTCATAGTTTGAATATGAGTGAAAATAGTAATGTCCAGTGAGTTTGCAGTGTTTTAAAGTTTATTGCCCTTCCAAAAATTAAACAAAAATCATTATAGCACAATAGGTGGTATCTGTCTTTTTGAGTACTGTTGATTAAAAGCTCAATGAAAAGAGTATGTGAATTAACTGTATAATTCAATACGTTCTAAGTGTAATTATATGTTGTAGCTATCTGTTGATGCTTAGTCTTTTTCCTCCAGGTCAGCATGATGGACCTCTACCACGGCAGCATGCGGGATTGCTTCCAGAGTCGTTGATATGGGCATATATTGTGCAGCTCAGCTCTGCCTTACGGACCATTCATACAGCAGGACTAGCATGCCGAGTTATGGATCCAACAAAGATTCTTGTAACTGGCAAAACAAGGCAAGAAAGTATTCATTTTTACTGTATACTGTGGTCGGTGTTCATGATATCTGTTAACCACGCAGCTTTTTAGCAAAATAGCAAAGGCTTGATTAAGAAGTTCTATTAATATCTCATGTCAATTGAAAATGTGCTAGAACTTGTAAAGTTCTATTTAAACACGTTTCAGGAAGATTTATGCACTATCCTCAAGGTACAGTTGAGATCCACCAGTGCCAGCTTAGAAACTTATTGATTTATTTGTAATACAAGGCTGTCTGTTGCACTATATCAAACAGTAAAATCAGTATTTTCTGCTTCATAATAGTTTGTGAAATACTAAGATAACTTTTTGTCATATTAAAGCATATGAATATTAGGGGAAAGGTATGAATATTTTGGGGAAAAATGGAGTAAACAGCAAAACTTACTGACACTTTTTTTTTTTATCGTTCCCAAAGGTTACGAGTTAATTGTGTTGGAATCTTTGATGTTTTAACATTTGACAACAGTCAAAATAATCCACTGGCATTAATGGCTCAGTTTCAGGTAAGACAACAGTGCTCTATTGAGGTTGGTGTCTTGGCACAGAGAGTACAGAAAACCAATGTGATTCCTTTTGGCAGATGAATATTTTAGTTGAATCGTAGTCTGGTATAACTATCTCTAAATAACTATTTTTTTATTCCTGATTTGATCTTTGTTTGAATTTGTTTGTAACTTAGAAATGTGAAAGCTCATTTTGCTATCTTCTGCTTCTGAAACTTCAGCAAACTCACAGAACAGGTCAAACTGTTAGTATTTAACAAACTGAAGTCAGAAATGGTTGGAATCACAGATCTCTAAAGAAAGAGGAAGAAAAATCTTGTATTTAGTGATAGAGATCAGAAAATGTTTCAGTAGCAGTTTTTGCTCTTTCTCCTTTGTTTTAACAAATAATTAAGTGATGAATGACTGTAAACAGAGGAGGAAAAGATCTTTTAAAATATCTGCATTTAGGCCTTCTCCTCACTCCTAAAAGATTCGAGTGTATCTTTATTTTAGGCTCCTAGTTTTTCCGTGCTCTCCTGGCGTTCTCTGAAGTGTGGACTCTGCATAATTCGTGAATTAAGAAGAATCCCTTTAGACTTAACAAAAACTGTTCCACAGTCATCTGGAGCATCACTGTGTACAGGAGTGCCTCTTTCCCTAACTTCCCCTCAGGGTAAAGTACATTGCTTCAGCAGTCATCACGTACCCTGTCCATACTGGGAGAGAAAGACTACAGTAGGGAGTTGGATTTAATTTATTTTCATTAATTGAGCTTATTCACTGTGAGAAAATTGCTCATTCAGAGTCTTCCAGTAATAAATGAGATGTTTGAACTTTGGCCAGGCAGAAACTAGCTTATTGGAGACCTTGTCCTAGAACATATCAACTTTTTAAAATAATACACTAAAGCAATTTTTAGTGTACTTCTGGTAGGACATCAAAGGATCCTTCCTGTGCCCCACCAGATACACGTCAATGGGCTTGTGGTAATAATTTAATAGAAACCAACTGAGAGGATACAGGGATGCAAGTAAGTGAGGGATTCCATTCATAAAACTGTGGCGAGATTATGATCTAAATAATTCCTTAAATTTACTTTAATAGCAACAAGAGAAGAGATCCTTCTGAGATATTATGGCATTCAAGTAATTTTAAAGCAAAATATTTAACGTACTTGGTACAAATCTGAAAATACTTGCAGGTATGCCAAACTGTCAGAAGCATTTAGCACCATAGCAGCCCAACATTTGGCAACTAACTTTCTTAACACCTAGTTTTGCTTAGATACACATTTTGTTTGCATGCTTTATTCATTCTTATTATCCAGATTGTTCAAGTATCACCACTAAACCAGTAGAGAAGTACTCTTCTGTGTGGAAGACGTACGCTGGAGATAGAAAACATTGCATTACCTCCTTTTTGTTGCTTCCTCTAGAAAGGCTAGATTTTCATAACCCATTTTGTTACTTCAGAGATTCTGGACTGAGTTAATTCCTTGAAATTCAGAAGTCGTTTATCACACTCTACCTTTGTTTGCCCTAGCCAGATAACACTACAAAATAACAGCTGCAGCTTGTCCTTTTTCCTCTCGATCCATGACCCAGTTCCTGAATTCCTCAGGGACTGTAAAAAATGTAGGTTATCTGTTGGTTTACTGCCCAGCTAATATGCATTTCCTTGTTGCTGTCTTCAGTGGAGGAAGGTATTTTTGTTAGCATTTGTCACTTTCTGGCTATTTCCCATTGTTAATAGAGATAGGAAAGAGTTAGGCCACAACAGAGAAGGGCTATGCAAAAGGATTGCAATTGTTCTTCACAGGCTGTTTTTCAGAGCCTGTGTTAAATATGTTAGCTTACATGATCATTTAAGATTTAAAGGAAACTAAAAATACATAAATGAAATATGAATGGTCACTTACATTAAAAACAAGATGCTTAGACCTGTAGAAATTGCTTCCCCATCCTGCCTCCCTCCCCTGAATCTTTAAGTCATGTGTCAGTTACTAGATTCAGGTGGTAAAACTGTAAATGGTGATACAGGAAACAATAGGTTTAATAAATACTGCTGTATTGGAATAAAAATGAAACAGTTCTCTCTGTATGAAATGAAGAGAAAACATAGGTTCTATTGATATAACAAGGGCTGTAAGGTTACATTTGCTCAAAGTAAATATTTTTAATGTAGTAAACGAAAATAATTTTCACATACACCTCCCCAGATTTAAATAAACTAGCAGAAGAGGCATCTAAAGTCTTGATGTTGACTTCAAAATTAATAAATAATCTCGGAACTTGGAGGGACTTAAGTACAATTCCAGTACTTAAAAGGACAAGCAAATCTACAGAATTAGTGATTGAGCTGATACTGATCCAAGCACAGCACTGGAACAGGATAAACGAAGTGTCAGTTTCAAAGAACTTATGGAAGATGGATCTTGTCAAAAAATTTGATTTATTTGACTAGCTTACATGTCTAGCTGATGCTGCCAACTGTATAAAATGCTCATATATCTTGAGGGCTTTTGGCACAGGAGCATATATCTTTTTAACATTAACATGCAGAAAGAATACCTATTCAATTAATTTTTAAATTGCTAACTGACATATTTAAAATTCATTTGATAACAGGGAAACCGTTAATGAAGAAGGCTGTTTCTGAGGGTATCTCCTTGAGGCTATTTTTCAGTCTAATGCTACTTTATATTTCCATCAATGACCCTAGATGACGGTGATACAATCTTTACCTGCAAAGTTTTTCAGGAGATAAAAAAGAAAGGTTGTTACAGGTTACAGTTATTACTAATTGAATTGCTACTTAAATGGTCATTAGTTGCATGCAAGATACGTTTTTGAACAAAAGGCAACCTGTACTTAAAAAACGTAGTAGTTTTCTTTGAAGTTGTGAATTGACTTAGTATGATTTTAATAGTCACTGTTGATAGTTACCATAGCAAAAGTCTTCTGGCAAGCTAATGGCTCGTGACCCTTAAATATGTGAAAAGCATGACATGGAGCATAAGCAGAGAAATGATCGTATCTGATGTGTACCTTGAACCGGTAAAGCTACTGCAGGAGTACTCCTTACTTCTAGCGTCCCTGCTTCAAAAAAAGTCTAGCAGTTTGTTTGCATCCTTTAAACTTCCTCTGCCTTGAAGCAGCAAGATCTGAATGAGTTTTTTTTCAGAGAGGAGGGTAAGACTTAATGGGAATATATGGCTTTCTTTTCCTTGCAGAAAGATGGTGTGCTTCAGCTTTTGGGATGTTTTTACCTTGTCTGCATGGATAGAGTTTGTCAGTGGATGGCAGTTTGATCCCTTCTGAAATAGGAATCTGAAATCCATAAATCCAGATGTCCATTCCATTATCTAATCAGACACAAGAAAAAAATAATAATCTGTGTACTTCTGTGCTCTTGTAAGAATTCGTACACTGGACATTGTAATAACACTTTATTTCAGGGTTTTAGCTGTCAGTGAATAGCGAGGCATCTTCAGGGAGTGATTCAGCTTGCTTAAAATCTGAATTGTCCTGTGGAATACAGAGATCTTCAATTGATCAGACTCTTCAAGTTTAAATCCCTAAAATTAACAGGATGAATCCAAACCATTTTTCGACCAAAACACAAGTTAAGCATTGGTTGTAACTGGAACTGTGTGCTTGAGGCTGCACTGGTGTGTTGTATTATCTCTGCCCATTTTTCTGTTAGGTGTACTTAGCAAAATAAAGAAAACTCTTTGAAAATAAATAAAAGTCTGAATTTAGAATTTCCTAGCTGAAGCTAACATAGACCTCTTTCTCAACCATTTTTAAAAATCTAATGCAATCTGTATTATGAAAGCAACTATGTAAAGAGACTATTTCTCCATAGGGTCTTTCCTTAAGTTTTATGCTTTGGGTATATTTGTCAGGGTTGGGTGAAAAGCATTTATATAAGATACCTCCTTAACAATTATTAGAAGTTGGAAGCTTCTAAGTAGGAGACTGCAGAAAGAAGATAACGTTAATACAGATACTTCCATATTTCTCTCAAGTCTTTTGGAAACAAACAAGCAAAATAACAAAAATACCATTGCACGGGGTAAAGATGTCTCAGTGCAGATACCTTATCAGCAAGGTTCTTCTGTTTCGTACAACAGCAGTATCATCTGCTGCTCAAACTGTTTGTGCTTAGTAGTGGCAGCAAGTAGGTTCCCACCTTGTTGGTCTTTTTCATTTCTCTTTGCCAAAGTACAAAGCAATACTGATGCTCAGGAATTCCTGGTTCCTTAGGAAGTCAAGTCTAACAAATGCCAATCCCATCTTCTCCACGCATTGTCTTTATTGCTGTCCTATTTTCCGTGTCCTGTTTCTGTCTTCATTAATGACTGCCCTGTTCCATGCTTTTAAACTTATGTCACATTGCTTATCCATGTTTAAGTTGTGCTGCTTAATCATACGTTAGCAGTTGATACAGAAACAGCAGGGACATTCAGAGACCTGGAAACGTGTTCTTTACTCAGTGCCTCAACATCTGGAAGATGTGCCCGAAGGGAAAGAAAGCTCTGTTCAGCTGCTGCAGCCAAAGGAAGCCGCAAACACAGCTACCTACCCCTCTGGGTGGAACAGCTGTGAGGGGCCGTGGCAAATCCACCATCTCGGGAGTTTCCTAAAGTTTTAGCAGCCAAATTCTAAACAGAACTTTCAATGTTTCTGTACTGCCAAATTTCTGACCTTCCTAACAGAAATGACAGCAGGTATACTCCCTGCGTGACAATGTTCTTTGCAAAACATTTTTCATCCGGAATATGGAGTTGACATTCACAACAAATAGTAGCATTCACCTCTTAGCTTTTGCAAAAATATCTTTTCTAAGAGGAAAGTCAGGAAATCTGACTCTTAAATTCAGTCTGAAGCAGGCATCCAATATGGAAAGCTGCAAATGTTTCAAGTTTGGCCAAGTTACGTGCACCTGAAAGAGTTTCTGTAGAGAAAATCAGGCAGCTTTTGCTATGAAGAGTACTGTCTGCTACTAAATTAGGCTTCTGCTTTCAGAGGTGACTTCAAGTCTGGTGTAGCTTTTTGCAGTAACTTCTTGTGGCTGTCCTTCTACCTGTAAAATCAAAATGGGTAGAATTTTCTGTTGTGACAAAGTCTATGCAGCTGCTTTTTTTTTTTTGAGAAGCTTTACTCTAAGGAAAGGGGTTTGTAATGCTAAGGATTTCTTCACAAAATGGGATGCCGCTCCAGTTGTTAGCCTTACAGGTCTGTTCCTGTCTAGTTACTTCAGGCAGTTCGTATCTTTTCACACGGGCCATTAGAGATGAAAATCTATGATCTGTTTGTTAAAACAAAAACATGAGCTGCTAGGTTCCGGTAGGACATGTTTCTGTTTTAATGAATAAGCCTTGATACTTATTTCTGTGTCTTGTGCTGAGAAGGCTTGTGCAATTTGCTACCAAATACTTGATTCCTCAGCAGGCAGTGCATGAGTGGTTAGGAAAACCTCTTTGTGTAGAGCTTCTGCTCACTACAGAAGATTTTGCTCTGGTACTATCATTAAGCTAAAAAAAAGTGGATTTTAAGCATTCAAGGGTAAATATACTATCTTGAAACTCTTAGGTATCAAACAGGAGATCAGGACAAATTCTCCTCTGTATGTTTTAACCACTTGGACAGCTGTATTGAACTATAGCACTTCAGTTGCTCAAGTCCTTCAAAGGTTACTGAAGAATGATCTCTTTAAATGCCATCTAGTTCTGTAGGTAATATTTATCTATACTATGAATCTTATCTGTGCATGTTTTCCCTGTTAGCAAGCAGATCTGATCTCCTTGGGGAAAGTTGTGTTGGCTTTGGCGTGCAATTCTTTATCAGGAATTCAGAGAGAGAATTTGCAGAAAGCAATGGAACTGGTGACAATCAACTATTCCTCTGATCTGAAGAATCTGATTTTGTAAGTTTGCTACTACATTTATTTGCCAATGTCTTAAACAAAATAATAATAAAAATACATCTTTTAAAGGAAATTACCTTAACATACAGATGAAAAAGTCAAAATAATATTTTCAGTTGCAAATAAGGTAGAACTGTCATTGAATGTCTGCATAGCCAGTGCATTATTAAGCATTATCATTTAAAGTTAATTTATATAATGCGTATTTTTATGGTATATCTAATAAAAATCAGTGCCCTTGCTTTATTAGAGTGTTGTTAAAGCTCCTAATAAGAAGTTACTATTCAACTTTAAAGAACTATACAAAGCAAACACACACACCCCAAATGAAAAACAACAACAACAAAAAAAGAAACACACCACCACGCAAGCCTTATAAGTAATCTTCAGTACTGGGTTTCTTGCCTGTTATCTACCATAGCAATATCCTGGTCTTATCTCACATTTTCACAGTTTCAGAAGATATTAAAGAATAGGCACATTTCCTTTTTGACCAAAGACTTGAACACTAGCTTTTCTTAGTCGTGTATTATTTTGTGGTGTTCTTCAGTACAGTCATTATTTCTGCTCTTGCAGCCTAAGAGGGGAAAGTAGAGAAATCTGTCCCCTCTCTCATTTGAAACACAATTGCATGAAAATCTGAATCTTTGCATCCTTCCCTCTTTTCAGGTATGCTCTTAATGTTTGAGTGGAGTGAACTAAGAAGTTCCATGAAGGCACAATCCTAGCTAATACAAATAACTGTCTGGAAATGTAGAAGTAAATTAACACAAATATTTTCTTCGTTAATATCTTTTTAATTAAACACAAATTGTCAACTCATATTAAATAGACATCAGGGTCAATAGTTGTAAAGTCATAATAGGACGAACTCTCTGGCACTTGCAGCATGTTTAAGTAATCTTTTGGGGGTGGGGATATTTTGGCAGGTATTTGCTGACTGACCAAAACAGGCTTCGCAGTGTAAATGATATCATGCCTATGATTGGTGCGCGATTCTATACTCAGTTGGATGCTGCTCAAATGAGAAATGATGTTATAGAGGAAGACCTTGCAAAGGTAAATAATTTGGTAATTCGTACAGGAAGACGTATAGTTGGTAATCCTACAGCTCTACTTTAAGGGGGAATGTTTTCTAGGTACTTTTTCTTTTGTTTGTTTAGCAACCCAAGTAAGCTGCTTGCAGACTTAACTCTGAGTGCAAGGTACTGAAAATCCAAAAGTTCTAAAAACCACTAGTTTTAGAAAGTGCTTGGCTGGCCTTTAACTCTAGGTAGCATCTTTATATTCAACCAACAGTCCTAGGAAAAGATTTTCTTTACTGAATGGTTAAAAAGTAGTATTCTGAGTTCATAATGCTTATACGTCATCTCACACTAGATCATCTAGCTTGTGTTAGAGGTTATAGAGCAACAAATGCTTTCTTCAAATTCTTAGATTTAGATTTCAGTGCCACTTTACTTATCTCATTCCTTTCCCAATGAATGGTTGTGGAAGTAAAGGTTGTGATCCTCGGTTTCCCTGAAATGTGCACCTTTTGCTGTGTGGGTCTGGTTAGTCTACCAAGTTCAGTCATTGTATTGAGTGCTAGCTACAAAGAAAATATGTACTTTGTCCTATGTTAGTGTGTATTTGTTCAGTAGGAAAGTGTTTGAGCTTCATCTTGTCTACTTATCAGAAGCCACTGATCATAGGATTTTCTAACATGACTGCGATAACATTGCAGAAAGCTTTCATATTGCTGAAGATTTGGGTAGTCTAGCGTATTCCGTTTGTAAGGATTTAAGTCTTGCAACTCCTTTCCCTTACATGCCCCAGATAAGTATATTTGAAAAGCAATAGATAAAATTCTGGTGAACTGGTGCTGTTAACTTTTCCATGATAGACTTGTTGGAAACCTGCTTTTCTGTCCTTAGTGAAAGATAAGGAAATCTTTCAGAAGCAAAGAGATATAGAGCAGGTTGGTGTCTACTTTGGATGCCTGACAGGTGCTCACTCTTCCTATTAATAGTCAACTGCTCCTACTCTGAAGATGTTTAGGATCACTTCTTGTCCTGGTGGCCCAAGATGCCTGCACAAATTTGGGTAGCTGGACCTCTTCCAGTAACAAAAATGGAGATTGTCCTGTAATCAGCATTAAGGAGTGTGCGTTTTCAGTCAGGTTGTTTACAGCAGTTGCTTTTCACTGGTAGGTGAGCACAGCCACCACAAATCCTAGTTATTGTGTAGCCCCTAGTTTGGCAGTAGCCACTTATCTAGCAGCGGTAAATAGCAGTTGTTAATTAACTATCATACTATAACTTGGTTGCACTGTCACATATTCCATTACCATCAGACCTACAGTACTTAGGTCTAGCCATATACCCTCTCTTCATCATTGCTGCAAAGAATGTTAGAACAATGTTTGTATGTATGTTCTTTCATCATATTCTCCAAGCATGCAGTCATCTGCAGCTTAGGGGCTTCTAATTCCTGAAGTGGTTTGTATGTAGTTAATAACTTTACTACACTTGAAGCCATGAATATTGTTATTTGCATTTCACATGGCAGTGACCCCATTACTCTGTCCTTTCCCTTCTTCACCTGAATATTCCTATCATCTACATGTCACAGCACTCAAGTATGCAAAGCCTCAGTTTTTAAGTCCTCTAATACAGTCTGTAGAAGAATTCCCTGCCCTACAGGCTACTCAGCCTGCAGAGAGGCAACCTGGAGCCTTAGAGCCAGTGTTGGTGTTCAATTTTGTCACCATTGACTTGGAATCTGCAAGGCTGTAGCATTCACATACATGCATTTCTGGCTTTTGTGTATTTGGGCACATGCCAAAAAATTATTTGGAGGTTGTGTAAACCTCTGCTAGCTGGACAAGGTAAGTCTTTTCTGTCAACTTCTAAGTGCAGCTTCAAGTGACGTACAAGCTGTTCTGCTGTGTGTTTTTAGACTGGTAATAAAAATCTTGCAAACCCATAGGCTGTCTGAGGTCAAGCTATTATCACCTTGACCTATTTTATTTACCCAGCTGTGCACAGTAATCTACTCCAGACTGAACTCATTTGAAATCAATATGATCATGCATGAAGTGAGATGCAGTTTAGCATGAATAACACCGGAGAGCTGGGCCACTGGAGAATATGAAAAATATCAAGAGAGAATCTTTTTCCCTGCCAGCTTTGAGGAGCTTAAACGGAAACTTTGAGGAAACTTAAACGGAAGATTAATCCATAGTATAATGCAAGCTAGATTAAGATGCAACACTTTACAGTAACCTAAATGATGATGAAAAACGTATGAAATAATTTTTAATTGCATGTATTATGAGCATTTTAAATTCTATTGTTCTGTCTTTTGTATGAGCTTGTTTTGACTGCTTTGCCTCTGATATTGAAGGACTTGGAATTAATACTGCATTAAGTAAAAATTAAATTTATAGCTTTTTGAAAAAACTTGTTTCAAAATACTGTATTAGACTGCTATTCCAATTGGTCTGATATTGTTGTTGCTAAACAATATTAACTAACACTGGCCTACAGAACATTTTCCAAGAACACATCTAGTAGAGTATTTCTTATTTACCTGAAATTAGCTATTATACTGTTCACTTCTACAGTCTTGATAAGTGCCTGTGTATGTATAGACATGCACGTATGCTTGTGTGTGTGTGTGTATATATATATACATACACACATGCACGTGTGTATTAACATTGTTTAATGTACAGTATTTTGACATGCTTTTAAGTGTAGGCTGGCAAGACAGTCTAGACTTGTTTCTGCATAGGGCTAGGTTGCCTGATCCAGCTTCTGCTGGAGCAGCAAGATGTCACTGATTGTTAAACCTCCACATTATAACTTGGCTATGAACTGCCAAGATTAGATTTGGGACTACCAAGACACAATATAATGTATTGGATCTCTTTCTGAAAAACTTAATATTAGAATAAATCCTTCTCTGTAGTACATAGTGCTTTGTTGCCGCTACTACTATATATCTTTGCCAAAAAAGTGTCTTACATTTCAGATACTTTAATAATCTTTCTTGTTTTCTAGGAGGTGCAAAATGGAAGGTTGTTTAGGCTTCTAGCAAAATTGGGAACAATCAATGAGAGGCCAGAGTAAGGAATTCTTGTTTTTGTGGTGTAAAGTATGCAAAATCCAGATTGCAATGCAAGGCTTCTTCCTTTGTAAACTTAAGCTAAACGTTTTCCCCATATTTGCCTCTTAAGGATTTAGTTGTTTAAGAAACCTTGAAACAATAAGATAAGCAACTTTGACCAAAATAGTAAAGGAAAAGAGAAGGCTACGAATAGGTATGCCAAAGTTGCTTCCTCTTTTAGTATGGATTCTCTTGTTGGTCTGTTGTGAGTGACAATAGTTTTTGAGGAAATGCATAGCCTCCTTGATCTGTAGCATATGGCATAGCTACCAGCTTTAAGCCTGTTAATTATCAGCTTGTTTTTTATCAACTGCCTTATAAAAATTAAATGTTCATGGTCTGTTTTCTATCCATTATTGTTTTCCCCATTACTGAATAGACTTGGGTAAAAGCTGTTTATAAAGCTAGTTTCTAATATTCTCATAGTATACTCGTTGTAGATGGCCACTGCTTTCTTTCATTCCTTTTATTGGCCCTCTGTATGCATTAGCTTCAGATACTTCAGCTGAGTTGCTTTGATTGTTATCTTCTATCTGTATAGCAGGAGGGAAAGTGATTTAATTGCAGATTATAACAGGAAGCTTAGCAGAGCAATATGATTACTAGATTCAGATCAGTCATGTATATTTGTGGGTTTTGCTTTATATTTAACTTTCCGAGGTTTAATCTGAGCCTTTGTTTTACACCAGGTTTCAGAAAGACCCAACATGGTCAGAAACTGGAGACAGGTATTTACTAAAGCTCTTTCGAGATCACCTTTTCCATCAGGTGACAGAAGCGGGTACTCCTTGGATTGACCTCAGTCACATTATCTCATGTCTTAACAAGGTACACTGTACTTGGGTTAGCTTTTAAAAATTGCTTGGGTTAATTTGCTTTGGTGGGGAATATTGTTTTAAAGAAAGATGTCATTGACAGATTAATTCGGATTTACCTTATGCTTATTTCTCCCCTATTTTGGATGAAAATGTATTCCCTAAGCTAATATTCAAACATTTATGGACGTTTTAAATAAACTTAGTAGCATATTTATTATTAAAGCTTGAAATTCACTAATAGAGCATGAAATACAGTATTGACTTGTTCATCCTAGAATGCATTGAATACTGTGAATAAGCAATGCTGGTCCCTTTATGCTACTCTGGTCTTTCAATACAGCATAAAGGATCCATAAAACCCCTTTAACTGGGAGGTTTCTGCTGATATAGTTATTGCAGAAGATGGTCATAAAGCAAGAGGATCCATTCCTTAAACTGTGTTGACCAGAGCAGAAGACAGAAGTGTGTATCAGGAGGGGAAGTGTAATAGAAATTAGTGCAAAATCCAGCAACCTTCCTAGACAGCAAGGAAAACTTCTGTGACACAAATGTTAAGTATGTTTCTGGTAACTCAGGGTGCCTTGCAGTTTCTAAGTTGCACCACTACCAAAACTCTAGCTGAGTGCTTTTGTGGTTAATAGTGGGGGTTGCATGAGAGACCACAAGATCTTCAGTAGTTGTAGAACTTCTTGTCTTGCTCCATAAATTAAGAAGTACATGAGCTGATTCTTTTTGTCAGATCAGCTTTTGACTTATCTTACATTGTTTTATCAAATTTGAATAACTTGTAGGAGAATAAGATGTTACTTCCTTTCTTCATAGCTACTTGGTCATTCTGGTCATTCCACTCACTACATAGTGACAATATGTAATTTGTGGATAGTGTTGTTTTCTAGGATTAGGATAGCCAACTTTCTCTTCCAGGAAGATTTGAATATATTTGGATCCTTTGGCACATGACAGCAGGGTAACTACAGCTATATCTATTTCTAAATTGTCACAGCTTTTTGTCTCCTATTAGACCACTGCTGTGCTTTTTTTAACCTCCTTTTTATCTTTCTGGTTGGTGTTTGTAATCACTTTAAAAGTGATATTAAAGGGATGCTAAATCAAAAAGCGTGTTGATATCCAAATAGACAGTGAAATGTCATCATGATTTGAAAGCAGTGACCAGTACAGTTCTGTAGCAAGTGGGGAACAGTCCTGAATTTGTAGGTAAGAGCTTCCAAAGAATGCCTTTTTCTGTAAATGCTCGTAGTTACCTTTTCAAACAGAGGCTCTTCTCTTCTGTGGTTGTGGGCTCAGTACATGAAAAATGTAAGGCTTAGAGAACTCCACTTCGGAAACGCACTCTAAAAAGCACTTCTGAAATTGTGTGCTAGTAGAAGTGGTTATTTGGGCTTCCCTGCTGTGCTCCAAAAACATTCCTTTTGAGCGAAACTTTGTTCAAAAAAAGTCTTTTCTTCAGTGTTTCCCAATGTGTTTTTGGGATCTTTTCTGCTGAGATGCTGACTTCTGTATCCACAAGAGAAGAGAAAGAAAGCCATATTGGTGTTTCTAGTCAGCTGTGTGGCTTTCTTAATACAGATCTTCCAGATACTAAATTCATAAGAGCTTTCACTGAATTTGTGAATGATAATGTGAATAGTAAATGATTTCTCACCAGTATTTTGTAATGGGTATTAGAAAAGATACGTGATTTTATCCTACTCTACGAAAACTAAAAGTTAATTGGCTTTCTTTGTCCTTCTGAAACTACTCACAAAGCAAAGCAGAAGCTTTAAATCTGGGAGCTTCCAGCTTTTAAGGTTTTGACAGTGTTATTTTTAGAAGACAAATGCAAGCAGTTTCGAACTTGCTATGTTGCTCCAGACAGCAACCAACATCTCTGTGCCAAATCTAATTGCTGTTCTGCTATTCAGTACAACATTACAATGCATTTATTTTATCCTGCTGGGACTGTATTTCCAAAGATTGTCTCAACAGTATCATATTCCATTTGCCTCTGTCCTATCTTCTGTATGGGAACACGAAAGTTTATAGTGTAAAGTATTTGGAAATATCAACCAAAACAGCCACGCGAATTTCTCATTGTAAGATTCAGACAGTTCTCCACTGAACATTTCTTGAAAAGTGAGGTCATAAGATAGCATTGGAAGGGACTTTGGCACATAGCATATTATACTGTTCCAAATTAAGACTTTGTAGTACATCTCTAATGTATGTAGTGTAACATACATGCTTGTCTCTCAAATCACTGCTTTTCTATCCTGTTCCTGAATCTTTCTATTAAAAGGAATTCAGCAGCTTCCCTGAGGAAGACAATGCCATTTGTGGAGCTTCGTGTTTTCAAAATTTCATGACAAAAGCACTTCTGCGTCTGTTACAGGCAATTGTCACCAAACGTTAGTGAGAGCAGTTGCATGGCAGTCTCTTGAAAGATTGTGCAACTCAGTTCTTCAATTATGTTATTACCGAATTTGATAAATCAGAACAAAACCTGAAAATAGATGTGGAATAAATTTTAATCTTTACGTCTGAATTGTTCATTATGGACTGTAACTAGGCAATCTTTTTCATAGAATAAGGGAAGAAATACACTGTACAGAAGGCTTAAAATCTAGTTTGTTTCCAGTACTGCCAAAAAATTTAGGTTTGGGTTTCTACCATTGTTCAGAGTATTTGGGGCTGGTCCATCCGTTAATTCATTTTCAGAGTGGACAAGAAGTAAACTACCTACCCTACTAGGAGGCTTGTGGATCTTACATGCAAATGTGGTGGACTATGTGCAAACGTAATGTCAAAAGTGTTTTTGTTCATCAGGAGCTATCTGGAAATTATGCTAAGTTTCTATACAGGGTGAGATAAGATGGTATTGCAGGATTATTAGCATTATGGAGAAAAACGATTAATGTAGTCCACAGGTGGGGGATGTATATCAGGTTAAGACCAAATGTCTGGATTTTTTGCCAGGTATGTGTTGTTTTGGTGCAACTCGGATCCTTTCTTTGTGTGTTAACAGATCTGTGCTGCACCAAAACAGTACACTTGCCAAAAAATTGATTGTTTTTGTTATCGGGGAAATGTTTTGCCATTTCTTTCACACGTCTTTTATTTTATCTTTTGCATTCTTGTTACAGTTAGATGCTGGTGTGCCAGAAAAAATAAGCCTCATTTCCAGAGATGAGAAGAGTGTACTTGTGGTAACTTACAGCGATTTAAAACGCTGCTTTGAAAATACTTTTCAAGAACTGATTGCAGCCGCAAATGGTCAGTTGTAGTATTTGCTGAAAGCATGCAGGACATTGCTGAGGAACTTAACAAATAGCAAATTGCACTACAGCTGAATTGTTGTTGTCATCTCATTTCACATTTGGGAAACAAACAGGAGATGAGCAAAGCTGCTTGCACTTCAGTCAGGTACACTGTTACTTGAAGGGAAGAATGTTTCACTTATCCTAGAGCTAAGGCTGCCATTGGAGGCTTTATCTGTGAAGAATTTATTTTAGATTAAGGAACACATCAGGTGCATGATGTTCCTGCTTTTATTTTTTCCACTTGTATATGCACTAATTTTAATTTTTTAAGACTTTTCTGATCTCTGAAGTTTTGCCACATTATATACTTAAGGGAAACTCTTTGCAAGGACATTTCTGGGATACATTTTTGTCACTGAGGATAAAGCAGAATTTATTCATTTTTGATATTATTTGCACCCAGAATAGCATAAAGGACCAGGTAAATAATTTAATAGAAATTGTGTTCTATTAATTACTGTTTAGTTCGTAACCTCTGTAAAAGTGTGTTGTATGCAAGCTCTGTATGCCACCCACTGTTAGCTCAAAAAAAAAGAAGATGAAATGAAATCGATCAAGTTGAAGTATCAATGAATTGACCCCCTCCCTCCTTTAAAAAAAAAAAAAAAAAAAGGAAAGTCCCATCATTTGATTTAAACTTTGTCTAAGCGAAGTGACGAAAATAGCATCATGGGAAACATCTATAATTTAAGGAGCATATCAAATTTGCTCTAAACACAACCAGCGCCTTTTAAAAAAACTGTTTGTATGTTTTCCTGCTAGTCAGAAGCATTTACATTTATGCAATTTTTTTAATAGATTTTTTTTAAAAAGAAATTGTGTTTAAATGCCTGAGGTTTCAGGAGTGTATTACTTAGGTTATTTACAGTATAATTTTTGTATAAAGTTCTGTTCTTTGAACCACAGCTTTATTATGGTACGCTACACTGGATACAGATACAAAGACACTGTTAAAAGAAGATTAACTAAACACAGCAGTTGTCTGGCATCAAGAGCTTTTCAAGTTTTACAGCCTGAATCTGGAGGGATAATGATCTGCTGTGCCTTTGCAGTCACTGCTTAGCCCAAAGTAATATTACTTTTGATAATACTCAACACATGAATATTCCTGAAGTAATTCAGTCTCAAAAGTCTGGAATTTTCCTCCTCAATTACCTTTCTAATATTTGGACATGCAGTTCTCTCCAAACTTGGGTATTCATGGGATTTCTAGTTAAACACCTACACTTTGATACTGAAGACTGCCAAATATGTAGGAATTTTCTTTCTTAAAGCAGTAGTGAAGACTGTATCTATTCTTTCCCAGCACTGAATGTTTTAATAGCACTGGGTGCTCACCATGAAGAAAATGTGGAAACTCAAAAGGTCAGGACAGACTCTTAAGCACTTGCAACTGATGTTACTGGCATCAATTTTAATAATTCTCAATATTTGTAGTTTTCAGAGAAGTTTTTAATATTTCTCTGTCCACTTTTATAAGCTTTAAAATGATTCTCCGCCTTGAGACTTGCAGCAAGAAAAGCAACTCTCTTCACTTCGAAAGCTTTGAAGACTAGGGACATGCTTTACACATTTTAGAAAATGTGGTTGAATCCACATTAGGTAGCATCAGTTGTTGAGTTTAAAGATCGATTATTGTTGCATTTGATCGAATGAATTTTAAAAGGAACATAATGTTTAATATTCAAACGATAACAGTTGCCAGAATGTTCTTTTTAATGTAAAAGGAACAGGAACTTTGAAAAGTGAACATGCAAAACAGTCTTTTATCATTAGCTCATGTATTTGAGGAAGAGCAGCTGTCTTTTATATGTTTTTTGACAAATCATATTGTAATTCTTTTGTACAAAAAAGAAGTACTTGTATTCTAGAAGAAATATGAAATGCTTAATTTATAAGCGGGCTGAGGTTTTTTCCAGTATTGTTTTCTTTGAAAATGAAAGGGGATCATCTGTTCAGTTGTGGGGTTCGGGAACCTTTGAAAATTTAATTTGTGGACCAATATTTTGTGAAAGTGTAAGGCAGGGGTAAAATAGGGCTTGAATTCTCATCCTTTTTAGACCAGCAAACCACCCTCTGCAAGACATGTCTAAATTGCAAACCTGTGTGTATTTGCATAATGTCAGTTTGCTTCAGCCCCTAATAACCTCAGGACTTGGTTTAAAAATAAAAAGGTAGACAGCTAATAAGTTTTCATACATAAATAATGTCAGCCAGAAAATATTTGGTGTCAGGTGATGCATAAAATAAAAAAGTTGAGCTTTGTTTTCTATTTATTTCATTTGGTCTGTATTTGGGAATGATTTGAACAGTCTGAAGTTCAGCTTGGGTGTTTTTTGGGGGAGAGCCCTTCTACCCCATTTTAATTCCATTTGGAAGGTTGTCCTAAAGATGTAGTTTGATCTATTCATAGGAAGAATTGTGTATATGTATTTATAAAGAAGAGCCACCAGGATGTGCCGTCCCAGATGGGAAATTTCATTCTGACCTTCCTATTTTTACAGCTAAAAGCACAGAAGGGACAACCTTTGAAATCATGTGATGTTGGTCATTTTAATTTTTTGTACCTGTTTTAAATTTTGTTGCTGTATTTACTATATTGTAAATATTTTGTTGAGGGTACCTATGTATTTTTGATTTGCCCTTGTTTCAGTAATTCAGGTGTCAACTGCTTCCCCTAAAAAGCACCGGTATGTTAAGTTCTAATGCCATGATCCCAATATGTGTTACTCATCTTTAATCCTGTTTTCATTCTTCATGTGTACAGCAGTATTTTTAATAAAGAATACCAGAAATAATGTAGCCTTATTTTAACAACATGAAGCATTGAAGTTGGATACGGAGTTTTTCAACTTTAATGCTGGAATTGTATTTTATTCAATTGTATTTCTTGTGTTTGGTGTCTCCAATGCAAAGTTTAAAAAAATCATGCTTCACGAAGAATGTTTAGTGCTTGCCACTTAGAGTATACATCAGATATATATACCAGATACCCTAAAACTTACAGGTGCTGTTTACTTGAATCATACTACTATACACTTCCTTAACTCCCAGATAAAGTCTGTCTGATTCTGTCAGATCAGTTCAGTGTTACTAGACAAGCCTTAATTTAGAAAACTCCATTAGAAAGTATTTTAATTTCATGTCTTTTGACCTTTTTTGCTCAATAGCAGAAAATGTTAATTTCTCTTGAGAATTTGCATGTGGAGTAATCAACAACTTCACTGCCCAGAATTATTTCTTTATAGTTGACCTGCATCGGTAAGATCTTCTATACCCATTCAATCCTGACTATGCATGTATAACACAAAACACTGTGCAATATATGTGAAATAGTCAATACTTTTTGTATTATTTTAATATGGAGTCATTATCCCTTAAATTGCAGTTTCTAGAGGTTTTATTACATGGAGACTAAAGCTGTGGTAAGTTCAATTGGTGCTCTTACCTATTCTACAGTCTGTCTTTGGTAATGTGCATCAATGGATGCAGAATATCCTACAGCAGTAGGTAATGCCGTTAGGTTCTGTGTACAAAGGAAAATTCACCTCTGCTTCCTTCCAGCACTTCTGTATTGTTATATCTACGGTGTGGCTTAGAGTTACCCTCAGGTCCTAAAATGATATATGGCAGAGAGTCCTTGATGGAACATCTCAGTGGAGGCAGCTTCTCCAGGTTGTGCCATCTTGGCTGGGGATTTGGGTCTCAGGTGGGTCTGTGAAGAAGAGAACATCTACCAGGTCTGAGTTGCTAGCTTGTGTCATAGTTGGTTTGGAACAGGTTTTATTCATGAAACCTGGCTTCACTTGCTGTCCTTCCATCTGTACCAGATCTAGCTGCAGGACTGACCACAAGGTGAGTAGTTGAGTGGATATTTGGGAATGGCAATCTTTAATTACCCTACCATGAAACCTTGGCTCTCCTAGAGGCAGAGTTGATTTTTTTATTTTTTTATTTTTTGCCTCCAGACAGCAGTAAACATTTCTTAAATATTCTGGATTTAGTGGATTTCACTCTCACAAGGAGCAGCACTACTGTCCATCACTGTATCCCCTTTGTTCAAGAAGTGTGCCTTCAGTGCAATTATTCCACATTCCTGTTTGCTCACAAAACTGGTATGTTTGATGCATGAGTGCTGTCCAGAGATGAATTGTCTGTTGCAGTAACCTTCGATACTGGATTAACTAACTGGTCAGAACTGTGCACATTCTTTGAAAAAGCAAACTTTATTGTATGAGTTTAGTAGTCAAATGCATTATATGAAGACAGAAAATGCAAGATAAAAGGAGTTATTCACATCCAAAGAAACTTAGGGGATTCATATAAAAGTAATCTTTGTAGTCCAGTTTTCTTAAATATTATGCACAAAAAGCATATTTATATATTTACATTGTGCAAACACTTCCTTTCAGAGATGCATTATCCCATAATGACTATTGCTGAAATGGAACTAGGAAACAGTTCTCTCCAATTCCATTTGTTTTGATCAAAATCAAATATACTTTACCAGCAAGAGACAGTGCAATATGGTGTATTTAAAACTGGTGATCTCTTGGGAAGGAAGATCTAGAATTGATATTTAGCTTAGAAGTGGCAGTACATATTTCTTTTACTTGCATATACAAGATCATTTTTCTTTGTAAATATGCAAAAGCTCATTTCCCTCTGTCTGTTAGTGGGTTAAATTCACAGTTTCTAAACTGAGTTTTAAGAGGTCAATCCATATATGTAGCATTTTAATATATATATTTAAAAGGGACCACAAAAAACAGATTGGGCAGTAGTTGATTCAGAAGACATCAGAGCTATTGTGTTAAATGGCCAAAGCCTCCTTAATATTGTATTTAAAGATGAAAGGGGATAATGCATCCCCCCCACATCTTGAACTGAGAGCATTCATGTCCTTTCTGAGATGCTACACAGAAGTCTGTTGCAAATCAATGATGCATTTTTATTCCTGTACATACATACTGTTAACTAACCTAGAAGTTCAACTGTCTTCATAGAAAAGCTGCCCAAACTTTCCAAAGAGATTGCCGTGCTATTTCTAAGTATTACCTTCACGCTCTCTATTAATCAATGCTTTGTTGAAAATATATGCAGCTTAATAGCCGTACTGTCCTTTCGGACAGATTCCCATAAATAGAATATAATCAGTGCAGTGTTAGAAAGTCCACTAAGTTTCATGGACGGAGCTTGGCTTTAACATATCTAGCTTGTTTGTTTCCAGTGTGTGTATGTTGGCGTATTGACAAAGTGCAAATCTTCAAGACTGTTGACCTGATTGCAGCAGCCTTGACCAAAGGGAATTGATCTGCATTCCCTGTTCTGGCAGCACCGACTCTGACCTGAGTTCTTTTGTATTCTTGCAAGCTGTGTTTTGCAAGATGTGCTTGAAACTCTTGCCTCACAGAACTCCCTGCGTCTTTTGTCATCCAAAGCAGTAAGACACGTGTAGTGCCTCATCCCTCACTAGCCTTCCACCAAGTTTCTCAAGGTGGAGTTTTCACTTAAAACTGTACAGTGTGGTCTGTTCTGTTGTTTTTCCTCTTCTCAGAACCTCCTTCATTTTTCAGCACTATGCAGGTAGCCTCACCGTAGGCCCAAGCAATACAGCACCCATTCCAAGGTGCCTTACGCTGTGCGCTCATCCCCGCTGCCTCTCCTGACCAGGACCCCAGTGCTGTGTGCCAGAGTCTGGGTTAGTGCAGTATCACCTACCATCCTGCTGCCAGGGACCGAATGGTGAACTGTTTTTTATTTCGGTAATGATGACAATTATGGTTTTTAGAAGCGCTGGGCAATTTTACTGACAGCTTCTGGAGTTCAGCATTGGGAAAGTCAAGGCCTAAGCATTAGTATTCTGCTATGTTTTGTATATGCTTGTTGCAGTCTGTAGATACGCAGATCATTGAGATTAAGCCAACGATAACTTCTTAAACTTCAGGATAACTTTTTAAACTGACATTGTTTTTAGAGAAACCTGCTTGCATTAAATGCATATTAAATCCTGGCCCAGATGACTTAAACAGGCGGCTGAGAGTAATGGACCACTGAGTTGTAGTCAGGAGGGGGAGAGTGGCACGCTTTCATTTTCTCCAGCACTGCGTTGCCGTAAGTGTATCTTCGCTTGGGGTCGCTGAGTTGGTCACAACTGAAACTGCAGAAGCTTCTCGGCTTTGTCATTCCAGAAAGCACCGACTCCTTGCTCCTGCTGGCACCTTTCACACTGAAATAGAGCAGCATCACTGTTAGCATATTTAACATGTGCTGATGTTTTGTTTTCATGACTTGAGCAAACCACATCACAAGTCGCAGCTTTGTTTATTCTCAGATGAGGGAAAGAAACAGCATTGATGCAGATGGGATTGCTCAATGGAAGAGCAGAACGGAGCACTGAAAGAGCCCTGTGTCCCCCCTGAGTCTCCCTCTGAGCAGAAATGCTGTGACTGAACATCCTTAATAAAGTGATTGTGGTCATTGTATTACAGACTTGGTGCTCACGGGGGAATATCTGAGCACTCAGCCTAACCTTTAGTGTTCATTTGTGGCTGGTGCTGGGGGGTGAAGCTTCACTGCAGGGCTGAGTAGTGTGGAGTGTCCGACACATCTGCCCTGCTGCTGGGCTGTGGGTCCTGAAGGGGTCTCTGTACTTAAATGTTCTCTGTAAGGGAACTGGGGGTGTTTGACCAGGAGGAGTGAAGTAATGAAAGGTCCCAAGCCATGTGGTAAAAGCAGAAAGCTACTAGCACAGTTATCAAGAGCCTAATGCTGCAATGAATTTTTGAGACAAGTGACCAGTGCTTCTGAGAAGGGCAAAAGCTCTGGGTATCGCCTATCTTAGCCTGCTCTCGGCAGCAGCCATTAGCTGCTGTTTTTAATTAGTGCTCCTGTCCCGCAAAGGACCAGTTATCCTGTAAGCTGTCTTTTATAAAACGCCTTTTTTTTTTTTTTTTAACAGTGGTGTTGGTGTTAAATGTCTTTTCAGCTTAGCCACTCCTTAAGACACTGTTTGTTTTGCAACGCGTTCTCACCCATATTCTAAGAGTGCAGTGCTTAAAAGGGCTCTTTCAAATAATGAAGACAGGTAAGGCACAGACGATTCTCACACCATTGGACTTAGACACTGAAGCCTTAGCTGCAGACATATGATAAGATGGGACAGTTTCCATCATTGGTTAAATGTGAAATCCCTAATCCCAAATTAAACCTATGTTGGACTACAGTACCTAAAATAAGGTTCCCTTCGTGTTTATAAGTTCCTGGACACTCTGGTCCTCTCCCTTTGTAAGGTCAGGAACATTGGCAGTCTTGAATTCCAGAGAACACAGTCAGAACATCTGGTGAGACTTTGCAAGCCCAGGATTTTGCTTTTAATTTTAATTTGCGCTGTTTGATCTTTAAATGAAGTACAGAACTAGTAGCTCAGCACAGATTAGGAAATGGAGAAGTAGCACTTTCTCTTAGATTTCATGCTTTCTTGAATCTTGAACTCACAAGCCTTTGTACTTTGTAAGCAATGAGGTCTCTGCCTACTGTAGGAAACTGGAGGGCCCTCCCAAGCAGACCACCCCATTACATTTGTCTGTAGATGGATGGGGTTCACGAGGAGGAGCCCTCATGATGAGGGTTGCGGATGCATCCCATATTTCTGTATTTAATCTGTTGGCAGATGGCAAGTAGTTGCCTTGGGATAAATTCCATAACTGCGTGACAAGGTTAGTCACAGCCTCAATGGACATTTTAAAATGGTTTTATAAAGAAATGTTTCCATGATTTACATTGCAGTTGTCGAGTCTTAGGGAGCGGTGGGCTGGCAGAAGTGCAATGTGCATGCTAAGTTATGAGCCTTAAAATCATCAAGCTTTGATCCTTTTATTTCTCACCAGGCTTTTGCACCATGAGAATATGAGTCTTCTTGCAGCCACGGACCATAACATTTTGTCATCGTAGACCTAGTATATTTGGAAATACTAATGCTTTAATAAACAATACCTCATATCTCAAGGCCAGCTAAAAGGCCTGAGGCAGTATCATGTTATGGAGCTAGAGTAAAGCTTCAGTACTAGACTTGGCTTCTCCTCAGGCTAATTAACAAACCTTTATGCCAGTAGAGCTGCAGCTATTCATTTCACCATGAGTGCACTGGTGTACCTGGACACACGCTCCCACAGGCAGTGCTCAGAGAGCCTGCAGGGTTTGGCATCTGTGGCCCGGCTTCTTCAGCTGTGGACTATTTTATTTCCACTCTGTACATTGGAAGGTGTCTACTTGGGTTTTAACTGGGATTATTTGCTGGAGGGAGTTGCTGCTGCTTCCCTGACAGTCTGCATTTAGAAATTTGCTGAGGAGGGAGGTTGGCTGTGGTTTTTGAGATGCGTGTTCTAGCCCAAGGATTTTGGCTTAACAGGGGTTGGGCTTTTTCTACAATACTGGAAAGCTAAATAAGAGGTGCCACTGGGATCCCGATCACTTGCAAAGTCAAAGAGCAATCTTATGAGCTCTTTCTTTGCCCTCAAATCTTTCCATTGAGATCACATCACTTGAGTCCTTACAAGTAGGAAAGACTTCTCTCTTAATGCTGTTCCCATTAATACCTTTTTTCATCTCAATGGCAATAACAAGTCCAAGGCATGCCACCATGTCATTAGTTGTTCTGTCTGCCACTTGGGCCTGGGGGACTCACCAGGGCTCAGGGAGATGCTTGTTTCCTGTAGGGGGATGGGGTAAAACCAAGGGGGAGCTTTGCATGCTGATTCCTTCCCCTACACAGTGTTAGAAGCGGGAAGAAGGGGACTGGCCTGGGTCAGCTGGGTACCTCTGTGTTGTCCCCTTGCCTCTGGTTGCTCACACTGAGGTCATGCTTTGAGAGTCAAGAGCATAGAGACAACTGATGAGTTTCCTGTGAAACAAGCCCTGTGTGCACTTCAGGGGACAGCTCAGTCCTGTGCCTGTGTCCACGAAGAAGCACAGGGAAGACGCAACAGCTCTGGCTCCCTCCACCCTACTCAGTACTTCAGTGCTGTCAGGCTTGGCCCTGCCACTTGGTCCTCTGACACTGCACTCCAGGCCGTGCAAACACACTTGGGCTGTTATCAAAACACCACCCTATCTGCCTGGCTTGCATGCTATTTCAGGCACCTCAAACTGAGAAAAAAAAACAACATGCAGATCCTAATTGCTCTGTCCTGGGAAGCACAGCAACCAACAGGGAAATTCCAGCTTGGTGCTTACCCCCCTGTGAGCCTGGACAACCTGCTCCCAGCTCACCTGCTCTGGGGCAGCAAGGGCACAGCTGCTCCTGAGCACTCCTGAGAGTGCATTTGTCTGCATCTGTGTCCTAAAACACAAGTGCTGAGGTTGATGGAGTGTGACGGTGAGCGCTTTGGAGTGGCCAGGCATTGCAGTGAATGTGTTAGCTGATGCTAAGAGGGGTGACCCCTTCCTCATCCTGGCACTGTCTGCTCTGACTATGAGCCACTACTGCTCGCTCAGACTCTATTTTAGCGTTATTCTTCTAATAATCCAGCGACCTGAGCTGGAGAGAGGACAGGACCACAGCGTGGGATGCTTGGGATGCAAGGGAAGAGGTAGGACTGTGCAGTGGGTTAGATAAGCTTACGTATGTAAAACCCCTCTAGGTTCTACCTTGTCTAGTGTTCAGGGGGTGTTTATTTGCTGCTCCAGCTTAGCCTAATTAAAGGATGCTTAGCTAGGAAGCTGAAACTTTTAGGAATGTGTGCACACCAGAGGGTCACTGATATGTGAATGCTTTTTGGCTGTAACGCTACAGCAATGCTTGTTTAGCTTGCAGGCCCGCTGACCTTGTGTGTTCTCAGCCAACTGCTCTGTTTCCCTGAGGATTTACATTCTAGCAGCCACTGCTGAGTTCATTTTTTTTTTTTCCCCCCACCCAAGCATTCCTTTTCCTTATGCAGCTGAAAAATCTCCTGAAAGCCCTTCTAGGGTGATGCTGGGGGCATGCTTCATGCCTTCTGTGCCACACAAAGAAAAAGGCGTTTTGCGTGTTTCACAGGGGGAGGTCACTGCGTTGTCCCTGCGTCTGACAGCAGCCTTCACCCTTACATTTACATCGCAGTTACAGAGAGAAAAAAAAGTGGGTTAAACCACTTCAGGACAACATTGCAACCTCTGGAGGCTTGTAACACCTGTGTGTGTGTTCCTAGCTTGGGAATACTCAGCTCCTCCAAGGAATGTATGGAGAATAGCTCAAAAAAAAAAAAAAATAAAAAAATCAAAGCACGAGGCGTTCTCCTGTGCTTTGTTGGGGGGGCTCGTGTTGTCCTGGGCTTGACCTGCACCAGCAGTGCTGCCAGCAGCACATGTCCCTGCCACACTGTGTATTTTGGCCATGTGAGCAGGCCTCTATGCAAGTTCTCACACGTGTGGCTCTCTGTGTGTAACCAACACCCTCTTAGTCACCAGAATTTTTCTCGAAGCGAGGCCTCCCCGCCTTGACAGCACGTTTCAGCCGTCCACAATTGTTCACTGAGACAATACTGAGACAATAGAGTGCTGCCCGGCCGGTGACAGGCTTGGAACAGCAAAGATGGCCTTGACCTAATGCCAGCCTGAGAGGAGCGGTGGGATGGAGCTGGGCTGCCCCTGGCCTGGCCATGAGCTCAATCAGGCCCTGGTGCTGCTGGCTTCGTGAGGCCTGTGAGCTGAGACACCACCAGCACCAAGAAAACAAACATTTCCCACTTGCAGAGATCCTGCAGCACGTTTCTTAGCGCAGTCCTAGCTCCCTGCGTGGGTAGCTGTCAGGAATTAGGTGGAGGAAGGTGGCCGATATATTCAAGTGCTTAAAGGCAGGAAGAGAAATGAGGCCCTCACATCCATCTATTGTAAAGTTGCCACTTCAGCATCCTGAGCCCATGGGTGTTAAATGGGCTGTGCTCAGCTGAGTCATGGAAAAGGAGGGCAACAACAAGCACAGGGAGCCTTGTTCCAGTTGGGGTGCCCTTGGGGACACACAGGAATGACCGTAGAGCCTCTGCAGCCACACATGCCTCCTCCTCCTCGCCAAGGGCTGCTTTCCTGCAGCCTCCTGCCTCTGTCTTGGCTCCCTGGCACTCGCCTGCCCGGCCTGGCATGAAGGTGATCAACAGAGCCCTAATAAACCCTAGAGACGATGGGCATCGAAGAGGCTGAGGGTTATTTCTTTTCTCTGAGGCATATGGAGGGTGGTAGGAGCTGCTTGACTCCTGACTCACTGGGCACAGGAGTCTCACATCAAACTCAACTGCTTGAGCAGGGGTTGGACCAGATGACCTCCAGAGGTCCCTTCCAACCTCAACCATCCTGTGATGAAGACATCTCAGCAAGAGCCTTTAAAGGCCTGGGGGCACCTCAGCTTCTTTCGTTAGGCCCAATTCAGTACAAGGACCCCAAGTCCTCCTTTGCCTTCTAACGTGGAGGAGGAGAAGGGAACATAAAATACAGACCCAAAGAGCGTCCGCTTCTGCTTGCTGCCTGTCCAGGTGAAGCGTTTCAGCTCTTCTGAGGGCAGCACCATCCCGCTGTCTGCTTGGTAGTCCTTGGAAAAAACAGAAACGCAGCCCTGTTAGGTGCTGGTTGTATGCAGATACTTTTACAGACTTGATTCCTATTCAGGAGGTTTTCCTGCTGGTTTTCCAAGTTGTCCTTGTTTTGGATTGCAGCAAACACATGCCAATAGTGCAGATAACAAGTGTTAATAGAAAGGTGCTTATAAGCAAGGGGAGGGCCTGGCCAGCCACCAGGTCAGCCTTGAGACCACCGCCGTGCCTTTCTCACCTCCCACCTTGCAGTGTGTATAACTGCTTGTCTGGAGTGCTGCAAACACAGCTGATCTTGCACCTCACATCAGGAGAGGCTGCAAGGCAGTAAAACCCCTCCTTGATTCTCTTTGTGTAAATCTGTCACGCAAAAATAAATAAACAAACAAATAATCAATGGCCTATCACTTGGCCAAGAGTCACTTACATTGAATGCAAGTGTTTCCTTGATGGGAAGCTCTTCAAATGTCTTTATACGCTGGGGTGGTTTTATTTTGAAGGTGTTTATATATCTGTTGAACAAAAAGAGGAAGACAACCTTTGGCGAGAGCATGAAGTGCATGACCAGGAAGTGCTGGTTATTTCTGTATTTCTTTCAGTTTTTGCTTAACAGCCACCGAGGTATTTTTGTCAATGGGGCTTGTTGGCCAGAGCCCACCCCAACCTCCCTCCCCAAGCCCAGGACCACATCGTCTGGCCCTGATAGCAGCACTGCTGGGAAGCTCAGTTGCTGTGCCTGGGGGTTTTCTTCCACCCAAACGCAAAACAGGCTCTGGAGCATGCTGCAACACCCACCAAACCAACCCAAACAAACCTAATCCTGCTTATCTCACCTGACGTTTTCAGTGCTTCTGCAATTTGGGCTCGTTACAGGAAACTTCTCATTGCACAAAGGGTCAGTTGCAGGGGGAAACCCACTGTTGGTCGTAAATATGGCATCGAGGGGTATATAGTCCTTGCCCTCCTAAAAGCAGGGAGGAAATCACAGTGTTACTCCCAAGATCAGAGGATGGCTGGCAGCTCACAGTCCTTCCAGTCGTACCTGTTGCACGTTTGCCTGCAGCAGGTCGCCCAGCCTCTTCACTAGCTCGGAGAACCTCGGCCTCTCGTTGGGGTTGCTCCTCCAGCAGTCCATCATGATTTGGTAGCTGTGAAGATGAGGGCAAAATGAGCACGTGAGGGGTTAGGGTTCAATTTGATCCAAGGCAGCACAAATTCTGATGGCTTTTCATTGACAGAGTTAACTCCTGAACCCGTATGATTTTACAAACGTGCTCCCCATCACTAAAAGAGCAAGCTTTCCACAGACAAAGCAAAGGATTTTTTCTCACAAGACACCAGGAAGACCACATCAAAAGAATAATTTAGCCAACTAGTCATACTTTCTTTTTTTATTCCTAATTAAGCATTAAACCTTTGTATTAAACACCTATTAACGGGCAATGTTTAAGTTAAGGCATCCTAAGATGACTTATATGAATGTGTCACTTCCTCGTATTGGTTGAGTTGAGCTTTCCTTCCTGCAATAAAATATGTGGAAGAGAAAAAAAAAAAAAAAAAAGAAACAAAAACCCAACAAACTCTTATCTACTGTCATTGGGATAATAAACTTAGCCAATGGGTAATAATCCCAGATAGATGTGGCTGGCTTGCTTCCTTTTGCTTCTTCCAGAACTATTTTTTGGCATGTGTTGCTATTTCGAGCCATGAGGCAGCACCCAAAAAGGCACTGAAGACATACACGTGCTTTGCCTGCAGGGGTAAAATGGATACGTTCATACTCCTGAGTGATTTGCCCCACAGGGTGTGAGTTTGGTGTGCTGAAATTCATCATCCCTGTGGGAACATCTGAGGCCAGGAAAATCCCATCTTTTGGGGTGCTGCAGAGTCAGAATCTCACTTGGCTGGTCACAGGGGGTTCCTGCAGGGCTGTCTGTGTCGCCGCTGTGACGTTAAGGCAGACTGCAGACCAAGCAGGCTGGGAGGCTGCGGGTCCCCGCCACCTTCCTCCAGACAGTGGCTCCAGGAAAGGGTGGGCCCTCGCCACCAGCGTGTTTGCAAGGAAGCCTCTGCTGCCGCTTCCGAAGTTCAGAAAACGTTCCTAATGTCACATTCCTCCAGCACTTATCTGTGCGCGTGCCGGTAAATGCTAAACCTGGAAAGGAACCTCCTTCCTTCTTCTGCGGCTGGAGCAGCCCTTGCCCAGCCCAGCCAAAGCTGCACACGGGTCCTGGTCATGCAGGGTGGACATCATGGCACTGACCCTGCCTTTGCAGGATTACCTGCAGATCCCCAAGCACCTGGGCTCAGGTTCACATCCCACTGGTGAGAGGTTCTGCCAGGGTCATGGTGCTCCTCACCCTCTCTGACCCCATGGGAGGACCAAGAAGGTGCCCGTGGCAGCAAGAAGATGAGGCTGTCTTGGGTTATTCTCCTGTATGTTTTTGTGGAGTGTTTTTTGCAGAGGTTCATACATTATGAGGGTGGAGGGATACAGGACAAGTAGAGAAAGGCATCTTACATCTCTTCGGTGGCTTGCTCTGGGGCCTTCATCCTTGTGCCTTCCTTTAGTCTGCTGCAGAAGTCTTCATCTATTTGGACTCCGGGGTACGGAGAGGCGCCTGGGGACAACATGGAGAGAAGAGGATTATCCATCCATCCATCCATCCATCCATCCATCCATCCATCCATCCATCCATCCATCCATCCACCCATTCATCCTTCCACCCAGCCTTCCATCCCCTGAGCCAGAGCCAGGTGGTGAATTGTTTCTGCACACGAGGACACGTCCCTCTTAGCATATGAGACACCAGCAGCTGTCCCCATCCCTGCACCATGCTCAGCACCATGCTCCCTGTGCAATTGGTGGAGGAAAACAGGGTGATCTCCCCACGTGGACCTCCACCTAGGGACAGGTGAGCTGCTCTCAGCAGGTCTCTTCTCCCAGCACTGACTGCAAAGGGAGCCTGGCTTGGTACCTGTGACCTGGCCTCAGACCCTCACATCCCTCCTGCTGTCCCCAGGCTCCCCCCTGTTGTCCCCAAGCACTTGGGTGTGCAGCATCTGCCTGCAGGGTTCAGGGCATGGAGACCACAGGCAGGGAAATGCTGATGATGATGCTCTAAGCCCTGCTCTTCACAGGAGAGCAGGATTAAATGCTAGTGGTTCACCTGACCTCAATACAAGAAAAAAAAAACAAAACATGACTTTGACTTGAAAGGAATCCCCAAGGAAAAGCCAAGTTTGATCTCTCTGTGGTTTGGACCAATCCAAATGCTAGTTAGCTAAGCAGTCCCAAATGCTCAAACCCACCTCGAGAGTACTAAAATCATGGTTTAAAATCAGATCGTGGCACATCTGCATTATTTCTCAAGTTTCCGTAGTTGTAAAGTACAGCCTGACCGTGTTATTTTTGTTTATTTGTTTGTTTGTTTGTTTCCTTGAGATGACATATATGTCATCTAACTAATAAATGACTGATTGTCCCGCAAATTGTATGGTATTGTTTCCTCTGCTGTTCTCCTCTTTTGTCAGTCTCTGTGTTGGACCCAGTTAAGATTCTTCTGTTATGATGGTCATTGTTCCCTCGCAGTGGACATTTTATATCCTGTATTTTTAATGTAGGAAAGAGAAAAGAAAAGAAAAAAAAAGGAAAGGGAAAGGGAAAGGGAAAGGGAAAGGGAAAGGGAAAGGGAAAGGGAAAGGGAAAGGGAAAGGGAAAGGGAAAGGGAAAGGGAAAGGGAAAGGGAAAGGGAAAGGGAAAGGGAAAGGGAAAGGGAAAGGGAAAGGGAAAGGGAAAGGGAGGGAAGGGAAGGGAAGGGAAGGGAAGGGAAGGGAAGGGAAGGGAAGGGAAGGGAAGGGAAGGGAAGGGAAGGGAAGGGAAGCGAAGCGAAGCGAAGCGAAGCGAAGCGAAGAGAAGAGAAGAGAAGAGAAGAGAAGAGAAGAGAAGAGAAGAGAAGAGAAGAGAAGAGAAGAGAAGAGAAGAGAAGAGAAGAGAAGAGAAGAGAAGAGAAGAGAAGAGAAGAGAAGAGAAGAGAAGAGAAGAGAAGAGAAGAGAAGAGAAGAGAAGAGAAGAGAAGAGAAGAGAAAAAGAGCCTCCTTGGGTGTTAATGTCAGGTTGCATGCTCCAGGTCATCCTGTATCATCTTTATGGTTCCTTGCTCATGGGGAGGCAGCTGTGCAGGGCTGGGGAGGTGGGGGCAGAGCTGCCACAGAGCTCAGATGGCTCCAGCACAGCCAGGGACATGCCGAGACCTCCTTGAGGTTTGGGACCCCTTTACTCCCATGGCGGAATTAAAAGCCCTTGGAAGAAGCGCCAAGTGCGTGGCACAGGGCATCTTGAACACTGTTGCACACAAGGCAATGCTTCAACCCATCTCAGGTGGCATGAAGCCACTGACAGAAGCTCACAGGTTCCTTGCTATATTGCAGGGTACCACTTTCAATAAAAACACTTCAAAATTTGCCCCATTTTTCTGGTTTGCTTCATTGGTCAATAAAACTAAAGAACTAAAACAAAGAACTAAAATTTCCATTTCTCAGAGGTGTGATACAGACAATTCCCCCCTCTGACCCTACTCTCCACCTGTGCTTGATTTAGGTGTTTCCTTATTAAAGACACAGCAAAATCTCATTGAAGTCAATGGCTGAGTTAATGGCAGCCACCTTGGCCAATCCCAGCTCCAGATTTAACATACCCAAGGAAAATATCTCCCACAGCAAGACCCCATAGGACCACACGTCACTTTTGGTGTTGTAGATTTTATCAAATATGGATTCGGGAGCCATCCACTTGAGAGGAAGTCGAGCCTGGAATGAAGCGGACAAACCTGGCTGTTATTTCCAGAGACTGAAAGAATTTAATCATAAATGAATCAACTATATATTGTTATGTAAATAATTACTATTCAAACAGGAGCCTGTGGGATTTCCTTACAGGCAGTCAAGATAAACCCACGCTCATTCAGACACTTTCTTAACAGATTGTCCGAGTAAGAGGTTGTTTTTAAAAAATATGTGTGGCACAAAAAGCCAGGCACTGGAAATCTGTGACCAAGGTGACCAGGCCTTCTCCTCACAGGGATGTGGAGATGTGCCAGAACAGAGGTCTCTTGCCAGTGTTTTAGAGAGAGGGAACAAAACCCTATGGCCAGTCAGAAATCATTTTGTGATGGTTTTGGAGATGTTCTTGGGAAAATTTGGGGGCACTGTGCCAGCAACCCTTGAAGACCCCTCAGCACAGCCTATTATTGTATCCTGAGCAGTACTCAAGTCACGTAAGCAATGTTTCACAGCTAATATGTAGTGTTAAAAGTCTTCAGAGTTTTTGTTTTGTTTTTGTGGATGAGGGCATAGCTGGCAGGTGGCTGAGTGAGACATCCAGGAGGAGAACCTTGTTTTGAAGGGGTTTCCTTGAAGGCAGGTTATTGAGCAAAGGGGGTCACATTGCAGAGCCAGCCAAGAGACAAATGCCAAAAGAATTTCTAAAGGATCAACAGACCAGAGCTGTGGACCAGTTACAACGTCTAAGCCTTTTGCTTGAGGACAGACATACTTTCTGGGTATATGACGCATCTTTTTCACATAAAACTGTGATAGCTTTCAAGCTGTTTTAAGCTCAGGAAATATGAACATCTTCAGAACATTCTGGTGGACAGTTTGAAATGATGTTATAAACATTTGGGTAAATAAACAGCATCTTGACTTACATCTCCTTTTCTCACATAATCAGGATTCTTATAAATATCTCTTGCGAGGCCAAAATCACAGATCTTCACTACATTGTTCTCAGATAAAAGGATGTTTCTGGCTGCCAGGTCACGATGAATGCACTATAATAAAACAGTTTCACAATCAAGCTGCATTTCCTTAATCCTACCCACAAATTTCCTGACCGTCTCCCATATCCTTTTTTAAATTATTATTATTTGAGAGATCAATTTAATAATTTTTTTTTAGGGAAGTCAACTATAGTTTACATGACATTGCAGTAAACAGTGGCAGTTCTTTTCAGAAAAGAAATTTGCAATCCAGAAAGTCATAAATTTTTAAACACGTTGATGTTTCAAGGGAAAGTGCAGATTTTTCTAGGGCTTCCTACATTACATGTGTTGAAATTGAGGGTAAAGAAAAAAAAAAAAAAAAAAAAAAGCAACACCACACACACAAAAGATCATCTCTGAATGAATGAGCTTGACCCAGTGCCTTCGACCATGATCCCGTGTTTATGGACTAGGGAGACTTGGATAAACACACCATTATATTTATAACTCCAAGAGGAAAACGGCTCTTCCTTTGGGAGCTCTCCCAAGGAAGGTGTCACAGAAACGTAGACATGATTTCACCTCTGCATCCCATCCTTCTGCGGGGAAAAGTCCCCATGGCAAAGCTCACCTTTCTGGAGGAGAGGAACTCCATGCCCCTCGCCACCTGGAAGCTGTACGAGATCAAGTCCTCCATAGTGAGGGGCAACTTGTAGAGCTCGTCAGCATCTGCACGGGTGGAACATGTGGTTGGTTACAGAGATTGCTCACAAGGCAGTTATTTCCCCCCCTCTCTTACTCATATTATTACTCCCATAATTTCAGTCTTCATAGAGTAACATTTGAAGGTCAACCCACTGTCACTGCAAACAAAAATAGTGTTTGCTTTATACCCCATGCTCTGGACACTGCTGTGTTTTCCCCAAAGATAAGGAGCAGTCAGAAGAAACAATCACACATTTTCCTGTCAGATTTAGTAACCCTGGAAATAATCTTTTTTTAAATCTTCTACCCTCTGGACATGACCCTGTGAGCATCTCCCACGGATGTTTATTAGGGTGATAAATGAGGAAAAAAATTTCAGGGATGCACAGTATGTTGTAAAAATATCACAGACCGTGTAGGGACAGGAAGGAATTAATACCTACCCTCCTCGTCCTCCTCCACATCACTCAGACTTTTATCTTCCTGAAACCCCGAGCTTGCGAAGCTCTCACTGCTGGTCACACTGGCCAGCCTTTGTTTTTTGCTTTCCACTGGCTCCATATCCTTTTTTTCCTTCATCAGCTCTCCTTGCAGAGAGGAGTCCTTCAAACAGAGAAGTGCAACATCAGAGCAGTGGAGGGGGTGAGGGAGGAACCGAGTCGTGCTTCTCTCTCATTTCCACTAGGAGATATTCACTTGTGGCATCTCCCCTTGCTGTGGGTGCCCAACGCCACAGCAGAAGGTGGGGGCTGCTGGCTATTTGGGCAGAAATTATGGAATCTCCAGCTTGGGAGCTCCAGCACATCATTTTGGGGAACTAGTGGACTAGCTCTGATGAGACGAGGATTTGCAAGGTCCATGGATGGACATGCCCTCTGGGCAGAAGCTCGTGTCAGCCTCAGGACATCTTGAAAGGGGATTTTTTCTCCACTTGCCAGACAAGGAGCTTTGGGGATGAGTTGAGACATGTGCCAACAGTGCAGGCATCCCAGCCCAACCAAATTAAAGTGTGAGCTTTCCATCCCAGGTTACAGAAGGCACCTGCCTCTGCATCCCTGTGCAGTGCTTGGCGAGGACCAAGGGCACTTTGAATACAGCTGCTGAAGGATCTGACCATCTCTCTTCTGCAATGCTTTCACCCAGTGCTTTCACGCAACATTCAAGGACAGTTTAATGCAACACATACAACACTGCATGGAAAATGCTTTTCTTTACAACCTGGAGAGCTGCCTAGCTGCTTGGCCATGCTCTTCCACAGCCATCCCTCTCCCTTGCCATGCTCCATCCCCCTCGGGATCATAGACTTTTGGAGGGCGTTCCTCCTGAGCATGCCCTACCGCAGCCTTCACAGGACCTTTGTGAAAAAGTCCTGAGATGCCTCCGAGCTTTTGGCACAGCTGAGAAGGGGTTTTGAGGACTGCAGCTCTGCATCCAGGCTCCTAAATCCCACCTCAGATCCCTTAATCCTTTGGGGGATTTTGCTGAACGTGCAAAAGCAGGGATATAGTTGGCACGTTTAGGTTCAGGTTTGTAATGAGAAACAGGCAGTAGATTTAATTCAGAGGGCTGTGGGATGTGAGGACAAGAATTTAATCTTTTTTTCCCCTGGATAGCCCCATTCCTCACACAATGAGATAATTGGCAGATCTCTCACTATTAAGGTGTCTTGAAACATGGCTTTAAATGGCATTATCTCGTTTGTTTTCCCAGCAGCGCTGAAATCAGTGGGCAAAACCACTTCCTTCGGCCTGACTGACACGAGCCTCTGAAGTGACCCCATGCTCAGAAGGAATGGGCTTGTCAGCAGAGGGGTGAGGGCACGTGGGGACACCGCAGATAAAATTCACTTCCTCTCGCTATAGATGACTCTATCTAAGTTAGTCACAGCAGGCTCCTTGCACAGTCAGGGGGAACAATGAGCCCTTTCTTGGCATGACGTGTCCCACACCAAACATTTGAAGCAGATCAGGTGTATTGTATCACCCCAAAGCAATTCTCTCCTTTGTAGAGGCTGAGGAGAGTAGCGCAGAGGCAGACATCTCCGTCCCTGACATGCCAGGGGTGATGAGCCCTACCTGGGGCACCTGCCTCCTCACCTTGCTGGCGCAGAAAAAATTCCTCTTGCTCTTCAGATAGTTTGATAAATTCCCATACTTGCAGTATTCAACGATCACCATCAGAGGCCCTAGGGAAAAAAAAAAAAAAAAAAAAAAAGTGCATTTTGAGCAGAATAAAGCAATGAATGGGAGGTTAAGCTTTGAGAAGACAACTAGTCTTCTATGCATGTCAGCATAGCTTGAGCCCAGGACGACTAAAGACATGTCCTAATGAAAGCTGCTTGAAGGACACTGGCCATGCTAGCAAAAACTAGCACTGCTTCTGAAAATGAAGGACAGGCCTAGTTTTGAAAGCTGGGTCATGACCCTGGGCCCTAAGGGACCCTCCATTTCCTCTTCTGTCGGTCGGAGTTCAGACTGGAGTCCCGCAGCCCACACACGCTCATTGAGCTAAAATAGGTGACATATCTAAAACAAATGACTACTCTCACTGGCCCTTTGATTTTCTTAGAGGAATCATGAAGGATTTTACAATAGTTGCCTTGTGACTCATCATTCAGGGCCAGCAGCTGATATCCCTTGCTCCCAGCCTTCCCAGATCACGTTTAACCTGAGCTTGAGCTTTGAAGTGAGTGAGATGAAAGCCAACAAGTGGCTCCTTATTCAGCATGGCTCTATATTCACACTTCACGTGTTAACACCAAGAGAAAGTTTAAGTAGGGAAAATGTTTAATCATGTCATTAAATGAACATAAATCTTTATTTCTCTTCTTTTTTTTTTCTTTTTTTTTTTTTCACTAATCACAAGATGAGTTTGAATGTTTCAAGTTAATAACTTGACCTCTAGATGAAAAGCAACAGGGTTAGCTGACTGGTACTGGGAGGTAATTCAAAACCATTTTCAATGCAGTGCAGATTTTTTACCTCCATTTTTTGTGCATGCTCCCAACAAATTCACAATATTGAGATGATGGCCAATGTGGATCAGTATTTTCAGCTCAGTCATCAGTGCCTTGTATTCACTTGCTGTGGCCCCTTCTGTAAATGCAAAATAAAATCAATGTGAAAAGGCAAAGAATTGGTCTTGGTGAGCTTTACCACTTTTTGTCACTTTCCACTTCCATTGTTGGGGGTATTTCGTGTGCTAATGTTCCTTTTCTATTCCTCCCTTCCCAGCATCCTCATACTTGCAATAAAACCCATAAAAAGAGTCAGGCAGTCAACTTCCTCCCAGTAGACTCTGTTATATTTAGAACAAGAGAAATTTTTCACATGAATAGTTTTGTACTTTAAGCCAAAAAATGAAAGAAAAAATAAAAAGGGATTTCAAGACTATAATTAACTCCATCCGAAGTAGGTTTCAGCTGACCTGACTTCAGCTATCTAATAGTTATGTACTAGCTTGAATTAATTAACCTCTCAAGGAGTCAGTGCTAAGAGCAAAATATTTCCAGGATCTGATGCAGCCCTCAACATTAGCCATTTATGTAAAGGGAAGAGATAAACCACCCTTTGGTAATAATTCTCTGATTCTGTTCATTGTGCAGGAAGCCTGAAATTAGACCAGGCACACAAATTCTACATGGTTGAAGTTAGGGGACTACATCTCACCCTTACCGGTAAAGATTAATATTAATTATAACAATAACAATGTAAGAAATTCCACAACTAAACATGAAAATTTCTACTTAGTCTCAAGCATAACTTTTCATTCCCTCCAAGCAGGTTTTTTTTTTTTTTGGTTGTTTTTTTTTTTGTTTGTTTGTTTTGTTTTTGTTTTCCTGCATAATTTCATTTTGGCAAGAAAACAAGAAAAATAAATAGTCCTTTGTGTAGACCCAAAAGGACTGAAAACTTCAGTGACACCAAGAGTTAAGAATGGTCCAGTGCAAAGAGCCTGGAGTTAGGTCTTAGAGGGCTTGGTTTCAACATCTGATTGGAAACAGATTTTCTTGGTGGCCCCCCCACAAAACTTGTCATCTAACCAGTAACCCACTATTTATCTGTATAGGCGGTGACACTTTTCCTCCACCTCATGGGAATTCTGTGAAAACAAAGCTCATGAATGCCCCCAAAGTTTCTGGATAACCTAGTGAGGACAGAAGGAATGGGACAGGTCTTCCCTAACTTCAGGTGCCTGTTGTGAAGGTGCCTACAGAGGACCTAGTCACCACAAGCTCTCTTTGTAGCCAGCAGAACAAAACATGTGCAGGTGTCCCCACATGGAGTGATCTGCCTTAGGATGGGATGGCATGTTGTTTCTTGCCACTGACAATAAAGGGAGTTTGGGTGACTGGCTTGGATGCAAGCCTCTACCCTGAATGCACACACACATGAATCCCACCATGAAGGTTTCCTGCAGCTGCCATCTGCTCCCATCTATGCCAGGAGCAGCCCTGCTGCCTTTGTGGTGCTGGCACAAAAAGCCTGCTGATGTAAATAAAGAAATGTTGAATTTGACAGACCACTCTACTAGCTCATCTGTCTGCATGTTGGCAAAACAGCTGTCACGCTGGGCCATGCTCTGAAACCAGTGACACAGATAGCTATTGGCCCATTGCTGCAGAATGATCAAAGGTTCATTTTATTTTGCTTTATTTTATATTTTATTTTATTTTATTTTATTTTATTTTATTTTATTTTATTTTATTTTATTTTATTTTATTTTATTTTATTTTATTTTATTTTATTTTATTTTATTTTATTTTATTTTATTTTATTTTATTATTTTATTATTTTTTCTAGACTTGCTTACTGCAGGATATTTGTTCATTTTGCATTGGCCAACAAGGTTTTTCTTAGCTTTTTGAACACGATTGAGGAGACAGGTTTGCAACCCTGTCAGCTGAAAATTCCCTCCTTGGGGTGCCACCCTCTGCTAAAGCATTTGATGTAATACTACAGAACAAGCCTGTTGAGAGCAGTACCAAGAGGGCAAAACCAACAGGGCATATAACTGTCAGGTCACTGCCAGCAAGAAATGATCTGATGAAGCTATTTCAGGTAGAGCATTGCAGGGACAGGCTGTAGGTCTGGAAGTACCCCTTCAAGGGCCGGAAGTAATAGGTGCAGATCTGCTAACTCTGATAGACAAGTGGGCAGCTGTGAAACTGGGAGCCCCTGGTTAGGAAGGTTGTATTCAAACCATGTCTCAGCTGAACCATCTGAGAGCATCGGGGATCCAGCAGAACAGAGGGGATGTGTGCTGGCAGAGAGCAACACTGAAAAGGATTCAGAGATTAAGGGGGATGAAGCAATGCAGCATAAGGTCCCAGAGCAATGAAAGAAAAAAAAAAAAAAGTAACAAAAATAATAAAGCAACCTGATCTGATCCTTAGCTATATAAAGAAGGGAAAGCTGTATGCACAGGAAGGGATGTCACCAGGGCTCTGGGTTAGGGAATTCAGCCATGGCTGCTGCAGGCTGCTACTGAATATCATCCTGCTTCCTAACTTCCCAAATGCCCCCCTTAAATCGATTAGGGTCTTCGTCCTTCCTGCTCCAGTGATAAAATCACAGGGAATAGCTGGAAGATGATTTCACTTTGGGAAGAGCGCTGGTGTGTGAAGAGCGCTGGTAATTCACTTCCCAGCCTGTGTGTCAGCATCCTATACACCATGAAACGAGCCTGCAGACGGGTCGGAGAGGATGCACCTGCACTGCAACTCAGAGATTTAAACTGCTCAATCTGTTTAGCTTAATAGAAGGGGCCTTCAAGTAGAAAAATTACTGTGTTTTAGGTAATCTAATGGCGAATGTTAGAACGAGGAGCTAAAGCCAGACGGATGTAAATTAGGCACAAGACACCTGTTTTTAACAATGAGATGATTAATCGTTGGAACTAATGACCAAGGAAACTATGAGAGCTTCTATACGAGCCTCTTCACATCAAGGTGGATGCTTCATGCTTCAGCTGAGGTTCATTTACTGTGATCATTACAGGGTGAATATAGCATAGTGGTTCAACATAGGATACAGAGGAAATCGAATTCCCAATTCTGATCAGGCAAAAATGGCTTTTTCATTCTTTGTGACATATGGAATAGAGGAATCAAAATTTCAAAAAATAAATTAAAATCAGGCTATCAAGTTCTCAGGGCATCTGAAACTTTCTCATATATTGTGTGGCAATTTATCGCATTTTTTACTGTGAGTGTAATTTCAGAACAATTTCATTGTTCTGCCGCTTCTGGAAAACTTTGGTGGACCAGAAAGTTGGAGTACACATTCTGGAAGCTTCAGAGAGTTAGTGGTGGTAGGATAACATCACACACTCTTGCTTTAGATAGAATCATATTAAAAGCGAGACACAATATAGTGCATCATTTTTTCCAGCCCAGCTTTGCAGCAAGATACCTTTCAGCATTTTCACAGCAACTATTCTGCACGTTGGTGACTTCTTAATTCCAAAAGCAGATGCCTGTACCACCTTTCCAAAGGCTCCATGTCCAAGTGACTTTCCTGTAAAGAAAATAAATTATAGAGACATTCTGCTAAAAAAGAAATCTTGTTGGTTAATTAATTAATAAATAATGAATTGAAGAAAGGTTCTTACAGTGAGTCATATATACACTACACGTATATTCCTAACATAAAGGTATTTGGAGTTGGTTTTTTGTTTGTTTTTGAAGCATAAGCAGATGTTGGAAGACACAGTCATTGAAAGGAATAGGTGATATGATTGAAAATAATGCTAAATGAACACAACCATTCAGTGGTTGTACGCTGGATTCTGATTCTATTTTTCCTGTCTAGTTCTGCCATCAGGAAGGTTTGCTCCTCCATTCTTTGAGCACACTGTACCATACGGAAGGCTGTGACACTGTTAATTATGTCCCCAACAAGTTAGGGCCACAGCCTAAACTCACACATACACAGAGATGCAGATTGATGAGACCTTTCAGTTTGCAAAATGAGGCCTGGAGGGATTCAGTGAGAGAGGACCAGGAGTGACAAATGGTGGGCTGGTTGCTCCATGGTGGGTACGATGATTCCAAGTGCCCAAAAGCAGACATTTGTCCTATGGTATCATCACAATGCTGCCATCAGACTGCAGAAGTACCCAGAAGCCCTTGAAAGAAATCAGCAGGCATGAACAATATTCTCCGGCAGTAGAAGCTGAGTGTCCTTTTCCTTCATGTTCAGAAGCAGTAAACTTTTATTTATTTATTTATTTATTTTTGGTGGGCATTTTAAGCCAATCTTATGATCTCCACAGCTTCATTCATGACTTGTTAATGTTTGAAGCAGACATGGTTGACTTCCTCTTTGACTCCATGCTCACATGGACAGGACTGGACACTTTTGCCCTTCCTGGGTAGGTGGTGGAGTTTTGATCAGAGAGATGCTATCCTGTCAGTGAGTAAAGAACTTCATATCCAAGCAACTCATTTCAGGCTGTACTTGTGCTCCAGTTTCAGCAGAATCCAGGCAATTCAGAGTCTAACAAGAGTGTAGCAGCTGAATTTGCAGTGTAGAGGAGAAGAGCAGAAAATAAAGGGCAGCTTTTCATACAAAACCGAAGGACAAGATATGCCACTGAGGTCACATTCATTTCTCAGATATGTGCATATAACACAGCCATCTTCACAGGACAATTTCCTTTTTCTATGATGGAAATCTAAACCAGAAGAGATGAATCACTTCAAAAGTCACTTCAAAAGGGCTCTGTTTGACTGGCTCTGACTTGAATGCCTACCTTCTCAATGTCTATAGCTGCGAGAGATGAATCACACCCAGACACCCAGAAGCAGAGAAAAAGAACTGCTGCCAGATCTAAACTAAACTAAATAGATACTACCTTTTATATTTGTATCATTTCTAAACTGCAATTCCCAGTATGTCTGTCAGTAGAAGACAAGTAGCATATGTTACTAAAGCAGGGGAATACACAGTGTGGGGGATGAAAAGAGACCACAAAACAAAACAAAAAAATGGATTTTGTTTTCCCCCAGAATTGCAGAAGTATTTTTTTTTTTAACAGCAAACAAAAACCATAAAGAACTTAATCTTCATGGCTGAAAAGCACCCACAGACTCAGCCTTGATTTGTGAAAGGCTTTGAGTTTCACACTCAAATATATGTGGATCAGTGTGTGTCTTTGAAGATCTCCAGTCATTGTCTTTTTCAGTTATTGCATATCGCTTCTTCATTCAGCAGATTTATCAGGGAAGCAATATTAACACAAAGGACTCAGTTTTCTGGGTGAACTGATGTTCTTCATCCTTAGTGTGTTGACTGTTCATGGTTTGTACAAGGTGAAGCTGTGATTTGAAGTTCTATAAAACTCACTATACCTTTGTTCAAACCGTAAGCTTTAATCAGTTTCCATCACTGCTAACTCACTTCCCACATCAAGATAACCTACTTAGTCACCACTTGGAAAACATACCAGTTAGCTCATAAAGCTACACAAAGCTGCTAACCTTTCATAAAGGAGAATGAGCGCTGGAAACAACACTTCCTTCTCCAAACAACGACTGTGATTTACTGGGGAGCTGTAATAACACTTGATGTATTGCTCTTTGTTGCTCTGCTATTGTTTAGTACTACACTAAATTTGAGAGCAGAATAGGGCTGCTCTAAATTTTCAGTGCTCTAAATTTTCAAACTCTGGTTTAATATATAGATTGCATTAAGGACTAATCCTAACAGCTTGTCCTTGGAAAAACCCCTTATGTGGACAATTAAAGTAATTAAAAATTATTAAACAGAGCAATTAAACAGAGCTATTAAGATGGCCAACCACCTAAGCAACCAGCTTGTCGCAGTCCCCAAGCAACTACACTTTCCAGGTTCAGAGTAACTCTCAGGTATGAAATGCAGCATTTTCATCCAGACCAAGGAAATGAAATGCTCTACTTAAGCTTTCTCCAGTTGACTTTGGTTTCCTGGGGGCAATTCAGAACTCATTGATGTGAACAGCCCCTTCAAAGGGTTTTGGATCAGGATGTTTCTATTTCCATCCCATTTTAACTGGGTTCTTCAGCAGCTTTTTTTTTTTTCTTTTTTTTTTTTTTTTTTTTTCCTTGTTTTACATCCAACACGCTGCCCCGTGCCAGCAGCCTGGGTTTGAGGTGGCAGGCACAGGGAGTCATTTACCCCTGGTGTGCCTACCAGTCACACCAGAGCCATGGGGCAATACTCCTTCGGGTCCTGTCCACAGCATCAGTAGCTTGTGACCTCTCATGGATTAGGATGGTTGAGCCCAAGAGCAAGGTGAGAAATACAAAATAGGTCAACACTGATGTTGGACTACAGCATTGTCACCAACCACACTGAAAATGACTTGTAGCACCAGCATTTTTCTATCTAACAAAAAAGATAACATTTTGATCTCAGTTGGGCTAATCTACACTGAATGTTAATTATCCAGCCTTCTGTGGTGCCCTTACGATGTTCTCTGTAACATCTGTTGCTCTTATGGTTGGAGGGAGAGTACTGTTGTGTAAGCACTTCATCACACCCGTGAGCTGTACGTGTGTGCTGAAGGAACACGTAGCAAGAGAGATGGGCTAAAAGTAGAGGCTTACTTTACAAAAGTTACAATAAATATGTATATTTGAGGATAAGTAGGTGGAAAGAGACAGACAGACATATCTGATGCTGGAAGGGGTTGCATTTCTAAGTTAAAAATATCTATTAAAAAAAAACATAGAAGCATGTTCAGTGTTTGTGAGACTCTAATCCTTGGAGACTGCCGAGGTTATTCAAAGTCCGAGTATTCAAAGTGCCGTGTAAGCAGGACTTGCACTGAGCTAATCTAGCATACTGCACATACCCAGCTTCTCCGAATCTGGTTCTCATTCATTGTCAGCATTCTTTGTTTGTTTACACCAGTTCTTCCACTTTTAACTCATTCTCTGGTCATCATTCCTCACCTCCAGACTCTACATACCAGCCCTGTGAGATGTGGCTTTTCCTCGGTGTTTACATTCCTTCTCTGCTTGATTCTTTCCATGGGATTTGCACAGAAATGTAGCATCGCATAAAGCAGAGATCACGATGTCTGCACATCGAGCTCTTGGTCCATCGTTGTAAGAAAACTATTTGAAGATTGAAGACACTTCAAGACAAGGTTATGTCTCAGCATTCCCAGAATTGCGTCCGACAATTATAAACGACTAGCGGTATATTTCAGCTGTGCTTATCCACATCTGGTCACCTTGTGACTTCTAGCAGGAGAATTAAGTGTGATGGTAACCGTACTCATGTTTTAATTACCCATAGCCCCTGATCCCTGAAGGGCAAGAGGAATCTGTTGTGGCTCCTAGCTGAAGTGCAGGGATTTTCTATCCCCAGCTGTAGGACCAGTCTGATGCTTGTCTGAAGGAACAAACAGCACTATAGCAACAGCCTGTGTTTATCACTGATTTTTTAAATGTTGACCCTTTTGCTGAAGTTTGTGTGGTTTCTGGAAGAACTCCTTAGCTCGAAAACCTGATCCCTACCCTCCTGCTTTCCTCGTCAGGCCCAGGCTGGGCTAAGCAAGCCAGGAATGCTCCCAAGCCCATGCCTTTCAGTGGGGCATCCGTAGGCGAGCTAGCCTGCAGGTTCAGAGTTTCCATGGATATTTATTTATGCAGGGACTCGTATGTCACATTCTTGCACTTTATGGTGCACTGACAAGAATGTCTATAAATCTGCAGCACAGAGGGAAAACAGAGAGAGTGGGCTGGAGGGAGGAGGAAAGGAGGAAACTGGGAGGGGCAGACTATAATGACCCATTTCTGCATTTTTATTTTTTTTTTCTCAGATGAGCATATACCAGGTTACAAGGGAAGAAATTTCCAGTAAATGTCAAAGGTATGGAAAGTTAGTCACAGTTGGCAAGTCCTAAATGTTCTGATTCAGTCAGGGAACAGGACACTTGCATGAAACCTTGCTGGACATGGTGCCCCATGTCCAAAATACACCCAGCTCCTTCACGCCTATAGGTACACCAACACCTCACTCAGAAGCCACACACAGAACGTGAATCATGTCAACATTACCTAGTTTCAGCCTTTCCCGTGCAATCTCCCACTTGCTGGCATCATAAGGCAGACGTTCACATTGCTCATCCAAGGGCACTTCGTCCGGATCCATGATGATGGACAGGTAATGGTTGGTCTTCGTCTCGGAAGAATAAGGCTAAGGAACAAAGAGTATTTCAAAATGACAAGGAGGATGGCAGTATCTGTCAGTACCTTCCTCTTTGGATCAAGGCTTCTGAGTTAATTCTGCCTGCAGGGCTGCATTTCACAGCCCAGTGGAGGGTTTGGTTAAGCTCCCTTTGGCTTATTTCAATGTTGCAAGCTTCTTTTTTATGTAAAAGAAAATCCTTCCTCTCTCTTTTCCTATGTAACTTATCAGTTTCCTCAGTGAAATCTATGTGTATCTGTATTGACATATGGCTTTATGATACAGGCCCTCTGCACAGACAAGAGAATTATTTTCTTCAAATGACTAAACATTGCTGTTAAAAATAACTTTCCTTCATGATTGTGCAAAGCCAAAAGTGGCCATATGCAACAGATGGAGCTCAACTGCCAGTGTTTATTTTTTCTATATACCCAGCAGAGATAGGTCATATGTGGTTAGAAGTTTTGCAAGAACAGTCACCAGGAGACTAGATGTTACACATCTCAGAAACTGTTTATAAATTTTTAGAATTTTTCATTACTTTGATATAATTTCTTACAAATTTACTGAAATGACGGGAAATTGGTGGAATTCATAAATACCTAGATATGAACACGTAACTTAAAATTAATTTTCCAGGCATTCAGTTTCTAGCGAACAAATGGATTATCCACTTCACATGAGAAATTTTGGACTCGATGAGCCTTCTGGGTCCCTTCCAACTCAGGATATTCTATGATATTCTAAATATAAGGAAAAATGAATCTAATCTCAAAGTTTTCTGCAGCCCATCCTTTTCCACTTTGAAGTGTATTTTTCTTTAAAGAGCACTGAGATTGTTACTCTAATCCATTAGACTTCTCTTGATGCAGGAAGTGCTGATATTTCTAGAGAAAAAAAAAAAAAAAAAAAAAAAAAAAAAAAAAAAAAAAGCCTAATGTTTGCTCTAATTTCCAGGCTATTAGCTCAAAGTTATGGAAAATCTGTTGACCGAGATTATTCACACTACTTTCCCTAAACTCACAGAAACAGCATATGAGCATATAAACGAACACACAGGTATGTCTACATGGATTTTTATTGTTGCTCTGACTGTCCTCTTTGACTTTCAGCTTTCCTCCTCTACAGCCTGGAAATATGTCCCTACTACATGCATTTCCAGGCATTTATTTGAAAAGGATGTTGCTGGCTTTGTATGCTTTGGTTACAAACATAACTAGATTAAAATGGCAGTAGCTAACAGCTCCTGCTTTGGTTGCTTTTCACAATCCCAAGAACCCAGAAAGTCAGTCCCAGGAAGGATTACAGTGATGCCTGGAGAAAAGTCAGGAGGCACAAAGCCTGGGTCCAAACCCTCCACTGTCCCTGGATGGGACATGGATAAGTGGGATATGGATGGAAACAGAGGCTTGTGAGGTGCTCCAAAAAGTAGCATTTTTTACAGAGATGTGTGCCAGACTGCTTCTAGCAGTCACTTTAGAAGAGATTTTAGGTGGACCCACCTCAAAGAGCAGTAGGAGAGTGGGAAGGTGCAGACAACTTCCTATGTTTCTCCATTCAGACTTACTGAATAACAAACCTTTGGCACAATCAGAGCTTGGAAACAACATTTTGAGTGGCAATGAACTATTAAGCATATCATTTGACCCTGTATGCGTAACAGTCAGGCTTTAAGAAAATGCTCTGTTTTTCAAAGAGCACTGAAGATTTTTTTTTTTTTTTTCATCATTTGTATATGCAATTTAATTCAGAGCTAATTCTAGAAGTAAATCCTTGAGACTAAGAGTTGGTAACAGAAACACAGAGAAGACCATAAACACAGACTGATGCTAGTTGGAAAGGCTTGTCTGGAAAAAAGCCTTCACTTGTCATCTAGTTTAAATCCCTTGCTCTGTAGCAAGAAGGATTATTTTTGTTCTCAGTCAAGAATCTAACAAACAAATAACAACAACAAAAAAATCTGCAACTCCTTGCTACTTTTAAAACTTGCATTTTTCCAATGGCTGAACCCACAGCTTTGCAGTCCTGTTACGAATTACTTTACCATTACTGATGAGAAATCAGAACTGGTCCCAAATGCTTTGTTGTCTCTGTACAGGTATAAAGTTTTTCCACAGCTTTAACCTTTACTTTTCTCTCCCCCCAAGCAGTCTCCCATGCATTTCTTCTTATAAAAGCTTGCAGCAGTGGGGAGGCAGGAAGGACAACTGCTGTCCTACAGCCCTGGTCCTGCACTCCCATCAGTCCACAGAAGTTCTCCATCTAAAACCTAAAATGCAGGCAGGCTGAGATGAAATGGTTTTGCAGGCTGAAGTCAGCTTTTCACACTCAGCCAGCTGGAGCACATCCAGCTGTGGGGGCTGAGAAAGGACACCCAGTGCCTGCCCAGCCAGGCGATGGGTGCAGCCAGGGCTCAGTGCTGCTGGGCGGTGGGAAGGGGGGAAAGGGGCTTGTGTGGCCCTTCCAGGTCTCTTATCCTGCATTGAACCCCATTGTCCCAGCAACTTCTTTCCCTCAAATTCTTCTGTGCCCATGAGATGCTCCAAGGTCCTTCTGCACTGCAGCAATGTTGGATTTTTGGCGCTGACCTGTGGGTTTAGGGGTGGCACGGTGGGCTGTCAGCAGAAAGGAGAGCTAAAACATCCTGGGCACTCTTGGATGAGAAGAAGGGCAGCTAACGTTATCACGCTGATACAGGAGTATCTGTATGAGAGAATGCCCTGCCAAAACAACCTCGCTACAACATCATCTCACCAGTGATGTAACTGTACCAGACACTGTGCACACACCAGACCTCACCGGGTCTGTGAGGTTCTGTCATTCTTCCTCACTCCCATCTTCAAAGATGCTGACGTGCCAAACTCCCACAGCTTTTAAAGGAATGGGGATGTTTTTGGTGGGAGGCAGGCACCCAAATACTTGCAAGCCTGAGAGTCTTGCCCCCTGCCCAGCTTTGCTTACTCACACCCAGCCCCATGAGTCATTCCCTGGGCATCCGTCTGCAGCCTGGTGGTGATTGCACAGGGAGTCACAGTGAGTGAATCCCAGTTTTTGTATTCCTAGTGACCTCAGTAGCCTGGGAATAAATTTTTAAGATGATGGAGAGTCAGACACAGCTGGGATCTCCCCCCCATCGCAGCCTTACCCTCTTCAGCTTGCGTATGAAGAGGGTCAGCAGGAGCCAAAAGAGCGTCGCAGCCACACAGGTACATGTCAGGGTTATCAGCTCCAGGTTCGACCTCTCTGGTGTGCCTGAGAAAATCAAGCAGCAAGCATTTTAGAAAAGGACCCGCAAAGCCAGGTGTGGTTTGTGGTTCTCTGCCATGAAAATAAAATACCAGGAAGGACCAGCTTTTATTCAATGGAGCATTAATCGCTGTTTGGACTGGAAAAATAAGGTCTCCTCAGCACAGCCGTTGTACTGAATGCAGCAAAAAGGCATAAGATCCATCAGGAAACTTTTTGGTAAAAAGTCAGCCCTTCTTAGGGGTGCAGGAGATGCAGCTGACCAAGTGAGGGATGGCCTGTCAGATGATCATTTCCTTTTGAGTTGGAAATACAGCTGTGGGGTATTTTTAGCCTTTTTTTTTTTTTTCTCTGTGTGAGAATGTGTGTGGGCCTGCTCATGCAGTTTCATGATACAACAGCGAAACCCATCTGGCCAAGTCTGCATCAGAGAGAGGAGCAGAGGGCAGGGAAACACTCGGTCCTGAGCTGTGCCAGGAGCTTGTGCTGCTGCATGCACCCGTGGCTCCAGTCCTGCTGCCTGGGTTTTGTTGCCCAGTGGGTTTTCTGCCTCTCCCTGGGCACTGTGCCTGCTCCAGCACAGCCAGGGGAGCCCCTTCATGCTGATTGCTGAGCCCTGCTGCACAGCCCTCACTCAAAACCTCACTGGGGATGCTCAAAGGGTCATGGCATGGCTGGCAGGAGTCCACGAGCCTTCCTGGGCAGGAGTCCACAAATCTTCATATGGTCTGGATGGATCAGGAGGAGCAGGAGCTCGGGGCTCAGCCCAAACCTCCATCCCATGGTGACCCAGCAGGATCCGTGCCCTTGGGTCTCCTGCGGTCACAGCCGTGGCTCCCCAGGGGAACACGAGGCCCGTGCCATGCCCAGCGGAGCTGGCAGAGCCTGGCTGGCAGGGAGCACAGAGGGCTCTCCAAACCCCAGAACAAATCAAACACAGGAAGGGAAAAACAAAAAACAACAGCAACAGAAAAGGAAGCAGTGAGAAAACATGAGCATTAGAAATCTGGAGAGTATTAGAGCTGACTGACAGATTAAAAAAAAAAAAATCCAAAATAAAATTCACTTCAGACTGCCACTTAGGGACTCATAAAATGTTTTTGGAGCAGTCTGTTTTGCAAATCCTGTGATCGTGTCAAAATACCATGCTTCCCACAATATGTTTGCCATCCAACTGGTAGCAAATGCAAGAAGAAATCATGCTCTGCCTCTTATTCTGATACACCCTCTGGAGAGAGAAAACGAGAGGACAAGAAGGAGTAATTCTGAACAGGATTTCACAGCAGTTTTGTCAACTCCACTGGCAGCACTTTCAGGCCCCAGGCGGCTTGGTGTTGCTCCTGACAAACGAAGAAGGGAGGAGTAACATCGCGCTGGTGGGCTCACCAGGGAACAGAGAGGGAGGTGTGACCTGGTTTGGGGCAAGCCTGCTGAGTTTTGTGCAGAGTTTAAATGGCTTCCTTTAGCTGTGGCTTGACTAGCACAACACCTAAGTATTTAATCTCTAAAGGTGATGCATCTGGCCCCATGTCTGAAATTCTGCAGGCACATCCATTCTGGAGTTTTGAGAATAAAGCTTTTTGAAGGAAAACACAACTGAAAGTGGATGTACCTATTTCAACAAAATAACATGAGTGTTTTCAAAAGCATGAGCATTTTTAAAGGACTTAATTTAAATACGGGCTGTAATGATGGCAAAGATGACACAGCCTGAGACAGCTTGCCTATCTGCTATCATCCGGCTTCCCTTTTACACGGGGATCTGCTCCTCCTGCCTCTGAGTAGCACCCGTGCAGATGGCAAGTAACAGCCTCTAACGCTTGCTCAGCAGATCCTGGAGGGGCTGATGGTTCATTTCTTGCCACTGTTCCATATGGCAGGGCTCATGAAACCTGTGAGACACAACACAGCCGCCCCTGGGTGGGAGGCAGCAGCTTCCCCACGGCTCCTGTATGTGGGAGTTGGTGAAGAGATGCAAAGGCACTGTCTGTGACATGCCCCAGTGGCTTTAGGAAACCAGAACAAACTTCTCCAGTTTGGGCTTGGGTTGGGTTATAAACATTAGGTTCCTGATCTTGTTAAAGCCTGGCAGCCAGAGCTGGCTGAATGCCTTGCAGCGGGGTAGGAAAGGGCTTGATCTGACACAAAACAGGTAGGGTAGGGCACTGAGGTGTCAAGCAGGGAAAAAGCAATGGCTGAGACACCAATAGGTCTCTGTTGCACCTGAAGTGCCCCGTAACCCTACACTAATGGGTCCTGCCCTGCTTGACCCGCATGATCTTGTGGTCACAGCCCTGCAGAACCAGGAAAGGTGCTCAGAGATGCTGAAGGATTTCCATCCTTGTTGTTTTTTGCAATTTGGCCCATCCATCTCTGACTAGAGGTAGAGTTGATGATGATCATGGTTTGAGCTGGGGACTAGACTAGACACCTTCAGGGCTCTCTTCCAACCCACTTTGGAGATCCCCTGAAGTATCAGGAGTCTTAAGTGTCCCCTGATGTTTCTCTTATGGTCATCCACATAACCCAGGCTGAACCACGTTCAGTAAACAAGGGAATTCCAGATAAACTTCATGGAAACATTCCTGATGACTTCAGAATCAGTGTGGCCCAGAAAGCACAACAACTTTATGAGATACAAAGTCAGAAAGGTCGGTACATACAGAAACAGATGGTTAAATGAGAAGCAAACACCCTTTCCACAGTGTCAGAGCAGTTCAATGGATGTTTCACAAGTGTGACACTTTCCTTTCCCATCAGCAGGGATCACGTGAAGTTATGAAGCAATAGCTCTAATCCAGGGCATTTTGCTGGATTAGTTTGCTTGTTACAAGCCTGGATTTCAGTGTGATGGTCCTTCTTTCACCAGCACCCTTACACAGGTGGTTGCACTTCTGCCACCAGCTCTCTCACTGGCTCCCACTAGGAGCAGTGTGCCAGGGTCCCCAGGAGAAGTAAGGAGATGGCTTCAGCAGCAACTGAGAGCAGTGCAGCAAAGCTGCCCGAGACAGCCTATGTCCCTTCTGTGTCCAGCAGCTTGTGCTACCATGGTATGAGGGACACAGTCCCCTCCACCTGCTGGCTGCTCGTGCAGCCATTTCTTGTCCTTGTTCTTTCAGATTCGCTGCCTCTTCAGCTCCTCAGCCAAGAACAAATGGACAGCTCGCTCTGACATATCCACAAACACAGCCCCTCGTCTCCTCAGACAGCCCTACAAGCACAGCTTCCAAACCAAACAAGGGCTGTGATTATTTAAAAACAGCCCTTGGATTCCACCATCCATTCATCCATGGCTGGTACAAAAATAACACATTGTTTTATCTGTGAGCATAAGAATGTTTTTTCAGAGGAAATAAAAAGAGCAGACAGCTTCCTTCCTGGCTCATTTGCAAACTGCCCTTCCAATCTGCTCAGCACAGCCACCGACGTGGGGCGTTGCTCTGCTGCCTTTGATCTGGAGAGCCAGGGGATAGGGGACAGCTTTGTGGCAGTGGCACAGTGTGTGTGCTGAGAAAGGCAAGGAAGGGGTAAAACCTAGAGAGGGACCCATGTTAAAACCCTGATTTTGTCCCTTCAGGCTGATGGGAGGCTGGTGTTCCCCAAGAGGAGGACAGGGACTCCACTTTGGAGAAGACTGCCAGGTCTGGAGTGAGCAAAAACTCCTCCAGTGACATCCCTTCGTGCAGTCGGAAGAGAGGTGGTGGAAAGGCATTTTCCCTGATGATAACAGATAAGAAAATCTCTCTCTCTCTTGCATCTAGTCTCAGACTATAAATTTTAATACGGTAGACTTCATCTCCTGCTCGTCTAAGAGCTCCCATAGGAGTCACGCAAGCACATCGTCAGCGGTCCCCGCAGGGCATGTAACCAGAGAAGAAGCCTTCCTGGCTTCTGTCTTCCTTTTCTCTGGTTCATGTGCAAGGAGATATGACTTCCTAGAAGCCATCTGACAGAACGAGTGTGGCTGAAATAAATAGCTGAGATACAATGATACAAAAATCAATACCATAATGAATTACATTGTCCAGAGCTATCAATTAGCCTTGGATGCATTGGACAGCTAGCACTTAAGGACAAGTCATTCTTTAAGTGATTACAATAGCTATTAAAACCCTAGCATTATTCAGAAAGAGATGGGGGTTTTTAACTCCTTGATTATACCCGTTAGGCTAGCCCACATGTACATATTCTTATCCCTGACCTTTTAAAAGAGCTTCATTTTATCATCAATGATACCCATTAACTGGGGCTGCTGACAAACACGTGGCAGAAAATCAATACTGGTTTACCAGCTGTAATAGTCTTTTGCTGTAGGGCACTATCCAAATACTCAGCAGCATTCAGATACATTTAGCAATTCTATGAGAACAGCTACAAAGACATAATCCCTGCCTGAGAGACCAGGTGGTAATCAAACTGTCCTCTAAAAAGAGAAACTAAATGCACTTAGGACTATTTACTTAAAAATGAGATCAATAAGACAGGTTATGTAAAATTCTTACACGGCACTGACTTACATGGAGAGTGTCAACCTGCTTCTCCCATCTCATAACAAAGATATTCAACGAAACTGAAAAGTCACTGAATTAACCTTATTTTAATGCAATGTACAATTACTTAGTGGAAGTCACTGAGGTGACTCAGGTCTGAGTCAAGCTTGGCAGAAGGCAGAACAATGCTGGATGTTTAAAGGAATAGCAAAATAACTCAAGTAATGGCTACAGAAATCACTAGATCATACCTACTTCTTACAGTATGTACCTTTAGAATGCATTTGTAACTATTGCTAGGCTAAAATCTTCTGGTCTGATTTGGCAGTTCACTTTATATTGAAAATAAGCAAATGAAAATATCCCAGACCTCTACTTTTTGTGGAATTAACCTGAAATGGGAAAATGAGGGGGTGTTCCTTATTTTGTTTTTTGTTTGTTTTGATGATGCTAAATTTACATTTGTCTTCTACCCTGACCTGATCTTTGTTGGGTTGAAGCAATTCTTCTTTTTAGGTCAGTGTAAACACTCTCTGAGTTAGCATTTCCTGTTAGGCTTCCTTTCCAACCTGGTACGTTTCCCTCGCTAGGACTTCCTTCAGATTGCTGCTTTCAGAGCTCACCACATGCTCCCCAAGTCATACCCCCACCTTTCCAGCCAGAGCAAGAACATCACTCGGGCAAGCTTGCTCTTCCCATGTAATGCACCTTTACCTTGTACTGTGACATACGCTGAGCTCTCCACAGACCCTCTTAGGTTGGTGGCTATGCACTGGTAAAGTCCTTCATCCTCCTCTTTTACTCTTTCAATAAACAACATTCGGCTTCCGGGCCCTAAAATTATTCCTGTGAAATTAAATATTTTGCAATGAGCGGTAGCCAGGGGATAAACAAAAACAGACACTTGTGTAATAATATCTGCTTCAAGTTTTTCCCAAAAGAAATCTGAGCCGTAGACTGCACAGCGCAGTGTTCTCTGCAAGAGAGCCAAATATGCTTGGAAGCTTTGGGAACCTTTTGGAAATTAGAGTTTACAAAACACTTGTGTGAGTGAAAAAGCTCAGCCTAAGGGAATTAACCTGGGAGCAGTTGGTATCTCGTGTACTGATTAGCACTGTGGTTGGACACTCGTCCAAGCGAGCTCCATAACATGTCTCCAAGTTTTAGAAAATGGGTGGTCTGTCCGCTTACCACTGCACTCACAAGAGCAGTTCCTTTGCAGAAGCAGTTCCAGCTTTGAGCAATCCCAAGCCCCAACTCACTTGCTCATGTGGCAGGGGACATTGGGCCCCTTCTCAGAAGGAGCACAGCCAATGCAAGGAAAGGTCCCATGAGGTGTACCCTAAATCACAGGAGTTACCTGAAGTTTTCAACACCTCTCTTATTCCAGCTGAGTTGACCCTTAAGCCAGCCTGGGTGATATTCCAGCAAGCAAGGAAGGGGCAGGCAGCAGATTTGGCCTTAGCCTGCCTTTCAAGAGTGATACAGGCAGGAAATGTGCAGTCAAGTACACACTTGTGCGTTTGGCTCCATCTGAACCACAGTCCCATTGAAGTGTACTCCCACCAGCTATTCCAGGCAGCTCACTAAAGTGCTCTGACCTACCCTGTAGAAATGTCTTCCTGGATCCTAACCTCATGTGTTGCATTACGCCCAAGTTAAGCACATAACATCCATTCTAGACAACAGTGTGAATAATGCACACTACAACTATGCGGCCGTGGTAAAACTTCACAGAATCTGGCTGTATATAAAGTTCAGTGACTGTGTTGGAAATCTGTGCATACTTGCAATTCACTTTGACAAATACGCAGTTTTTTCTGTTGCCTTTACTCATGCCATAGCAATTTCCAATAAGACAAGACAGAACATCAAATACAAACTTTCTAAAATGCTGGTATTTAAGACTACACAGGGTTCAAGTTTCTACAGACCAAACCTCCTGAACCATTTTTGTAGAGCCCATAACATGACCTCATTGTGTGCTCCTGATTTGAATGTGCATGAATTTGCATGAGAAAGGTTTTCCTTTTTCCCCCCATCATTCATTTCCACCTGAAATCTCCAAGGATTGCTTCCATATCAGAGCTGGACGTGTAGCCTAAACTGATATTTGAAGCTAATTTGGACACAGCAGAAAACATCTCCCAGTTTTTTTCCTGCAGTAGCAGCATGCCACCTGGGAGGCTGTTCCTTTCTGCTGCATGAAACATGGATTCCCCTGGTTCAGGCAGACACATTTCAATTTTAGGGACTGCAGAGAAGGAATTAGCCTGGCAATTGGGCTGTGAATCTAGAACAAACTTTGCATGTCTGGCCAGAGACTTCCCCTGGTACTCATACACACCTCACTCAAGCCTGGTTTTCTCCTGCCTATCTGTACTCTGGCCAAGACACCTGGTCTTTAGGCTCCCTCTATAGTAAATGAAGAGAAATAAAACAAGCCATCTGGAGGTGACTTCTAAAATGCAAAATGAGATATTTGTATCTATATTTTTCCCTCTGACTTCACAGTGGCCTGATGTGTCTACAACTACAGCTTGGTTGACATTTTGGAGTGCAAATGGTCACTGAAAGTACACAGGGCACAACAAAAAGTCTGTACAAGGTGGGGAGACATACAGAGCTCTCACCTGATTCTTGGTGTATTTCCTCATGGTTTTTAAGCCAGGTTATCTGGGGCTCAGGGATGCCACGAACCTGGCACTCCAACATTGCAGAATTACTGGTGTTCACCGTCTGATCCATGAGCTGCCGCAGCAAGGCTGGTGCCTCTTGAGCTACGAGACAAAATAACACCTCTGTTTTACATTCCTGTAACCTTGGAGGCTTAATTATCCTCCCTGCCAGCCCTTTACTGATGTTAGAGACTGCTATGGCTGTTCTATCAAGTCATTTGTTCATAGATCTAATTTACTGCTCCAGTTTGTGTTCGATGAGTGCTGAATACTCCTGTTACTCAGCAGGGGAAGTTTGTGATGGCCAACAAATACCCAACGTTGAACTTAACAGATTTACTCAGTTCCATTATCAACCACACTGGTTTATCAAAAGCACCACCTTCCTATGAAAGCATCAGAAGAAGCAAACCATGAGACCAAAGTTGTCAACAATCAGCAGGACACCCTTGTAGCAGAGCATCACCGATGGGACTGCACAGTACACTGTGATACCCATGAATGTGAATTTTATCATTTACTTACTTTAAAGAACACAATTATGAACTGCATTCAGTAAGCCCACACAGCCAAAAATGAGAAACGATGAGCACAAAAGCATTGTTATGTGTCCCAATGTCTTCACAAATTCTTCCACTTCTGCGTCTCACATATTTGGCTGAGCACACCAAGGCTTGGCCAAACCACACCACTGCTCGCCTGCCAAAGCTGCTCTGGTGAGGAATGTACTCATGTCCTCCGGCAGCCCACGGATGCTGGAAACCCCCATGGCAGGGGCCAAAGCTGAATGCTAGCACGCCAAGCATCATAGCGACACCGCTCCTGTTTCACTTTAATCTACCAAAATCCAGGCAAACACAATGCAATAAAACACATCCATGACGTTTAGTGACAGTGACTATTGGGAGTGCGGCTCATCTGTACTGCTTCTGCTTGAGGGCTGAGCAGAAGGGCATTTCAAAAACACTCTGTAGGCATCATGTCAAAGTCATCCCGGAAAGAAGCAAAACAACAAATCCCTCTTATCCTCTTTTCAGCACTTTACCACTCCTTCCCCCATTTCATATGGCGCTGAAAGGCGTTCTGACAAAGACCAGGGTACTTGCAGTTTTTATGTGCATTATATGGTAACACGTCTCTGTCACACTGGCAACATTCACACGATTCTTTCTGGTATTTTGTTTCCTTAAAAGCAGTGGTGGAGAATCCAGAGAGCTCCTGAGAAATCTCACAGATGCACTGCAGATTCCCTTGAATTCCCCAGTCTCACAAGAACTGAATTATTTGCAAGTTTTCCTTTCAAGGATGTTGCCAGGATTAGTAGTCACTAACATGGTGAGACACACATTGTAAAATACAAAATAAAACAAAATAAAATAATAAAAAAAACCTCCCCTTGCAGATATTTTCTTGTGGACTGCAGTAGAGATCAATACACCACGTTCAAGTATAATACTGGCTGAATTTCTGACACTGTGTTTGGAAGATTACACTCTATCCTTTCACAAAAATTGACTGTCTGTAAGATATTTCCATCTTCACAATCATTATGTTACCAGCTGTGAATAAAAGCTCTCCTGAAATGTTAAGCACCTACGCACCACCAGCTTACACAGTGTTCATGAACCCCGCCGGACTAAAAGCTTTGTCACAATTTAATGTGGGCTACCTTTGCTATGCTCTTATCCCTTGAAATTAATCCAGCATAGTCATGAACCTGCAGTCTGGGGCTTTTCTGAGCCTTAAGTCTGTGATTTCCACGGGTAATGCTATTATTTGTTTACTTCACAGCAGACAATCTGTTCTCACTTCACAACATGCAATGCTCATGAGAGAGGCTGGACAGCAAATTCTTCACCAAATACCTACACAATGACGTGATCAACAAGCATTGCCTCACAGACAAGAAGACTTCCCCCTTCTCATTGACACCCTCCATGGTTTTTGCACATTCCTATTTTTCACAACAATCTGTCTATGAGCAGGCAACTTTTGACACACGTACACAAGCTGAGAAGATCCCCATGTTTTGCATTTATCAGCAATAAATGATGGACACCCCAGCCCAGACATCCAAAATGAAGGCGGACAAGATGACACAAACAAAGGCAAGCCACACATTCCATGGGTTATTTGTGATTAATTTTAATTTGTTTATAGCCATACACTAAAGTTGGGTTTTCATATTAAAAACTTTCTTTCTTAGAACTCAGATCCAGTCACCATTCACATACTTCCAATAATTTCTCTGCTGCAATCAGCTGATTTTTCAAGGATTCTGTCAACCTGAGGGTCAGGTTTGCAAGCCACCTGCTTTCTCCTCTCAGTTTTGCAGCGTAGCCATGGGGTGGGAGTTTCAAATGCAGGCTGTGTCTCCCTGCTCTGCTTGCCCCAAAGCTTCAGGGCTGGGTGCCAAGGGTCAGACTCTGCTCTCAGTTGCCCCAAGGAACTTCATGGTAGGCAGAGTTTGGCCCAGGGCAGTGACAAGGGGTCACAGCAGGGAGAAGGGGACGCTGGCGTCACAACACACAGCAGACCCAGGGTGGTATGGGAAGGATTTCCATTTCCAAAAGCAAACAATGGCAAGAGGGGAGAACACATTAAAGTCTGTTCATTTTGGGGTATACTTCCCGTTCTGTCCATTTTTTGCCCTTTGTTACTGTTAATGTTGTTTTTTCGCTTATTTTTATTAACCAGTACAAAAATATAAATACAAGCTTTAATTTTAACACTTAAAAAAAAAAAAAAAAAGAAAGAAAGAAATATAATTCACACCTTTCTCCCTAAATAATATATTACACAACAAAAGGCAGAGAAACTCCCCAAACCACTGAGGTTCCCCCATCCTCTGAGGACATCAAAAGTGACAGTAGTCTTTATCTGGCCACTGAGAACTGCTTTCCAGAGAGTAGTTTCTCTGTGCCTCCCAACAGAGGAGGCCCCACAGAGATTTCACAACGTCCTTGCACAGCGTGGCCTTCCGAGCACCAGTCAAGACCAGGCTGGCAGGATGTCCACCCAGCAGTAATGCACATCATTGCAATTCACAACCATTTCATGGAGGAGCAGGCTAATGACCTTTTTTTTTTTTTTTTTTTTTTTTGATCCACACTCATATTGCCTGGCAACTGGCTGCTACAAGTCATCACACTCCGGCTCCCAAGGCCATGGAAAATTCAGAACGTCCTGTCATCACCGCCCACCTTGCAATCAAACGTCTTCTCACAAAATAGCCTCATCAAAAAGGGGATTCTGTATTGTGATCCTTCTGAAGACTTGCAAATGCTAAAGAGCACATTTGCCCCGTTTTTAAGCCATCACCAATGATTTCACTTGCTTTTTAGGCATATTTTAGGAAAAAAAAGAGACCCAGGTCCCTTTGCAAGAACACATTGTTTCTGGAAGCCATCACACTAATAATGAACAAAAGAGCTACTGTATACAAGCAGGCTATAGGTGACATTTCAAGATATAAATGATTATTCTTTTCTTTACTCTGACAACTTCCAGGTTATCAATTGTTTTCTAAGCATTTTAGGCTCCATGAAGCTGGCATTATGGGGAAATGCTATTGTTTACCCTTTCACACTTGACAAAAGCAATTCCCACGTGAAAGACAAGTTTAGCCGTGGGACACAGTCTCGATACCTAAAGGAGGAAATAGTCTGGTGAGTTCCCAAGCACAAGAAACTGTCATGTTGTCACCCTCTATTTTAAAAGCACAGCCACTTTGTTCCTTCGCTGTAGCTATTTTGGTCACTACGGTCTGTTTTGTTATGGCTTATGTAAATGCTATATGAATGATCAATCATAAATGTAACCCAAAATAATAAAAGCTATGCATTGTAAAAAAATAAAGTTATCAGATCTATTAAAAATAGTAACTTCTTCCTTATACAGAATTTATAATACACAGAAACATCTCATAGCAAAATTGTGACGAAGGAATTGAAAAGGGAAACAATCACAAGGAAGTTTAAGGTTGCCCTTAATTCTCCTTCAGCAGTTTAGTTGGTTCTTAATCCCCATAATAAATCCAATTGTCATTTGATACCAAAAGCAATGAATATTTTTAATGGCTTCAGTTTTGAACCTCTATTTTTAAAAAACATATTAAACATCTCACTGTGCTGGCTGCAACCTTGTCAGTCATGTTAGTGGGATATTTCTCTTTTAATAAAATAATTACAACATTACAAATTCCTGTATGTTCAGGCCAGGAACAATACTCATGCTTTTTATCATTAGCTTTTTACATTAGTGCAGAACTGACTTTAAAAATTGACCAACACAGCAACTGGAAATCTACCTGGATTTATTTGGAGAAACACAGTTCACGTCTGTCAGTTTTTAAATCATCATTATTATAAATGATATTATAGGTCTGTGCATTATATCAACATTTTTATTTCTTCCCTGCATACTTCCTTTAGAAGATACTTTTTAAGATTAATGTACTTTAGTGTAGAAAATAATTTCAAATAAATAAGCATTAGAACTTGCTCAGCAGGTAATATTTATAAGTCCATCAAGATCAGATTAAAATAAAAAATATATAGTCCAGTCAATCTCAAACTGAGTTGTGCTCATTCTGCACATTAAAGTTAACTTATTAAATGTCCGTTGTTGACTGAAAACAGCAGTTTTTAAAGTTAATCAGTTTATTCAGCTTTGACACTTTTGACGAGGCCGATATCAAAGTGGAAGAAAAGATTGATCCAAAGTTTTCCTGATCGCTCAGTAGGAGACACAGCAAAAGAAAAAAAAACAACATGCAAAATGTAGCACAGGGGATCTTCCAAACCCCAGCTTCCACGTGCTTTGTCAAAGCAGAAAACACCCGTCTGAACTCAACTGGAAGCTCATGCGATATGATTTTGTTTGCTATTCCTCCTATGTCCAACCCATGGGGGAATGTGCACCACCTCAGGGCCTGAAAGGTAGCAACAGCAATAAAAAATCAAGATGATATGAGACACCTGTTACTGTTTAATGAGTCCTTTAATGTTTTACATTGCTTTGTGTTGTACAATCATTCCTTGTGCTCTTATATTTGAGGATCCGAGAGTAAACAGCCTTTTTGTTGCAGTGCTCACCTCTGATTGTAACGTCTTTCTTTTGAAGCACTTCTTTCCCCGTGTATATGTTCCTTGCTCGGCAGATATAGGTGCCTGAGTGTGCCAGGGAAACGTTCTTGATGGTCAGAGTGAGGGTGATGGAGTACTCCTTGTTGAGGGCCCTTCTTGATTTCGTTTGGTTGTTGACTGTCCTTGGTAAAATCCAAGCGATGTCTTTGTACAGGAATTTGTTGGCCGAACAGGACAATACCAAATTCTCTCCTTCAATGGGCATTTTTTCCAAATTAATGTGGAATCCACTCGGTACATCTGTCAAAAATCAAGAACGCCCTTTAGTTTATGTGAAATGAATGAGCCTAAATTAACACGAAATATATTTTCCCCTTTATCAGGAAGCCTTTGAACTAATCAATGTCGTTGTCTTCCTGCTGAAGTCTCTAATCTTTCCTTTCATATGCTAGGCTCTAGCTATTCTTATAATTTGTCTTAGAGCTATGAGACACTTGGGCTTGGACATCAGCTCATGTAAACTGAAGCTGCTCTTGGAAGTATCGAGCTTGTATAAATGTTATGCCAAGTTAAGACAGACTGGGGCAAGGTACCAAATTATAGACAGCATGCTGGGACTGTGAAAAAAGACAGAAATTCTTGTCTCAGCTGCAGCCTGTGAACTGTGTGAGAGAAGATGAATATCTAGAAGGCGAGAGAAAAATTCTGCAGTTCATCACGCTTGGATATATTTCCTTTTTATTTGTGAGTGGTCAGATAAGTTATGTCTTTTTTTTTTTTTTTTTTTTTTTTTTTTTTTTTTAGTATGATTAAGATCCAGAAAAAATATGGAATATGTGGTTACGTGCCTGAATTTCCCTCAGAACAGAGGTATTTATTCCATGCACGTAAAGCGTATCAGCCACCCAAGAGGAAAGCAGAATCAATACGCTCTGGCCTGGTGCCAACTGGGTGCAGGCAGTATCAAGGCAAAGATCACTCTATTCAGACTGCTTAGCATTAAACTTAGGTGAGTAACATCACCTGAGAGAAATCAAGGACCACTGCACCAAAGCATTTCCTCAGCATAAATATGACTTGAGTTTTAACAAGGATTTTGCATAGCAGATAGTTCAGGCAGGAACTGATTTAGCCAACAGGCTAAAAAGCCTGACTTGCAAAGACACACAGGTGGTTGGATGTAATGTTACAGCAGCCTCCAATGCCTTGAGAAGGGCCTGGAACCACGGCCTTCCTGGCCACCTCCTGGCCCTCTCCACTGGGGCTCAGCCATGCCGCCGGCCTAAGTGAAAGTAGAAGCAAGTTCCCGAGAGAAAACACTTCCAAGTTTTTCTCCTAGAATGCAACCTCTCTTGGTTTATTTGTAGCCAATATTCTGATAAAGTCATTTCCTTCTCCCTCCAGTGAAATCGGCTTTGGCCATTTTCAATTGTTCTCTCACTGCTAATTGCTACGGCACTTGGCTGTGAAGTTGCCTCAAGACCGTAAGATCGGTTTCATCTTACATAAGGGAGAATTATGCCTCCTTTTCTTGTCTCTTAGAGCATGAACAGCTCAACACAGACTTTCATTCAGCTTCACATTTGCCAGTGTCACTTCAGTCCTAACGTCACTGCGGCAGGGTGAAGAATATGTCCCCAGAGAACAACATCCCACACCCTCTTTCAGTAACCTCTTTCATTGATTGACCAATCCACCAGAAAGCTTCTTCTGACTCCCTAAATCCCAAATAATAACATTTTATACTGGATTTGTAATGAATTGTTCCTTTTATATTTTATTGTGGTCCTCTTTTTTTCCTCTTTCTGGCAAAGAAAACTATAAAAACCTTTAATGAATTTATTTATGACTACCATCATCACATTCTTTGATATGGAAGAGCATGTGGAAACAGATTCTGGTTTCAGTTCAGTATGTATCAATTGGAAGTGCCACTAAATTGAAAGAAACCTTTCCCTACAGGAGGTACAACATATTTAAAGTAAAACTTCAAAATGCAGACATCTACTAGCTTTGTGTATGAGCAAAAGTTTATAGTCATGGAATGACACAAGTACCTCCAGAAAGCAATGTAGCCTATTGTCTTCAGATGAGTCAAATTCCAGAGATCCCAGTCTCTCATGATTAATTATGAAGTGTTCTTGCATGACCAGTTTAGGTTTAGATACCCAACTTAATGCTTAAGTTAGATTAAGTGAATCCTGTGCTTGAATTGGTTGAAAAACATTGAATTCTGGAACATTTAAGTCCAACCAAGGTCCAAAGTTTTGATCTAAGAAATTGCTGCATCTTACTCACAGCGTATCTGAAATTGTTCTGATATGTATTAGGAAAGCCAGGGCACTGGCCTAGAATACTGATAATTTTTGGCTTTCACAGGTGCCAGTGCTCAGTAAAAGCTAGGAAGAGCCAAGTAAAACTCTGAAGATGGAACTAAAAATCCCCTGGGACTGAGGCAAGTGATCTATTTTTAACGTAGAAGGATAGCGTGCCAACAGAATAATATAGTTGTAACTACTTCCATGTTGTCAGGTCTGGAGCTCTTCCTAGATGTGTCTTCTGTGAAGAAAGACTATTTTCTGAATAAATCTATGGACAAAAGTAAAATGCACAGGATTCCAAAAGAATCGTTTGTTTAAAGGCTACAAGCCCCCTAATATATGACACCTCTCACCAATTGTTACCGTCTCAGGCTAGCTAAATAACATAGCTGGGAATAATGTAAAAGGGTTTTATTTACTTTAGTGATTTGAAGCTTCCTGTGGAAATAGCTCCCAGGTTTCCTGATGGAAGATTTTGTTTATCTTTGCCAAGCGCCATCAGGAATCTCAAAATAAAATGCGCTTAGTGACATTGGGAAACCAGGGAGATAAGGCAGAGCTGTTCCTGTTTCACCCTCTGTAATTGCAAACACACCCATGGGCCTGCTGTGTGCCAGCAAAACAGCCCAAAATGTAGGGAAAGGGGCAGGATGGAGCGAGTGGGGCTATCATAGTTAAATTTGGTATAAAGGTGTTGCAGAGACTGTTTCAGTATCAGCGAACAGGAATGCTCAGAAATCACCTTTCCATGTCACTTGTACATAAGGCTCACAGCTACTTTTGTCCCTAGAATGAAGATTTGGCTTTAGAAATAGGTCAGTGTGTCAATACCCCCAGAATTGCTTTCATTTGACAAAGGCAATAAGAAAAAGTTACTTCAGAGCCCATGGATTTCACGTCCTACACACTCAGGCACAAGGTACAAAACTCTACCATCCTCACACCTCCCTTGAACCCACATGAAACTTGCACTTCGAACCTAGAAAAATTATGAGAGATTTACAATAATTTAAAAGTGAGGGGTTGTTGTTACAGGGTCAACTCTACTACACTTTCTTGTTCGTATTTCCTCACAACTGCCTTCCCATGAAGGGGCTGACCGCAAAACTAGGTTTGCTGGGATGGGTTTTACCTCCCCATCACCTTCCCAGTGGTTTCTGCCTATAGAAAAGAGACTCCTCACACCAGCACAGTTTCTCCAGTGGAGCAAGCACTTTTCTTCATCCTCAAGGCATGACCAAGATAGACTCCAAGGAGAGGGATGTCTCCATCTGCTCTCTGGGATCCTTTATGTCCTGTCCCTCTTAAAAAGAGCAGCAGCTCCTCTTCCTACAAGGGATCACCATCTCTGTTTAGACACTTTCTGCTCTTACACTAGGTTTTGTGTGGTTCAGGCTGACTTCATGTGGCACCAAGAAACCCCTATAACGTAACTTAAACTAACCCCAGGCTGTCGCCCAAGATCAGTCGCCAAGAAAGTATTGGTTTTGAACTCATCAGAACAAAATGCTCTGCAGTGTCCTGCTCATTTCGTTCACATCCATCATCATTAGGGTCTCTTGTTTTTTAATTCTTTAGCATGTTATTTAGTGAATGAATGCTGGAGAAATGACGCATTTGTTTCACTGACGTGAAACACAGGCTGTTATCCAGCCACAGCAGTTTGGTCTCAGCCTGACAGAGGAAAATTATGATTACGCCATGCAATCAACTGAAGCGTTATGTGCACGACACAGAAAAATGAATCTAGCTTGATTTTTTTGGAAGAACAAAACAACAGCATTGTTTAAACAAGCTGCCTTCAATCAGTGCAACTGAGCGTCAGCGGATGAACAGGACTTTCCATGTCACACAATTGAAGTGCTCAGCTCCAGGAACTAAAAGGACAAATGCATTTCAACATCACCACCCTATATAGAAAGTTTGCCACCAGTGAAGATGTTAAGAATTTCCAAGCCATAATAAAGCAGCCACTCCTCTTTCTGAACACCAGCCAATACCAAAGTCTTCAAAGGAAAGTCATAATATTCTGCATGTTCTCATGCAAGCTCTGGTATCAAGGAGAAGGATTTCCTTCTATCCCTGGTCAAGATCTGAGACTGTGAGATCTAAGAAGGGAAACTAACTCCCTCATGTCACAACACTAAAACATCCAAAACTTTGAAGGGGAGATTTGCGTACTGCAAATCAAAGTTCAGCTTCATGTGGTTTCTTCCATGTGATGTTTCGAAGACTGAGGAGGAAGAGTTAGAGAAGGTCATATTCAAAGAGCAACAACCTCAATGAGTGTGTCTCAGTGACTGCTCAAAGCTATGTGGGAAGTCCTCACATGAATATACGAATACGGCCCAACTGGCACATTAATTTATGTAGAATTATGTGTCATTTTTAACCTTTCTGTTCAAACAGAAACAATGTAAGGGCAGGGAACAAAGCAAAACTGTGAGTTGAGAGCTGGGGCAGCAGTCATCTTTGAGCTGGCAAATGTTCTTGTCACATCCATTAACAGAACATGGAGATATTCGTCTTGTTTCCATGTTCTAACAAACAACCTGCTTATGCATCACTTATCTGTCTACATTTCAAGGACTACTTCTCCTGCTTGGTACTGAATTTATGTATTTATAGATAATTGGCTCTTTCTAAATGTGGAAGTGTACTATTACAGCCAGAACACTTCAAAAATATAATTTTCGGTCCACAAAATGGTGTGTGTTTGTGTGTGTGTGTGTATGTTCAGATAGGTCTTCTTCCTTTTTTTTTTTAAACAAATCTGGTGTTTGTCTATTCTCCCTTGGTAGTTTTCTGTAGTTAACAGTATGAGTTTCACTAACATTGTTCATCAGAATGATAAGCAGGAGATTGACAAGAAAAACAGATAAGAGAACCAGCAAAAATTAAAACATATACATTGAAATTACTTTTCCTTTTAGCTTCAAGATTATGATTTGTGGAATTAGGTATCAGAATATTTTAACCTTTCATCTTTTGTCATATTTCTGAATGGTTTTCATTTCTTTAATGACCTATTCTGAAAACTGTCATTAGCCTAAGTGCTCCATGAACTACTGCTTTGTAAACAAAACTAAAAATAAATCTTTCACGAGAAAACAAATCCTTTGTTTTGGCATCTGCAGACATTATGCTTCTAAATATTGCAGTAGTTATTATCTTAAACTTGTGTGTTTTTTTTTTTTTTTCCTTCTTTTTTTTTTTTTTTCAGTAATTCCTAAAGTTAAACTATTTAATTGTTTGTTTTTGAACCTGCAAATGCTTACATAGTTATGGATAAATAACTGGAAATATGCTCGTATACACAGCTAGCACGATGAGTCTTCTCAGTGTCATAGCCCAAATCCTATCCAAGGGCATACTTCTCAGAAGAGGGAGCAAAACTCTTCAGCTTGCACCCTGCCACTTTTCTACCTACAAATAGTCCCTGAGAGCTGTAAGAGGCCACCCAGGTACTCCTGGCCTCCCTCCCCTGGTACCTGTAGATGCTGGCACTGCTCTGGGCAGTGAACTGTGACACCTCCTGGTTGGGAGCAGGATGAGGCTGTAGACACAGTCGGTGTCACACATGATGCTGGTGTGTGAGAACACAGTACCACTGCACATACGGCAGGACTGCAGAGTCCAGGTGATTTAAAAGGAGGAAGTACAGGTTGCTATATCTGGGAGCAATTTGTGTCACTCTGGGGTATTTGATGAAGGCATGAGTCATTCACCAAACCTGGTGACCTTAGAAATACAGACCAGCTGCTGTGAGAAACAGGAGCACCAATAAGCATGGAATAAGTTTATAAGTGCACATATTGAAACAAGTCTCAAACTTTGGGATATGAAAATTCCATCACAGCCTGACAACTATAATCATAGGACTAAGAAGCATGTTTTGATCTAGTGGGGAATAGATCTTACCTGTTACAATAAAGCTGACATTTCTTTCAGCTTTTCCCACTTTGTTGGATGCCACGCAGCTGTAGATTCCAGAAGATTTGGCGTCAGCTACAACAAGAGTGCTGGCAGTCTGCGAAAGAAAGAAGAGATTCAGCTCTCGTTGGATCACGAGCTCAGTTAATACTTCCCTTCTCTTTTTTCTGAGTTGATAGTCCTATGATTCATTCAGTGGCAGGCACCACTGAAGCTATTTAAAGGAGGTATCACCACATAAAGTTTTGGAAAGGGTGGAAGAATAACAGGAAAAAAGCTCCTTGAGAGACCATTATATTATCAGAGCTGTCATAGCCAAAAATCTTTGAATGTATCTCTCAGGTTGATTTATCTCTTGGTGCTGATGTGATGATAAGCTACAAAACATTAAACATGACACAACGTGGTCTGCCTGAGGAAACAACCAGCCTGTAGGGCAGCCATGACTGCAAAGGGAATGGATGAGGAATGCCTCAGGCAGTTGGATAACACTGGGAAAAAGAGGTTTGGCACTATGTGCATTTGATTTCTCTTTCATTTTCTCCTGTAAGTGTTAGGTGAGAAATGACAGAGGCAAAGGAGAGGTTTACTCATCCTCTTTTGGACTATCTCCTCTTCTTGGATTTACTACTTCTTTTATTAAGTAATAATATGTTGAGTTTCTTTACATTGCACTCTAGCACCATCTTAAGAGGTTCACACATATTTTCACAAAGTAATATAACTTGCAAGATGAGACTTTGGAAGGCCAGAGGACAAAAGAAAGAACAAAACAAAACATTGTAATAGTAAGAGTTATACCTTCATGGTGATGGAAAGCCATGGTCTAATGTCTTGGGCACTAAGTGAGAGAAGAAAGTTATGCACAGGCAGCTGAGGTGTCATTCTGATATGGAACTGAGACATGGGGCATGCATAGGGGGCTCAGCATTAGGACTTGCTCTGAGATACAACAGTAGCTCAATTTTCTGTCTTTCTGTCCCCATTTTAGTTCTTTGGTAAAACGTGTTCTGACTGGAGTTATGGGCAGAACTGGGACAATGATGAAAGGAAATTGTGTGGCCATGGAATCCTGTTGCTTGGAACTGTTTGGCTTTTCTAAAAATCTTTGAAATAATTTCTCTGTAATTAATACATTCTTTTAGGTCTGTCTGATTGCTGCAGCTCAGAGAAAACCACAAGAGTGTGAGTCAGTACTAAATAAGGACCAGTTATCTACACTTTTACATAAGCTCTGGCTGAAAATTTGGGCTGCTTCTGCCTCTTACTCAGAGACTTCATGGCAGTCCCCAAACTACTTCCTGTACCCCTAAATAATACAGACCTTCTGTTTTCCCAAAAACATTATTTATTTGAAAACGTCTAATACTTTTCCTCCTATGCAAGCAAACACGGTGAAGTCAAGTCATTTAATTTTGGCCAAGGTATTTGTTTTAGAAAGCTGCCTTATGGCCACATCAAAACAACAAATGATGCTAATAGCACCTCTACCCTGTTAAGCCGTGCCAATGGCCAGCTACCTTTCTGCTAGTAAATTGCATCTCATTTTCAGCTAGAATTTTTCTAATCTATTTTTTTGGCTCTTCTGAAGGAGGGTTAGTAATACCAGATAGGTAATTACAGCCCTTAGAAGAATTCATACAATTTGGCTAAATTCAGTAGGCTGACCTCTATGAATTCCTAATTATAAAGCATGGGTCCAGCCCTGCCTGTATTTCGTCATTCTCTTTGAATTCCTTCCAGTTTTTAAATAAAGTGTGGACACAGGGTCCAGAGGCAGGATTCCTGCAGCTGTTTCATCCACACTAACTTGGGATGGAAGGAAGTCCCACAACATCTGCATGAGGGCCAACGTGGGTGGCTAAGAACTGCTTCTGCCATTCCCAGACTTTCCACAACAAAACCATTCTTTCTTATGTCACTCAACATTACCTCATGGCCCCTTTGCCCAGGTAGCAATGACCTGTTACCCAAAATGCACACTGAAGGAGAATGAGACTCTTCCTCTCTGACTCCAGGACATTATTGTTATTACTACTACTACTACTACTATTATTATCATTAATAATAATAATAATAATAATAATAATAATAATAATAATAATAATAATAATAATATCATTAGTGGTGGTGGTATCAAAGTTTATTTTGTCCTGACATTGTCAGGTATTAGTTTTTAATGAAAAAAATAATCTGAATTTTACTGTTCCAACCCACTACAATGTGATTATTACTTTTATTACATTGAGAATATCTCTTACAATCATACTCTAGCAGATAGACTATAATTACTGGCTTGAGTGCTAATAGATTATACTTTTACTTGTATATTAAATGATGATAGGTGACGTTGCCTGGGCACTGAAACCCAGAGATTTATACTTCTACCTTGTTCCCAGCATTGCTTTGGTTTTGAACAACTTGCATTGTCCCAAAAAATCCTCGAGCACAGGCTAAGGAACATTCCCAACTAGCAACTTGCATGTAACCACCACCTTCGGAGGGTAAGGGAGATAAATGTAATGAACACAGGCCCTATTATTGACTAATACAGAGATAGCCATAGTGTCTAGAAAAAGCAAGGCTGACTTTGCAACATAACAGAGTATTTTAGAGACAAATTGTCTCTGTGTAAATCTTTGAGCTCATAAATTAGTCATAAAGATAAGATAACATCTCTTTGAGCAGGTCGTGAGCCCTCCAGTGGTGCAATCTGCGTTCTGCACTGTGGATGCCAGCCAAAACCCACCAGAGAAGCGGTGTATACAAAACGAAGCGTGGCATGATTCTGTTTATTGAGTAATTATAGCTGTTGAGATCAGTCTGTTCTGTGTGGTTTCCCTATACAGCTATTGCTGCAAAAGGAACAAGAGAAAAAGTCTTCACAGCCTTGTGTTGTCTCTCTTTGCAACAGAGAGTTTCAGGCCATGGATTTGCAACCAGATAATGCACAAAAAGTCTGAATCCAGTTGCCATGATCAGAGAGAGAGAGGAAAAAATCCTTCCTGGCATGCCTGACATGTTGAGCCTTCTCCTCTGTCCACAAACTCCATTTGCCACCAAAGCTTCGATCCTTTCTGCCTCCTCCCTGCATCCATCCCAGCTGAAGCACTTTGCTACAGGCCCATTTCAGAGCCTGGGGAAGTGAATCACTCACTGCTGCTGCTTCTGCCAGCAAATAAAAGAGGCATAAAGCAGACATCCTGAGATGGAAGAGGAAGTTACAGATTTTCTCATGGTGGAAAGTGATGAGGAAAAGACTTGGGGGAGTGTACACAAAGTGCAAAGCAGTGTGCGTGGTCTTTGTGGTTGGAGGCAGGGCAGTCTGATGGTTCTCCTGGAGTGTCTGCTTGAATTTCTCTCATCCCATAGTAGCTTAGATAGAGGATTGCCACTGCTTCAGCTGATGGCAGTGAAGCAAGTGGAGGTTTCAGTTGGTAGCATGACTCTTAGAAAGCCTCTGTGCATATATATGCTCCATTCAGAGACTGTTGTACTAACTAGGAAATAAATGAAAATATGACCTCCTCACCCTCTTGGATTTATCTTTGGCTAAAGGAACATTATTTAGGAACACAAATGTTGAAATATTGGCAGTACACCATCAGATTATTCTGTTTATGCCAAAGACACATGATCTGTATGCCTCACGCTGGGAAGGACCATCAGTGCAAAACATCTGGACAACATGGTTAATCTTCAGGACCACCAATATGGCCACAGAACAAACTCTAAAATATCTTCAGTAGCAGGACATGAATATGTGCAGAATAACACTTCTTTCCCCAGGTCAGACAAGCAAGCAGAGCTTCAGTTTCCCTCTGTAGAGCTTCAGTTTCCTTCTTGAGCAGGCCGTGGGACTGAATGCATCCCTCTGACTCACAAGGAGGTTGCCCTACAGACAACTACACACCACCACAGACACCTCCTGTTCCCCTTCTCAGGCCGTACATAGAGTAAAGCAAGATTAGATTCACGCCTCCCCCACAGACCCAGGAAGGGAATGGGTTTCAGGAGTTGCAGCTCAGCAGAGGCAAGTGCCAAGTTCTCCTGGTTTTAATCTCACCAAGCGCTAGGCTCTGCTGGCACCTCCAAGTCATCTATTTAAATGTGTTGACAGAATTTCTAGTAGCACTCAGGAGGGCCTCAAGAGAAGTTACAATGTGCTGAAAGAGAGGCAGGCTACACTCCCAGTGCTATCTTTAGCCTGGCTTCCTAGGAAGATCACACTGTCTGCCCATCCATCTGTCTGCCACTCCTCTGTCCTCGGTAATTTTTTAACCCATTGCCTGCGTTCAACCAAAATTGACAGATAATCTCAAAGTTCAAAAGTTCTCCTATGTTTTATGGGAACTATATGTTGGGTAGAGGAGAAAGACTAAAACAAGTGCTGCTGTAATGAACTAAACTGCTCTTTCTTTTATTTTGGGTACCAGCTGGCCAATCAGCATGGGTGTACGGGCTAGTCAGAGGGCACATACGGGGACTCAGGACAAGCAGAACATGTGCTGCCTCATCTCATCAGTAAGGAGGGGACATGGGAGAGAGCTAGAGCCTTAGGGCTTGGCATAGAAGGCACAGAAGAGATGGAGTTGTCCTATACTCCAAGGCCACACCTTATAGGTCATGTCCAAGAGGGACTGACTCTCCACCTTGATGTTGGACTGCGACAGTTTCTAACATTACCTGCAGATAGCATGTGTTAGAAGGACCCATTATTGCCAGCCAAACCAGAGATGGACAAGTGCAAGCCTGGCTTTGGTCTTGTAGAACCTTCTTACAGGGTCATTACTTTCCACTTGTCCTAAAATCAGGTGGCTTTATCACTTGCAAAGGATGGGACCACTAAAAATTTGTGTCAGTAAGGTATTAGGTATGCATAGGAAAAAAAAAGGCCATACATATATATATATGAATAAGCACAACTTCACGTATTAGTATTCTTTATACCAACTGCCCTTCTGTCTACTATCTCCTTCCCTGAATTTTCTCATCCTTTCTTCTTGGCCAACACCTTCTACTCTCGTACATCTGAATCCACCTTCTTAGCCATCTTCTGTGCATTCTCCATCCCCAGGATCTTTGTCCAGTCTCTCCTGCAACTCCCTGTCCCTGATATACCTGTACAAGGAGTACTACCTCCTTCTTTCAAAGCTGTTGATTATCCAATGTGTGGTTAATCCAATGAATGCACACACAGGAGGGAATATGCATATACTGCAGTGGTACCAATGAACACCTGAGATCTTTGCATCTCATTATTGGAGGTCATTCACAAGTCAACATTTTAAGAAACCACTGATCAGGCTAATAGTAATCATAATCATAATCAATATTAGCCCTGAGCTATAGTTAGGAGATAGCTTTGGGTAGGAACACTGAGAAGTGATGGTTTTTAGCAGTTGAATGACAAGAGAGTGCCTGAGATCTGTTCACATGATAAGCCTAAGAATAGGTCAGTTTTGTAGGAAGTCACCAAAAATGTCCAAAAATAAAGAGAATGAAAATTTGGATGGGGAAATCAAATCACTTCAGGAGTTGTTTTATGATCAAGTATTATGACTTCTGTTACAAACTTCTTCCATTATGCTACTTGTGTTTCTCAATGTCTGTTTAGAGAGGCTTCAGCGGAAATGTTACTAAAACACTGTTGTCACAGTTTCTCTGTCACCAGAAGAATAATGCAGAACAGGCTTCCTGAGTTACTTTAACCATGCAGACATGAGGTTTGAAGTTTTTCTAACTTTAAATATATACTTGTGGCTACCTGGATAACCACAGACAAACAAACATCCAATCAACCTACCGCAGAGAAAGGCCAACTTTTGGAAGGATTCATATACTGCACATACAGGAAACTAAGGAACTGGCATGAGGTCTCTAACCAAGGTGAAAGTGGCTACCTTTATTGATAAAAGAAACCTTTTGACCTTTCCTTGTTCATCTCTTTCCTTGATTACAATAATCTCATCCGGTGGTCACCCCCATTTCTGCTTTCATGCTAACCCAAAAGTGTAACTTTTTGAGACTCTTCATCCATTTCCTACTGCTTTGTCTCCTACTACTTTGTTGTTCCCATTGAGCTTTGAGATTGTTTGTACCATGCTTGCTATGCTCGGATGTGGAAGTGGGGTAGACACTCTGTTTAGATAGCAGGACTCCATTGATGTGGAAGTGCCTCGGCGAGCTGTTCTTAGCTGTGTGCAGTAGCAGAACTGCTCACAGTAGCAGTTCATCAGAGCCAGACGCTTGTGATGACGTGCTGCATTCAGTGAGCTCAGTGCTATTAACAGTTTTACAATACCCCCAGCACATGAGGAAGGGTTTTGTCTGAACTCTGTCCCTTGGAGTTTGCTCCAGGAGACCAAGAATGACTCTTGGACTGCAAAGAGTGAAAAGCTATAGACTCCCACAGAAAAAAAAAAATAAAAAAATAAAAAAATTCCTGGATGCTCTAGAGCAGCTGTGTGCACACAAATCATGCAACTCACTGTTTGGCCAGGAACCCAGGCTTAGAGAGCATTTTCTACTTACAATAGCATTCCAGCTGTGCTTGAAAAGCTACGGAAGAGCAGCAGAAATGAAGAAACCTTTGAAAAGCGTTTCTCAGAAGCAGAGAGAATTCACTTCAAGCTAAGAACTTGAAAACTATAGATGACATGCATATTTCCAGCATGGATGGCATGCAAAGCAGAAGCCAGGCAGAAGTATCTATCTTCAAGCTGCATTCTTCCTAACAGCACGACAACCAGGTACACTTAAAAAAGATGGGCAAACAGATTGTTTCACTCGCCTGCCCTTCCCCATTGGAAGCAAAAAGGATAAAGCAGTACAAGACAGACCTTTCTTAGCTGAACTAAACAGCATGAAGACAAGTAATAACAGGAGAGCTGCTACATTTCACTGTAAAAATTTCCATGTAACACATGCAGAGATCATCCCTTGGTTCATTTCTGGGCATCCTTTTTTAAAAAAGGGGCAGCTTGCCAAAGACTTCAAACAAAATCTGCAGTTCTGCTGCAAGGACCCATTATTAGCATCTTCCTCTGGGGAGGAATTTTTTCGCTGCTGACTGGAAGTCGGTCTGACATTTCAGCCACTCCTCTTATGCTATCTCCAAAACACACAACACACAAGGAGAATGAGGTCTGGCCATTAGGCAGCTCCTTATGTACCCTGTGAGCAGGTAGGGCTTCACCCACAGCATACCTAGATGTCTTCTGGAAAATTACCGGGTTCTCATGGGCTTTTGTTCATAATTCCCCCTTTGGAATAGGCTTTGTCTTCCTGTGCCTGAAATGATTTCCCTTTCCTCCTGCAAATCCCTCTGTATGTCACTTTTTTTTTTTTTTTTTCATGTGCTTTCCTATGATAGTATCCCCTAGGAAACTGTTTGCTCCCATCTTTGCCTTGATCTCTAAGCATGTGGAGGTGGCCGGCTAAATAGAGCAAACGTCTCACTGGGATCCAGCCTGTTCCCGTACGCTGGACCTGTGCCATGAACACCTGTGGTACTTTCTAAATAATACAACAGCAGGAGAAAATTCAGTTCCAGGCCTGAATCTTGGCTTCATGCACAGCCCTATTTATTCCACGGTGTGTGAAAGGGCCCTAATGTAAGAGTAGTTACAGTTTATATCCATTTTCACATGCAAAAAAAAAAAAAAACTGAAGGAAGACATCAGGGAAAGTACACCTACATCCCTGGTGTCCTTAGAATTACAAGAAGATTTTCAGCATCCTTAGAAATGACAGGCCTAGAATAAGGTAGGGGAAAAATATCTTGATTGAAAGGTTGGATGGATAGCTCTCCATGACACTGCAAGGTAATCTCACTGGCTTTCCTTCCCATGTTGGACAATGACATGACTGGCCTTATCACCCTTCAAAAGTGCCTACATCTCCCCATGGCCCATGAAAGGATGCTTGACCTGGACTAGACACCTAACTTTTAGACAGTTGATGCAGACGAGATGAATCCCACCATGCAGAGGTGACTGAAATCTCTGAATGAGATGTCTCTTAAACTTTGCTTCTTAAATCTGGATTCATTTGGCCCTTTAAATTTTTTATTGCAAGAAAAGACTTGGTCATCTAATAATCTAGGACCACATCTGTGAATAAACTTTCAAATGAGAGTAAATTGTTTTACTCTCATAGGAAAAACAACAGGAAATTGTGCAATGGCACAAAATGAAGTAAAGATGGTCTGGAACCCTGCCCTTGTCCTCCTGAGGTGCCCCAAGATACTGCAGGCCAGCTCTGAGAAAGCCAAACATACTGAATCCCTGGCATATCACTTACCTTAATATGACAGCATGCCGAAAAAAGTACATCTCTACATCTCAGCAGATTAATACCAAACCTCCATCACTGCTGGTGTGGAAGTTACTTACATTTATGTAGGTCTTCATATAAAAATGCTGGCTTACTCACTGTTACATCAATAGCATCTTAAAGCACCTTTACAGCTGATGCTGTCACACAGAAAGGTTATTTGTCCCTAGGACTCATACCTTATTTTTGCCCTCTATTATAGCTGTTCGTTCAGTGATGCTCTGGATCCTGTTTCCTGTGTGGCTGCCAGCTTTCACGTTGAAAGATCCTTCAGTATAAGAGCAAAAACCATGCCTGAAGACAAAAAAGTGAAGTGAGTTTTTATTGATTTGGTGATAGACTGAAGCATACAACACATAAACCAAAATAATTTTTCTGGAAAGAGTGATCATCTGGGGAATCTGCAGGTGTTGTGATCACCATGCAAGAATGGAATGGCTACACTTCAAAAAATCTTGAGGTTTGAACCCTGATGGTTGGATTCATTTCCACAGCTGCCCGCAGAATATTACATTTCTAGAGTCTGTGTCAACATTTAACCAACTATAGACTGGGAGGTCAGAATTTACAATCCAAGCCTAGATATAAGACTGTGTGAGAACAGTGTGCCATTTCCAATCCTCTTAAGTTTTCAGCCATTGTAGTGGTCCAGTTTTGGCTTCAAAGATGAGTTCATATTATTTTGAGTCCTAAAATCAAGACAACATATATTTGTTTCAAGATCCATTCCTTAAAGAATTGGGTGCCATTTAAATATGTGCAGGTCCTTTTTGTTATGAAAAAAAATAATGCAACCTTTCATTTCTGATTTGTTTTTAGTTCTGCTTACAAAATGGCAAAATATCAATACTGTGATTCAATGATTACAAAATAAACAATAAAAAAATGACCATAATCCTGCAAATTAGTGAAACAAGACAAAACAAAACCATATCTAACAATAGAAAGGATTTAAATGTTCATTTTATCTGAAAAAAAATATCAAAGACATGTTAATGAATGGAAATATCAGGAAAAATGTTTTTGCCTTACACAACAAGTTGGCTTATAATCAGAACATTCAGGTGTGGTCATGGTAGAGCTAATTTGTTTCCCAAAGCCTAATTTGGTACACATGGAAATAAACACATTGGAATGCTTCTTAAATTCTGTCCATCCCTTTTCTTTGAGTATATCAAGTTTTGCTTTTCATCCAACATTGAGTTGTTGCTTGTTCAATTCCAGCTTCAACAGTAGAGCTTAACCCTTCAACGGGGTCAAGCTCTTTCAGATACAATATGTTCCTTTGATCTTCCACGTATTTGAAAGACAAGAGCTGTTGTATCCATAATCAAGTTGTCCTGACATGTATATCAGTTGTTTGGAGAAATGACCCTTGAGGGTTGCTGACTGGATAACAGCATCTGATGCAATACCGACCAAAGAATGAGGTTCATTTCCCTTCAGCTAAATGTGCAGTTTGGTTAAACTTTGTGTTGTTTACAGTATCAATGGTACACTAACTTTACATGCTAGTTTTTAATTGTGCAGCATTGCATCAAAACAAACAGTGCCTTAGCAGACACTGCAGCTTAGAGAAAAGACGACAAGTAAACTAACTAGAGCTGTAATCATTAGCACAAACTACATGAATCTGCATCCAAATTCTTAACATGCATTGAGAGTCTCAGGGAGATGAAAAAGCCAAAAACCAGGAGCGGGTCATGGTCATTGGTGCATGGAGAGAGAACAGGGAGAAATAGCATGGCAAGAAAGCCCTACACACACAACCACTTATTCTAGACTGGTTTAAAAGCCACCTTCTAACACAATTGTTGAGGCCAGGATGGATGAAAGACAGCAAATACATGATTGTTGAGGCCAGGGTGCATGAAAGACAGCAGCATTAAGACAGTTGATGCATTCAGAAGGGAAAAAATGTTTTAAAAGTCACTCAGAATGGTAGATGCCATTTATTTATCACATTTAATGCCTGAAAAAGTCTGTTTTTGTAACAGGACTTTAACACAGAAGACATGATAATGTTGCTAAACCATTAACATTTCCACACCATAACAGATATCAGAAGTTATTTCAGCATGCCAGTGCCACAGACACACAAATAGGCAGTATCAAAGGTGCATCCTTGGGCCTGGATATTTGGACAATCTCTGTACAGGAAGACAGACACTCCACTATCTCATTTCATTCATACTAAGTCATTTAAAAAATGTTCATCCTTTCAAACAGGTGGAACTGGTATTTTTCTGCACAGAATGAATTTGTGTTTCTTGTGATGTTGAAGATCTGCGCTTTTTACAATAAAAGTCTTTACTGAGACACATTTTCGTAAAGGACAGAAAGAAGGTATAATGCATATTCAGAAACAGCCTATGTATGTCTGAAAGACATCTCCAATCTCATTTCTTGCAGCTCTGCAGCCCTAGGCTTAGTTATTGTTATATTATTTTTCATAATTCCTTGAAAAGGACTGTATATATTTAGGTTGCAGTGTCATAGGGATGAGGACAGTGCTATGTCTTTGTCGATGCCTAGCACAATGGGGTGCTGATTACTCATTAATACCATAATACAAGCCACCATCATAATTACAATAACATCACAATAACAAGAAAAACACATGTAAACCACTAGATGAAATATTAGCCCTGCAGGCACATACGTGAGCTCCACTGCCTTCACATACCGTATTAACTCCAAACTGCTGATTACGATGTTAATGCAATTATAGGAGAAAATCGAATACGCTTAATAGCAGTTGTCCATGGTTATAATAATAATAATAATAAAAAAAAGGAGTCCAAATCAAGCTGTGACTACATTATCTAACAGCCCACAGCGCACAGTGGGAGATGGGACTGCTCTCGTCCCGTGCCACTTCAGCTGCACGGTCTGCTGGCTCAGCAAGCATTTGCAAATCAGTTTCAGAGTGGCTGCCAGGCAAAGTTTAGGACAAGGCTCAGACTCATCCCTTTGGATGCCGAACCAGATGCTTTCCCTCCCCAGCTGCCAAGCGCTCTCACTTTAACCTCAAAACACACCAGCAGACTTCCAGGCTCCTGAGCGGGTTGCTGGGGTTATTACTCAGCCATCCTTCCTCTACTTGCTGCCAGTGGTGCCACACAAAGTCACCACTCCAGGCAGCAGCAGCAGGTAGAGTTGAGCAAGTGACAAACGGGAAGGATTAAGAGCCCTGTCTCCTGACCTGCCTTCAGCTCTTAACAACAGGCATTTTGTGACTGAAAGGGAAAAGGCTCTGCGGCACTTAGATGTAGTCATCAAATCAGATGTTTGTGTTAAGTACAGATGCTTGGAAAGAAGTAGAGAAGAAGAAGAAAAAAAAAAAGTACCCTGGCTGGAATCAAAATACGTAATTATCTTCCAGCGCATATAATTGATATTTCATTTTGTGTGTCCTCAAACAACATCAGATAGGTATTTCTATGTCTTAAAAGTAACTCAAAACTATCAACTCAGTAAAATAGCAAGGTCATCCTACTTGTAGCAAGAACTGCCAGTGTTTGCAGGGAAATTCCACTGAATTTTGGATATCTGAATCTCGCTCCAGACATCTCCCGAGTGCCTGTGTTCCTGAAATGGTTTGTTGATGGGATGAGCCTCATTGCTTTGCATATTCAGGAAAGTTTGCAGCAGGGTTACCGCCAGGTTAATGAAAAAGCACACAGTGTGCACAGCGGCTGATAAACAAGCTAGTATCTGCCAGCACATTTATAAGCAGCTCTTACACCTGTTTTCCAGCTACACGTTCCTACTTCGTGCTTGCAACCCTGCACATGCAGAGAGCCTGTATAGTAAAAGCAAAGGCTGTGTGCGTGCAAAGGTGTGTTTATAAATATTGTGTAATCTCAGATCGCAGTAATCCAGCTCTGATGCTCTGCTTGAGTGCCAGGAGGCTCCGAGCGATCGAGTGTCCCCCCCCCACCTCCTCTAAGTGTTTTTTTACATGTGCCTGTGTGCGTGCTCGCTTGTGCGTTCGCCAGTGTGCACGGGTGCACAAACACACCCACCCGCACAGGCACGCTCGGGTCCTTTGTGTCAACAGCTTGAGAAGCAGGCTATTCATCTGTGAAAAAACAGGAGCCATTAATCCTCCTGTGGATTTCGGAAGAAGCCCAGCGCGGGGGCCAGGGGAGGGGTCAGCGCTGCTCGGCGGGGGATGCTCCTGGCGCTCCAAAAGGGATGCCCCTCGTGGACCCTTCCAGCTTTGGGAGTTTGCCCTTTTCTGGGAGGGCAAAGGGTGGTTATGCAGCCAGAAGTAATCTGGGCTTTAAAAAAGGTCTGCGGTGTGCGACGCTGGCACCCAGAGGGGCCCTGGAGAAGCGGCCGGGGGGAGGGGAGCCAGCCTGCTTCTCAAGAATACATCAAGCCCTTGAGGAAGCAGAGTGTGCCATGTTTGAAGATGCAAAGATAATCACAGTGCTGGGAACCGTCTTGTGTAGCGGAGGAAGCCAAACAACAAGAGGAAAGCAGCATATGCTCCTGATTTCGCACAGGAAGCTAACAGCACCTCCTGCCAAAGTGAGATAAGAAAACTCCCATGGCCTATTCTGGACAAGGCCATGGTTATCAACCTCAGCTTCACGCTGTCCTCGCTCTGCTCCGCAGCCCATTCCCTTTCCTAATGAGTTTCAGAGCCCTCACCTCTATTAGCATACAGCATGCCAAGCACAATAGTGTGGTATATTTATAACCATTGATGGGGAAAAGTTTCCAGGGTAAGAGTGTACTTCATGTCATCTTGATATATTTCACGGGAGTGAAACTACAAACCAGCTTCAAGCTGAAGTGCTGTCTGTGAAACTGCTGGTCTCCAAATAAAAGTCGTGTTCTTGTCACCCCAGCAATCTGCAGCAGAGCCTGGGAGCTGGGGAAAAGGGCTTCTTTGATGATTCACAGGACAGATTTGAATTTCCATATTTGCAGAGTCCTAAATGAGAGCCCTACACCCAGCTTGTGTCCAGACACATCTTCTTCCCCACTCTGGAAACAGTGCTAAAAGAGTGACAAATACCAGCATAACAACCCTGACCCCCATTTCAGCTGGAAAAATAATGACTTCAGTCTTCTCATCATTTCAGCTCCTCCCCCCAAGTCCTCCTACATGATGCCTTTGCAATCCTTCCCTCACGTGCAATGCCATCCAATTCCCTAATGTTCATTTTGGCAATGCTACCACAGCCTCAGTCAAGCTCTTACTTATTGAGTAGTATTTGGCAATCACGCCTGTGCTAGGAGCAAGAGGAAGCCCTACTGTCACCGACCGTGGCTATTTTCAAGAATGATTAACACCAGGAATATTTATTTTCTCATCACCTATTCCTTTTTAGGGCAGCGATCAATTCCTAGCAGCAGCAGGGAGGCGTTATTACGAATTCAGGTTGGGCTGACGCACGTCTCTCAAGACACGGTGATGACGACACTAACTACAAGACAGGAACTCTGGAAATTCCTGGAATTGTAAAGAATATATAGGAACTGCTTCCCACTTGGAGGTTATCAAAAAAAATCTGAATGACCCAGGCCTCGCCTGCCCCGTGCCTCGGTGCTCGGTGCTGTGCGATTGGTAGCACCGGGCTGGTGTAGCCACGTGTCCCTGGGAGCACTGAATCACGGTGAGGCCGGAAACAAGAGAGGGAAAATAGTAACAGGGAGCATGAACGGGCTGTGAAACGTGCTTTCTGGGGGAGGGGGGAACATGTGCTGGCTCCCCGCCAGTGCACTCCCTCTTGCTTTGGCTGCAACGTGATAACATGCTTGTTGATTCAGGAGCCATGGTACAAGCATCCCCTCCCTCTTTCAGCCAAAAATAACCAGTTCCAGGTTGAAACACCAGCCCCACTGCTTTCGGTGGAAAAGCTCCAGTTAGCTCCAAACAGATTGAGAATTCATCCCTAGCACCTTCCCTGGTATGCACACATACACCGAGTATCACAGAATCACAGAACGGCTTGGGTTGGAAGGGATCTTAAGGATCATCTAATTCTAACCCCACTGCCATGGGCAGGGACACCTGTATGTAGGGGTTTTGAGGAGACCTACAAAGGGTAGGAATTGGATAGTATTTATATCACATACTGTATGTTGATTTATATTTATTTAGGAGCTTAACAAGGAATACCAAACAAGAAGCTGTGTTGATAGTGGCACATGTTCCTTCTTTGCATATCTCATTCTTTACACTTTTGCCTCTCTGCTCTCACTGTCCCAGGCCCTTGCTTATGCCCACTGCAGAGTCAACACTTGCCCACCAAGAACAGAAGGGACATCACCAGCCCATTTCATGTCAGACACTCTCATGACCCTGAGAAAGCAGTAACGGTCCATCGCCACGCCTCATCCTCGGTCAGCAGAAGAGGAGGAGACTTGTGGCCGAGGATATTATTAGCTGTGCTGAGATTTTCACTGATGAGATGCAGGGTGACTGGAGGATTTCTCAATAGCCTCTATGCATAAGGCCATACTGAGATTCTTGTGTACTGCACAGTTGCCAGAGCAAGGACTGAGTTATTTTCTGTTTTATAGGATGTTCTGCATCCCCATTGAGGGGGACACATAGAGGGAAAGCTCATTCTCTTGGGAAGATCCCAGATGTCCTGAATGCCCACTCCTTCTGGTGAGCCTCTTTCATACTACATCATTAGAAATAGTCGGGTATATGACATGCATGACCTTGTTGCATACCACCGTGACTATGGAAAAAGAAAGTTTGCTGTCTGCACACTGCCTTTTCTGTTGTAATCTACATGTAACCAGATTAATGCATGGTGCTTCCCTTTCACACTCATCCTTTCCAAACATTACAGCTTGTCCTGAACTACTTCAGTGTGCTGCCACAGAAAGCCAATTGATCTGACTTTTCTCAAAGGAAGCAGGAAGATCAGCAGCAGTCTTACCTGTCCCACCTTTCAGCCCTTCATCAGCCCATGCATGCATTCCCACAGGGGACAACAAAACAAAACAAAAAAATAAAACCAGACCATACAAACAAACAAACAAACAAAAAAAAAAACAAAACACACAAAGACCCAACACTTCTACATCTGCAGAGCTGAGCAACCTGAACACCAGCCATTGACAACAAAAAAATAGAAAACACATTTTACTTTCAACTCCTTTGCCAATACTTGAGACCTCTGAACATTAGGGAACATGACAGCATTTGGATGTAGTTTTTCAGGATTTTTGCATATCCCGAGGTAACCTGAAATTTTCTCACCTTGAGTTTGTTATCAGATAATTATATTTTGCTTCTTGACCCTGTGTTTCCTGCTTCACACTGTTTAGCAGTCTTCGTGGACACAGAGTATGATCAAAATTTCAGCCAAGCCTTCCTTCCTTCCTTCTTGTCCACCTCCTTTCCCTCCATTGCTAGGCTGAAATCACTCTCGTCTCCCATATGGTCACCATGACTCAGCCTCCACTTTCTCTCACCAGCTATTTTCTCCATGGAGGAGCTGAATGCTGACTGGACTACAGAGTTATTAAAGCATGAAGTTTTCACAAGCACCTAGAACTTCTTGCTGGGAAAAAGGGTTTGAGTTTAATAGTCTGTGGTGTAGTACTGAAAGGAAGAGGGCTTCTCCAGTTTGGATGAGCAGTCAGAAACCTAAAGGGAAAGACCATGAAGCCTCTACATACAAAGTCTACTCTGCTTCTATTTCCAGAAAAAGATCATTATATATAAAGTCTGGGATTTTGTTAAGACCCTTCTGGCATAAGTTATTTCCCATACACAGGTCACTCCTCACAGCTCACTCAAATTTGAGACGTGACCTCACATCTACACCCACCCAAGATCCAGGTCTCCCCAGCACCTTATCATAATGCTGAAATTCCCTTCCTTTTCTTTGCTGTCCTGACTGGATCCTTTTGGCTCTATTAAAGGGTAATTCTTTACTATTCAGTTTACACAGTCCTTAATATTCCCTGTCTTTCTGACAAGCTGGAAGCACAATGAACACCCTTTCCATTTCCCAGTGATCGACAGAAGAGATGAAAGGGTTGTTGCTGCACAGAGGTTGTGCTTTTAAAGATGGATTGTTTTCAGCTTCACTGCAAGTAAGGGTCTGAGAGCAACCCTGGGCTGACTGGAGCCAGGGACTGGAAGTGCAGGCAGAAAACAAGGAAGGGATGAGAAAGAATGGAGGGAAACATTTTTAAGGAGAGAGGGGAGTTGATTAGAGGGAAAACAGGAAGAGAAAATACTGACAGACGTGGACATAAGACCAAGGATCCATCTACCCCATATCCTGTCTCAACAATGACCATAAGCAGATGGTTGGGGATGAGTAAGAACAGGACTAACTTCAGATACTTCCTCCCAATACTCCCCCAGTCACCAATTCTTATCAGCCCAAGAACTTCCTGCGTCGGAGGCCATTTCTACACTTAAGCAACTCCCAGTGGATTTCTCTTCTAGGACTTCATGCAACCTCCCTTTGAAGCCAGTCAAACTTTCAGAACCCACAAAATCCTCTGGCAAGGAGTTTCACAGATCAACCTCCCACTGCACGAATAACCATCTCCTTTCTACATTTTGAATCTCAGTCCTCTTGGTTTCATTTCATGGCCCCTATTTCTTAAACTGGAAAAGCATATACAACTGATCCTCAGACCTACATGTCCTTCACTAGTCTGTAGATATCTCCTGTGTAGCAAACAAGTCAACTATTTGTTATGCTACACAGTGCCGGCCTTATAATTCCTAACACTCAATTTGTTTTTTTTTTGAGCTGCTCCTTACTGCCATTGCTTTCACAAACCTGCATACCACAATGCTCATATTTTTTCTTTGTGTTATTAATGATCAGACAATGGCTTATCATTATACGTGTGAAAGTCAGACTGCTTTTTCCTCTGTACATCATGCCTTTTTATCTTCAGCGGACTTCATCTGCCACTTTATCACTCACATACTCAGATTCATAGAGTTCTGCATTTCTTCGCAATCAGCCCTCATCCTTACAAATCTGAATGACTTAGTATCATCAGCGAACTCTGTCACCTCCTTACCACCTTTTCCACGTTATTTCTGAACATGTTGACAAGTACAGACCCCAGCACCAGCTCCTGAAAAACTTCACTGGTCACCTCCCTGCACTGCAAGAACTGACTGTTCCCTCCTAACCCCTGTTTTCTATTTTTTAACTGAATATTTTTCTTTCTGACTATGATCTTACCTCATACACCATGCCTGTTCAAAGCCTTCTGCAAAGGGTTTTTGAAAGGAATAGACATAAAAGGAAAAAGGATGCTAGCTGAAGTTTGTATATTTTTGTAAAAGGTGTACTCAGTCCAATAATAGCACTCCATTTATAATCATTCCTAAGCACACACAGCTTGACCCTGTGCCTTCCTCGGCCAAGAGCCCCTGCTAGCACAGGAGGAGGTTTAAGGCCACAGGCTGGGACGTTCCCATGGCTCAGACACTGCTGCTGCCCCACGTTGAGTAAAAGACCAAGCAATAATGATCAGCCACCTGCACGGACCCACATCTTCTCCCTTAAGAACGGGTGTCAGACTGTCCACAGTAAAGCCAAGAGAACACCCTGTGAAGGGAACCACAGAAAAAGAAACTGGAAAAAATAAATGAGTGAAAAAAAAAGATAGGAGAACCAGGTTTTAAAACATGATACTAAGCAGAAACACTTGTCACTATCTGGATGTTACTGTAGTCCTTATATTTTGAGTTTGATCAATAACCAGTTAAAAAAAAAAAAAAAAAGAAAAAGGTTACTTGAGCAATATAATACATTTTTGGCTAAACTATTTTCTATTGGACTTGGAAAAAATTGATTTAAAGTGACTTGAAAATTATCAATACCAAAAATGGAAAGCTTAATCTTCTGGTTCAGCTAAGACCCATAATGAAACCTTTGATAAAATTTACAGCCTGCACGGTGAATTCATCAGTGCATTCACTACATTACCCTGGGGACAGACTGTGGCAAACTGTACCTAGTGTACAGTGTATATTTACTGGGTTTATTTATCCACATACATATGCCTGATCTGGTTCACATGGCATTTTGTAAGTAAAATATTAAAAAAAGATCTTTTCCAAAATATTGACTGAGGACAGGGATGCTGTCCTTTTAGATGTTTTCAGAGAACAGGAGGTGTTCACAAACAAGCAGTGACTTCTGGCTCATCGTGGAAGTAAAGAATGAGATGCTGCAATAAACTCCTTGGCTGGTCTGAAGCAGATCAGACACTTTCACTTCTCTCTTTCTTTAGGCTTCAGATTCTCTGCAAGTCCATGTTGCCACAATGTACACTCCTGTCTGGTCCTCTGCATTTTTGGAAAAGTATGGGAAAAACACAGAGCCTGATTTTCATTTACACTAACCCATTTCCACAACTGCAGCAGAATAAGGAAATAGCTAGCATTTTTTCTTTCATGTACCCATTTCAAGTACCTTTACATTATCAGATCTCTGCAAGAGGATTTTCTTGTAGTAGGGAATGGGAGGCACAAAGGCCACCAGCCAGATCCTCAGTCAGTGTGAATTTAGAGCTGAGGATCTGGCCACATGTCAAATTAAACAAAGGCATTTTTGAACTACCTGTTTATTAATGGCATCTGACCTACTTTTACCAGCTCTAAGGACTCAGACTTCCCCTTCCCGAAAATAGAAGGTGGCATGGGGAACAAAAACAGTCACTGTGGACAAACTAATGGGCATCAATGTTTGCAGACATCCACAATTAAATTTGGGTGGTTCAGTACATTTCTAATTAAGTACAATTAACATTTGTTCTTTACTTGTTCATTTTACATACCTCAGTGATGTTCCATATCTAGTTTCCCCTGATAATCTATCCAAGCACATCCTAACGATTCTGCCTTTCAATCCTTTATTAATACCCTGACATAAACAATGCAGAAATGCAATTAGACTGCTATGCACACATGCCCTGCTTCCTCTTTCACCGAAGCTGGTGGGAGTCTGGCCATGCACTTTCGTGATGGTAGTTCAAGGCTTTTTCTCTCTCTGCAGAAGTTTTGAGAAAAAGTTCTCATTTTTGCCTCACTGAGATCCACAACAAGCTTCTTCCTCACTCTGTAGTGCTAGAGAGCTGTTTCTGTAGAAAATAATTCATGTGACCCTATCTTTGCACCACGGCCAAGCCCCAGTGGGAGGCAATATTCCCTTCTTATCTCTCTGTGTTAAATCAGCAGCAACTCCACTGTGATACATGCATCCATCCATCCATCTCAGAGCGTTAGGAACATTGTGGTGTCCTGAGATGTCTCCATGGTAGTGGTACCAGCTTGTGGCAATGCTGCATGGCCCCTGGTTCCTGCTGCCCACTCCTCAGCTTCAGGCATGCAATCCATTCATCCCCAATCCCATCCACCTCACAGTCTTGCTGGGATGATGAAGGGGTTGGGAAGTGGGGGCAGAAATAGTTATGGGTTATTTTGGGTTATTTTCAGTTCATATCCTGACACTACAGCTCAGGGGACAGAATTAAGGTCTTTCCAGGGACCTTCTTTTAGCAGGTTCCTCCACAATACCTTTGTGATTCTCTCTCCTTCATGCATGCACACAGAAAAAAATCTAAATAAATAAATAAATAACAAACTGACATGATGGCAGGGTTGAAAATTAATAACCTGACACTTGGTTTGAGGCTAACCATAACTGATAACTCAAGGTGAGAGGGAGGCAGAAAGATGACAGGAGAGCTGGAACACCCGAGAAAAAATTTCATTGCTTTTTCTGTCTGCAGTTTTTGGAGGGCTGATCAGTCAAGCCCTGGGCAGAGCACAAAGAAGGTCTCTCTGGAACTGCCTACATGGAAATGTCCAGAGAGGAAAACTGCCCTCAAATGACACCGCACCATAGCTGAGGAAACCGGTGCTTACACTAAGCAACATCAATATCCCACATGCCTTTCTTGGCAATCTCTGCCAGACCAGCCTAAGATAAACACAAATCTGCTGAAGAGATTCGGGTCAAGAGCCATGAGCATCAAGCACATCCCTGGCGTGGGGATGCTCATGCTGCAGCCTCGGAGCTGATGAGCTGTAGGTGGAGACCAGCCTTGGTGGCTCCAGGGAACATCAGCAAGCCCTGCCCTGGCTGCCCCTCCACAAGACTCAGCTGATAACCCAGCCTGAGCAAAAGTGAGGCCAGGAAGAGCGACAGCAGGGTGGTAGGGAAGAGGCCGAGGAGACTGCTCAAGCAACAATTTAATGATGGGAGGTCATCAATCTTCTGCTATATCCACTGAGCAATGAATATATGTATCTGCTGCTTTGTCTGCAGTAAGCTGACACTGGATAAGAAGCTTCTCAGGAAAAAACGATAGTAATTTAAGCAAGACTAATCTTTCGTTTTGTTAATTTCATTTTATTTTAACTCATTCCATTCTCCAGTGACATTTCTCTGCCATGTCTGAATTGCTATATCTGAATAAACTTGAAAAACACAAACAAAAGAACAACAAATAACTACTTTTTTTTTTTTTTTTTTTTCTTCCCCAGGCAGTTTTTCTTATCTCTTTTATGTTTCCTCATTGGGATGAAAATCAGAAGTTATTTTTTCCACCTATCCATCTAGTTACGTATCTGCTGGTTAGCAAAAGGCTACTTAATGGTAATAGAGTTGGTTAAGCAAACTTATTTTAATGGAAAATAAAGCACAGGGAATTTTAATGACATTCTTGGTCTCTCTGCTTTCCAAAAAGTTAAATCTGTTGAGCAATTTTGCAGCTTTTTATTATTATTATTATTTATTTATTTTATTTGCTACCAGGAAACTATGGAACCTGTTTAATTTGGCTGGCTTACTGTTGCTGTCTTGAACAATATACAGAGGAGGGTTATGCAGATTGATTGTATTAATTACAAAGCACTGAAGAATATTTGAACTTTTTTTTTTTTTTTTTTTTTTTTTTTTTTAAAGCGGTGGAATCCACTGAGATATTTTTAGGATTTTTGAAACAGAAATACTGTCTGAAACTGCAATTGAAAGAAGCAGCCAGAGAACCTAGTGGTTTCTATTACGGAGACTATAGGCAACAGTCCTTCAAATAATAATAATAATAAAAAATCTCATTTATTCACTGTAAGTCATTCCCCAGCTTTCAGTGATAGTACTCAAATGATGTAAAATTAAGCGTATATATAAATCTGGAAGCAAAAGATCTGTGTGCTGCAAGGTCTTTGCAGCAACAAAAGATTTGTAATTAGAGTGTTTCCTGCATCCTCTGGCATGGGACCCAGAAACTCAATGTGAGTCTTACTGCAGTGTGGTGAATAACGGTAACCTGTGTTGGTTTATCAACTTGAGGTACAATTTTTTCACCTGTGCATTAAAATAGACATTATCTAGTGCTGAATACAAACAGAACAACATTTTAGCCTTGGAAACTTAATGATGGGCAGGTAAATCCAAAGCAATAGCTGTAATGGGAGAACAAGATAGATTTCTGATCTGCATCACTAGTCTGTTACTTAAGCAAGCGTCACCTCACACAAGGAAGGAAGAATGGTGAAAAGGATGGGATTAAGGGGTCTTCCAGTGCTTTGGGGAGAACACCTACACCAGTACACACGTCAGCTCTGCAGCTGGCACAGCTAGTATTTTCTGCTCCCTTCCTGGAGCAGGAGACAAAATGCAATTATTCAGGGATTCCTGCCATTCTGTTGTACTTAATTGTTGCCATATTTTTCACAGGGAGCCACTCCAGTCATCTTATGCAAAGCATTAAAAATGGTGTTCTCCAAACTACTTCTTCAATGAGTGTTTGAAGGAGAAGGAAGGGGAGGGGGGCAAAAAGAATTGTCACGGAACAATTATGAAGGCAATTTGGAAGCAAGTCTGGAAACAACCTTGTAACAGAGCCAATAACTGATGTTTAAATTGCTACATTTCTCCTTTGATCACCTGTTCAAACACACTTCCATTTAGCATTTAATTGAGTCTACAGTTTAGCACATTATTAAACACCTGCTTGTGGATATTAATTTTTATTGCTTGTTAACAGAAGGATATATTTGACTTTGTAAGAATCCTACTCCTACTCCCAAAGACAATCCAACTGTTTTACTAACAAACCAGTGTTTTCAATCCAGAGAATGCATAAATGTATAAACACTTAAAAGAGACTAAAAGGTTGAAATTTTTTCATATATGCCTTTCATGGGGGCTGTCTACTTAAAAGACATTGCATTTTCTTTTATCATACACTTTACATTACTACGTAGAATTCTACGACCCATGCTTCAAAAATAACATAAAAGAGATAGAAAATAGTAACCTTACCTGTCCTCGAAATGGAGAATTTCAGATTTTACCTATTCTAGCAAAAGGAGAGATTGCTAGTGCCACCTCTTGGTGAAAAGGGCACAGAAAGCCATTTATTTGCATAATCTCAAAGCAAGGTGTAATGGGAAAAGCAACATGTGCTTCCAAGAAATGCTGCCTAGAATTTACAAGCACCCTTAATTTGAAATAAGATGATTGTCCTATTTAATTGAACAGGGTGTCTTGTATCCCTGAAATTAAGCACATACAGAAATGTTTGTCTGGATTGGCATTAAAACCCAGTTCTGTGAAAGTGTTAAAGTTAAATCCTATGTAAAGTGAATAACTTCAGCTGAGACTTGGAAAATATTGGTTCCTTAGCTTTCGTTAGGTTCTTAAACATCTTTGTTGTGCTATGCTCCAAATATGTTGAATGTTTGAACTCTTCAATAGTAGCTTAATGCTAATGCCATTGTGGATGTAGAGCGTTAATCATTAAGATTGTGTCAGATTTTGAGATCCAGGAAGAGCTTTGGATAAATGAGTCAACATGCACAAACTTGTCATCATCAGTCACAAAAAGCTCAAAAGAAATCTTAAATATAAAAGAGGATTAGTTAAGTGCCACATCAGCATCAAGTAGGCTTGCACAGAGCCATTTATGTTTTGCCCTGTCGAAATATTATCTGGAGAATGCTGGTCACATTTGTCTTGCTGATCTAAACCTATGAGTCATTGTATTGTAAGAAAGATTTGATCATCATAATAGAAAAAATCTCTAAGATTATTTCTGTTGAATTTCAAAATAAACCTCAGAGTAGAATCACAGTGTTGTGACAAAAGCATGGAGGTAAGCAAGGAAATCTCCTCCTTGAGAAAGTATGAGCACTTTGCAAGACATTGCCTGCAAGTCTTCCCTCATAAAAATCAAAAAGCAATTATGGCCTCCGAGCACTGCATGCATGAATAGTAATGAACTGTAAATAAAAGTAAGCAACAGTACAAAACAATGACTCTACACCCTATTTTTAAATAATGATGCAGAAAACAAAAAGTCAATTTTTTCTGCATGCTTACTTAAAAATAAAGTAACACATACTCTACTAACTACAAATGTTCATGGTAAGCTTTTTTCTTAAGTTAATATCCAAATATAAGGGAAGGGAAGACAAGCTAAGTGTAAGTAACGAAGCTGTCCTACCTTGTTTTGGAATGGTTTTGTCTGCAGGGGTACCACATCCATGTAATTTTTGGCTGAGGAACACCATACACAGTGCATGTCAGCACTTGTTTGCTGCCCAGTGGATACAGATTGGGATCAGGGAATGATGATACAGCATTTTCGTATATCTGGGGTTTCACTGTAAAGGGTAAAAATTGGAAAGCTATTAAAAGCAACTCATTTCCAATGTGTTACAAGATCATGAAAATCCTACATTCCTGCAGGGTGAGTAATAAAAAAAATAAAAATCCCCAGGAGGACAAAGAAAAACAGCAGGAATAAGTTGAGTCAGATGAGTGGTTACTAACACATTTAAGTCATCAGGAACAAGTATGTGACTGTGAAAGACAGAAACCCTTCTAATGAAAACCAGTGTCTGTCTGCTGATTTCAAGAAGGGTCCATCACCCCACACATGAGGCTTGGATTTGTGTCCATGAAAGTCAGTAAGAAAGTGCACAATGTCCTGGGCCATGCAAGATCAACTGTTCAACGAAAAATTGATGTTTATGTTCAGAAAAAGTGTGGGAACATGCTGTAAACTTACCATTTACTTTAAGAGTGACTGTAAGATTCTTAGACAAGTTCCACTGTCGTATGCTCAATATTATAGTGTAGTTTCCAGCATCTTCCTCAGCAACATCTTTGATGATTAATGAATAGTCTTTAACCATGTACCGGGCACACTTTTCAGCAGCAGGTAGCCCATCTTTTAACCTGTTTAAAAGAAGTCCAGAAATGAAAAAAAAAATTGAAAAATAGTGCTGCTTTAACAGCCTGTGTTTCTTCATTTGACAACATTTCTTGATCTTTGAGCAAGGATTGAATTTACTGTCCAAGATTCTGCTTACCAGAGGATTATCCTTTCCTTACAGATTGTTGATATTTATGGACAACTCTGAAGAATACCATTCTATACATGAAAATTTATATGACAGGATTCTATAACATCTGAGAGCTGCTAAAAATCACAACTCTATCTCTAAAGATCCCAGCCTTCCATACTTCTGCTGCCATTTAGTCAAGAAGACGACCATTTTGGCCAAAAGTCATTCACACAAACAAAGGTTGCGTCATCCAGCACTGATCATTTCTTATGACCTCAGAATACATCCCAGGACAAAGTATTACTGTAGCCTAAGCACAGCTGTGATTTTAGGAAGAGGAAGAGTAAGTAGATTAGATAAGAACTTAAGAATCAGATATCCTGCTATCAAGTGAATGTTTTTAAAGATAACAGAAAATCAACACAGAAAGTATGAAGTGTTGCTCACAAACAGATTCCTGAATAAGCAGAACATTTCTTTTTTTTAAAGAAGGTAAATTACGGCATAAACCACATTTTTGTAGGTTGCTGTATGAAGCTCAATGTGAGTGCAACCAAAATTCACCGCGGTGATGGACTTAATTACATTGATTCCTGTGTTTTAGTAAATACTTACAGAAAACTTTTTCAGTCATTGAAGGAGCATTAAAAGTTCATAGAATCATAGAATATCCTGAGTTGGAATGGACCCTTAAGGATCATCAAGTCCAACTCTTGACACCGCACAGGTCTACCCAAAAGTTCAGACCATGTGACTAAGTGCACAGTCCAATCTCTTCTTAAATTCAGACAGGCTCGGTGCAGTGACCACTTCCCTGGGGAGCCTGTTCCAGTGTGCAACCACCCTCTCTGTGAAGAACCCCCTCCTGACATCAAGCCTAAATTTCCCCTGCCTCAGCTTAACCCTGTTCCCACGGGTCCTGTCACTGGTGTTAATGGAGAAAAGGTCTCCTGCCTCTCGACACCCCCTTACGAGGAAGTTGTAGACTGTGATGAGGTCTCCCCTCAGCCTCCTCTTCTCCAAGTTGTGTCTAAGGACCATAGATTTAGACATTTCACTGAACACATATTTCACAGAACCACTGAATATTTGAGGCTGGATGGGCCTCTGGAGATCGCCTGGTCCAGCCCCCTGCTCAAAGCAAGGTCAGCAAGTTGCCCAGGACCATGTCCAGTCAGATTTCAAACATCTCACAGGATGGAGAAACCACAGCCTTTTTGGGCAACTTGTTCCAGTGACTGACAAACCTCACAGCAATAAATATGTATTCTTATTATCAAATGGATTTATTTATTTTTTTTTGTATTCAGAAGTTTTGGGTCTAAATGTATAGTCAACAAGCTCAATCATTAAAAAGACAAAAATACCATGTAAATGGCTAGTATCAGCTGCACTTTTGTCCCTTAATTTTCCATGTGGAACTGCAAATGCAGAATAGAAAGTTAAATAAAACAAAACATTTGGAGCAAAAATAATTTCTGGCTCTGAGAAGCATGAACACTTACTGTTTGTGTATATATGGTTTGTTTTCTTAATCATTCTTGTCATAGACTGCTTGTTAAAGGGTAATGAATTGAACCAGAACTATTACTATTTAAAATTATATAAAAACAAACAACAACACGCACACAAAACACACCTTGAGATTATGAATAGATAACATTGTTTTCTAGAAAGGTGGTTGAGTTAATAGAAAAAAAAAAAAAAAGTTTAAAAGATTTGTTATCTCAGTATACTTTAGCCAAAGTGAAAACTCTGGTCACTAAAGCAGATCTAAAACCTACAGATCTCCATATAGTAAAGCCATCTTCCACAGCTTTTCTAGTAGTGCATGGTTGTATGAATGAACTCAGACAAACTAATTTCTCATATTTGGGTCTGCATGAAGTTAGATAAAACAGAAAATATTGGTAGAGGGATTTAGCTGTAGAGTGTCCATTGATTTCAACAGGAGGCATATCTAATATGTTTGAGGGTCTGAACTTTAAAGTTTCCAGGCATCCTATTTTACACTTCCAAACTGAAGATAATGTTCTCTTAAATTTTTAAAACTCAGCCAGACCCCGAAAAGTCCAATAAAAATCAAAAACTGTATTGTTCCCAGTTTGTTGCCATTTTAAAGGGTCTAAAAATGAATATTTTTCATTTAAGCAAAGGTCCAGAGTACATATGTGGAAATAACTTGTCCTACCATATAACCTCTGGAGAAGGAAATGCCTTCACTTTCATTGACAGACGATAGGACTTTCTTCCTGCTACAGCCTCCAGCGCAGTTTTTCTTCGACGTTTCAAATTAATGAACATTTTATCTTAAAGAAATAAAAGAAAAAAGTGTTCTCATGATTTTCAGCCTGCAAAAAGAGTCACTCTTCTAAAGAGAACAGGAATTCAAATAAAAATGATCTTTAATAATTTTGGTGTTCCCACACGATAACAGCAAGAATAAAACCTACCACAAACATACAAAAAAATGAGATACAGTTCCCAGGCCATGAGTCTGCCTAAACAAGGTATGCTCTAGCCAAATTCACATTGTGCTTCAGTCAAAAAACAAAGCACAAGAAAGAAGGTGGTTTGTGGTACGTGGGAAGCTGAACTAGATGAGCAGGTGACCCCACCACCCCTGAAAGGCCGAGAATCAGTGGATGTTCCAAATGAAAATATTTGGCTGGGGATGGTTTAAGTGAACTTCAGAGAAACAGCAAAGGAAAAGACAGAAACTTTCTGTGTCATCGGTAAACAGCTGTTTCATCAAACAAACAAATCTTTATCACTTCATTGGAACAGTCTCAACCTGCTGGAATTAATTCTTTTCCAGTTGTACTGCCCAATATTTCAAACTCTGACAAATCGATGGGTTTTACCAGAAGCAATAAAACCACAATATTTATAGAGTATATTGGAAAAACACTTTTTTTTTTTTCTTCCCAAAATGCAATTAAACAAATCAAAACATTTAAAACATGAAAAAAAAAAAGGTTCAGTGTCCTTTGACAGTACCCACAGTGCAATATTTACTCACATTATGAATTGTATATAGATACTGTATATCTATTAAATGAGTGCAGTATTTAGTTATATTAGTGATATTTGCAGCATACTTTGAAATTAACATGGGCAAGATAACTCAATAGTTACATTACATGAATTAGGTTATACTTGAACTCTGATTGTGCAAACCATTATTCAGTCTGTCTCTTTCTAATGAGTATCCCATAGATGAGACTGCTTATGTGAATATGAGTTTATAGGCTTGCTTCAAGAGCTTCAGCTTCTCTGAATTCAGTTTTAATTTAAAACTTAGTTTTTGATAGCTTCAGGCTTATTTATTTAAGAACATAAGAAGTTAAAATAATGATTCATCCAACGTTCCCAGCGTCTTAGTCCAAGGGTTAAATAGAGAAAAAGTACTTGAAATACTCCCTGAAAATACCACCATCTGGTGCTTAGACCACAATTACAGATGAGAGAGAAAAAGTAGACCACCTAAACTGTGGAACAAATCAATACTGTGACCACAAATTGTCTGCCATCAAGGAGCCACCATTTGGATATTAATACCAACAGTGCTCTGAATATCCTACATAATCATAATTGTAACAGGATGCCACAAAGAAGGTAGCTTCTCATGCAGTCCCAGTGCACAAAAGTCCTAATTCACATAAGCTTGAAACAACACAGGGAATTTCCAGATCTCACAGGAAGCCTGGTCAGACCACAGAGAACTTATTTAAGGCTCCCACTGTAAAACCACATTAGTGAGTTGCAGTGTGTTATGCTTGTTTCGGTTTTGTGAATGGTTTACCAGCGATCTTCTCCACATAGAGCTAGCTTATCTGTTTTTTTTTTTTGTTTGTTTGTTTGTTTGTTTTTTTCCTTCTTTTGCTTCATAGTAAGCAGTAGATAGGTATTGTAGAAGAGGAACTGGAACTGTCAGAACTGAGGACAGGATCATCACAGGACTTATAAAACAAGGGTGATCAAACTGAACATTAATGTGTCCATTGCCAAACAGGCAAAACAGTCATGGAAGAAAAGGTACATGTTCTCTCTTATCTTCCTCCATTTTCTATCCACGATAACCATACTAGAAATTCATTCACACTTTGTGTCAAGGTACAAAAATACCGTATGACTGAACTTGGTAAGTGAACACTCAGTATTCTACAAATTCAAGGTATTTCTTACCATAAACGATGACTGTTGTGTTAACTGATTTGATTGAGGGCCCACTCTTCACGTGGCAGGCATACTGGCCTTTATCAATATCACGCACTCTGTCAACAACTAGAATACTGTAAAAAATATTGGCTTCTGTATTCTTCCGGTCAATGCGCTGTGTTATGGACCCTCTCTTCTTTGTCTATAAAAGAAAAAATGAACAAGAAAGAGCTTAATCAAATGTTTATGAATGATTTTAATTTTACTGTTCTGCCACCAAACCTCCAAAAAATGTATCCAGATCCCTTTGCACAGGACAAACCTGATAAAAACTAATACTTCCAGACAGTCAAAAATAAAAATGAGAAGTAACTTTATCTGGCAATTCATTCCTATCTCCATTCAAGTTGCAGAAGCATCCAAACTAGTTCTTTCCAGAGGAAGGTCACCAATTCTGCATGACCTACCATTGAAACATGCCCAGCTCCCCATTGCTCCTTGTCCAGCATTGATCATAAAAGTCCTTGGACTGCCAGCACATGAAGGGCACATGAAGGGCAGCAGATAATTCGGTGCCTTGGTTCTGAGTCCATAGGCAGCAGATGTATAGACGATGAGGGCATTAACATCAAAAGGGGAGAATTCTGGAAAGGCTATAGACGGAAAAGTGACTAGATTTGGCAAAGGAGTAGCAGGGTGGAACTGAAGATAATGTGAGCCTGAGGAGTTATTTCCTGCAACTCCCCCTCAGCCTTTGGCCTCAAAGTTTATTTAACCCAGGACATTGTTGTTGTCTTACAAACACTGAGCACCCTTCAGTTACCGTCCAAATAAAACCCAAGCAGAATTTCACAAGTTTGGTGCTTAGCTAGGGCTTGGTAATGTAACAGTGACCAAATGTAAGATATTTGGGGCGTTTCTTGTTGCTAGGTTGTTTACTTCTGCAATGAAAAAATGCCAAGGAAAATGGCTACAGTATGCAAAAAACAATTGCATTAATCTTCCTTATATAATGTAATCATAATTTCAGTTTGTGATTAGACACAATGAGTGACATAATAAATGATCTTGACTTGAATCACCAGCATAAATCAAACTGACATGAAAGGAATGGGAGTTGTAAACCTTAAGCTAATGTCAAATTTCTTATCAGCTTTACACGGGCTCCCTGGCAGTTATTTTGTAAGTGACAAATATTTATGAGGATGCTCCCAATGTTGGGGGAGGAGAAGCACATTCAAGATCATTCCTGTAGTTGTCAAAACAAGCGGATTGTTCATGTGACACTTAACAAATGAGATTTTGGCTAGCTAAATCAAAATATCTTTTCTAAACATGCTTGAGTCGGGTGCCTGACTGTCTGCCAGTCTTTTAAATGAATGTGTTAAGAAAGAAAACCTCGATGAAAACTTTTTTGTCACGAGAGAGCCCCTGCCTGGGACAGGGTGATAAATTTCTATCATTTCCCCAGGTCAAAAAGAAGCTCCCAGGGATGAAACGTTTCTAGTGCTCGCTTGTGGTTATGCAATATAGCAGAGTGCATTGTGTAAACTTGTTTACCTATTCAATTAAGCACCATAAGAAAAAACAAAACAACAACAACAAAAAAACAACCACACTTAAAAGCCGTGTCAGCAAGGTTCACAATGATGAAATGAGAAACATAACAAACATTTTGAGGAAGAATTCCTCCCAGGATGCTAGATGTAATACGATCTATGGGAACCCTCACCCGATTTCCTCCTTTCATTCCCAGCACTCACCTGTCCGGGGTAAGTCCACGTCATCTGCACACGGGTGTTCCAGGCTGCCGTGACAGTGCAGTTCATTGCCAGGCTGTCACCCTTCAGCAACTTGACGAGGCGAGGGGTGCTCAACTGAACATCAAAAATTGTATTGGCTGCATGTCATAAAGAGAAGGAAAAGTGAGTAACATCACCAGGGCAGACGGCTTTCCAAAAGACAGGGGGTGTAGAAGGCTACTTACTTTCTCGGTGCGTTAGGTACTTCGTGCTATACTTATGCCCAGCAATGGTTGTCTCACAGCTCAGGAGCCCTATGAATCTGTAGGTTGCCTTGGGTATTCTGAAGCCTTTCGTGCTGTCCCAGATGATCGTCTTGCCATCAGGAATTAGGGCTTCTCCAGGAATCTGGAAGTGGCAAACACACATCATAAAAACAACTTATCCTCATGCCACACTCTAATCAAAACAGCCTCATAAAAACAAGTGGGAAAAGAAAAAAAAAAAAAAAAAACTTGAAAAAATGCCAATCAAAATAGAAAGGATGACATTTAATTGTGCAGATTTTTCAAGTCACGTTTTCATCACAAAATAGAGGAAAAACCTGGGTGAAGAATGTGAATGTTTTATTTGTTTCCAAGATTTCATTATTTATAACAGGATGTAATTTATGACACAATAGATTGACACTATCATTAGCCTCAGTGCTTGGGCTGCTATTCTGTTGGATTCCAGTTGGCAGCTAAAGTGCTCGTTTTGGAGAACCTTTGCAATTAAGTGTCCCGGTGTTACCACAGAGATACAAATACACATTTTTCAATGGAGGTGACAAATGGACTTGATATGCTGTCATTTGGTGGCTTTAACAAATTTCTGCCAGGATTCAATCTGATGCTTCTCATGTTTATTTTGTCTAAAGGACTAGACTTTAAAAAAAAAAAAAAAAAAAAAAAAGTGAAGCACATGGATGCTTATTCCAGAGCCGACAGATCACAGAGCACAGGTCTCTAAGTCATTACATACAACATAAAGCACAAATTTTAAATCCGCAAGGCTACCGTGGGCACTTTTATTGAGAACTACAGATCATACTGAATGAGGAAAGTCATATTGACTACAGATTTTGAAAGGATGCCTTGAAACAAAGTATGTCAAATTTCCAGAGGAAAAGAATTCATCACATTTAAAAAAAATAGCACTTCTAGGTCCCTCAGAAGTTGAGGACCCAATAAGTAATTAGTGTAAAACCATCAGATGTTTTATAAAATTATGACTTGAAATTAATTATTATTTTTTTTCAGACTAAAATTTTGCCAAGTGGGATCAAGTGTCCACTTTGTCAGCAGAACAAGTGATACTTTATGTTAGCATCCTTTGAGTTTTAAGCCCCATTTTATAAGATTAAAAAACAAACAAAAGAAAAAAAAAAAAAAAACAAAACAACAACAGAAAACAAAACAAAACAAAACAAAAACAAACAAAAAAAAAACCACTGAAATGGCAAAGCATGACAAAAGCACTGAGGCCCAGGAACACCTCTTTTATTTCACATCAATTCTCTGGTTGTTATGCAGCTTTATTGATGGAATAAATGCCACCATTTGGATGCCACACAGATCAACCATCATTACAAAGCCTGGCAGTGACTCTACTTTAATAAATCCCACTATTATTTTGAAAATAAGATAAATATTTTTAAGACACCATATAGCAGAGCTTGAGTGAATCAGTGCCCTAAGCAAAGAGCATTTCTATGCACCTCCATCCCTGGGTCCACCTAAATATCTTTCAGACTATCACCTCTCTCCATGCTCCCAGACCCATTGCATCCCTTTTATCTCCTCCTTCCCCTTTATTTGAGCAGAGGGCTGGTGTACTGGCCAGCCCTCTCTCTTCCTACAGCCAAAGCCACTGCAGGCAGCTGCCAGTGGCAGGGGGAGGCACAGCTGCCTGGCACTTTCCTGCATGGCTCAGCTTCTCTGAAGCACGGCACCCTCCATGCTGCCTACTCAGCGCACGCCACGAGCTGCCCTTGGGATCACCTCCTCTCATCTCACACCATTTCCTCCGACAGAAACGCATGGTGAATCAAATGGACAACAATTACAGCCAGCGTGAAAGTGCTGCAGTAGAATTCCTCATCTTTACAACAGCTGATAAGATTTTATAATAAGCATGCAAAGCACAAGCAAAGCCCACTATGTTATAGTGTGTTGGCTACCATTCAACGATGTCTTGGACTCTAAGAGCTTTGTTGCCATTCCTGTGTCTAAACAAAAAAAAAAAATATCCAAGCTTTGGCTTAACTAGTTCATAGTTATGCTTTCAAGAGCTTCAGCTGTATTTATCCTCTGCTGCTTTGTTAGAAACCAAACTGCTTCACAGCATACTCCTCTATAGGTTTTCATATAAACCAGGAAAAAAGAGTTGAGTCAGAACCTCAGAGCCTAAACTGATGTTACCCAGGGAATAAATTAACTCCACATTAATAAGTTAATTGATGGATTACTGAATTTGTATTAGTCTTGCTTCAGGAAAGTAAAAGTAGCCAGAATACCCAGAAAGTGTCTGGATCTTAGAAATAAAGTGCTTATAAATATGGTCTTGATTTGCAACATAGAAAGCTGTGAGTTGTGCAGCAGGCTCACCTGCCCTGGAGGCAGACCCTTACCTGCACAGTTTACTCTCCTTAATCCCAAAACCAGATAGAAGTACACTTGTGGCTATGAGAATAAAAAGTTGCCTATGTAAAAGTGCAAAGTGACACATTTCTGTTGCTGTAAGGAGAATTTTAGAAAACTGAAGTCCATAGACTAGCAAAAGACCCCTATGGCACAGCTGTTCTCTGGATAAGATACTAAAGATATCAAGATACTAAAACCAAGATATTGCCACAAGTCCATGTCAGGAGGTAGAAATGCCAGGATTTTGTCTCAGGGCAAAGGCTGGATGCTCACCCTCATGCCTATTCATAGCTCAACCCTTCCCCTTTATGTCTGCTTCTTACCCAGCTCTCCTCCATGCTGCTCTCTTCTGCCACCCCCCGGGTTTCATATGTCCTATTTCCTGCTCTTGCAGAAATATTTAGGGCTTTATTCTACCCGAAGCAGAGACACCAACTTGTAGGCCACCACCTAGTGATATGGCATCATCACTGTCATGATTATTGCATGGATGGTACAAGACAAGGATCCCAGAACCACACAGTAACTGAGGTTGAAAGAGACCTCTGGAGGTCACCTGGTCCACCCCAATGACAAGACAAGGACAAGTAGCTCAAGGCCTTGTCAAAGAACTTGGGCATTTGATCATCATAGGCAGAAGCAGAAAATCCATGAAGCAACTTCGTGCTGGAACAGCACCGTCTCCATTGAAGCAGCAGGGGATAAAATCAGCTGAAATAATAGGTTACAGATGGGTACCAGCAGATAGCGAGAGATGTTCAGAGAAGCAGTTCATTGTAATGGCTGCAGTAAACTGGAATTTACTGTCTACATACTTATCTGCATAAGCCAAGACACTGTACAGTCTTGACCTTTGTCTCTTTGAAACCTTCTTTGTTTCAAACTAGACTTCAGTTTCTCTTGGCACAGCCTGTGCCTCCTTCTTTGCTCAGCACTGGCCACTGAACCTTTTTGGTTCCAAGTGGTATTAACATAGTACTACCACAAGGTTTGGGGTATATATATATGGTCAAGAGTACATAGTCATGTTTTGGTTCCCCACATCTCCAAAGACAGATTGTATTAGAAAGAGCCAGATGAAAGTATAGCAAAAAACATACATTAGGCACTGGAATATTAGGCACTGGAACAGGCTTCCCAGAGAAGCTGTGGATGCCCCATCTCTGGAGGTGCTCAAGGCCAGGCTGGATGGGGCTTTGGGCAACCTGGCCTGGTGGGAGGTGCCCCTGCCCATGGCAGGGGGGTGGGACTGGGTGGGTTTTAAGGTCCCTTCCAACCCAAACCATCCTGTGATTCTGTGATTCTGTAATTAGTCTTGAACGCTTGCTTTTTTTTTTTTTTCTTCATGTTTCCCCTTCCACCAGTGTGGGAAGGAGGAATTGGCATTATTAAGAATCAGACTGCCCAAATATCTGGCTCTCAGCATCCTTGGGGTTCCTTTTTTATAAAGGGTGTTGCTGATTTTATGACAGAAATTCCAAAAGGGGAGTGAATAGAGGGATCAAATCATTGTACCAAAGGAAGACATTTTCTCTTTTTAGTAAGACAAGAGCAAAGGAAGAAGCAAGGGAAGTCCATTCCTTAGTTGCAACAAATTTTATCATATTTTAGGGATCTTGAATGAGGCTGCCAGAATCATATTGATAGGGATGATGGTTTCAAAGATTCTGGATATATTTCTATTAAATATAGCAAAATAATTAATTGATTTTACAGGTCATCATATGGTGAGGAATAGAAAGGGCCACCAGCTGTTGCAGATATAGATTGTAATAGGACCTGAAGGCTGGATTTAAAATAGGAATGAAAAGTTTCATTCTCTTTTCCTTCCTGACTTTTAAGACTTTTTAGATGTTGCATATGATTACCATGCTATACCATACAATTTGTAGAGATGTTCAGCCTGGAAGTTAGAACAGCACAGTATCTCAAAAGGGTCGAGCAATGTAAAGATGCAGTTTTAGTAATAAAACCATGTGTAATGTTGAAAACGAATAATAAAACTTTCCCATACTGGTCCACAACTGCTAAGAACTAGCGTTTCACAAGAACAAAATGCTGGAGGCAGTATTCATGTGACTTTACCAATGAGTTCTTTCAGAAGAGAGATATTACAAAATATATTCCATATTCTAATGGCTCTAATGCTCAGTCTTTCTTTCCAGCTCCAGGGGATTGCATTATGGGGACACTGACTTCTTCCTTTATTGCTAAATGGAAAACACAGAATAGCTTTTGCCAGCTCTACAGGAGCAGTATGCCTGCAGCTGGGAAATGCATTTAACACATCCCTTAATTACTATGAGAGCAAAAACTTGATGGAATCTTCATACATGGGTGTCACAGATGATAAATAAAGTAAGATATGATGTAATGCATTGTAGCTTACATACTTCAGGAAATTCTGGGATGAATTAGGGAACACATTTCTTTTTCCTGGAATGCAAAACATGTAAGCAACCAATCCTTTCTTTCAAGACTTGGCTCCACCTCCTCTTTCTCCTTCCCAGACTACTACATCTGGTTTTGATGGTGTGAAGATGTATCATACACTGCAACCCCAAGCTAAAAGCAAGCCGACAGTGAGAAAAGACAGTAGGTATGCCTCAATCTCCTCCAAATAAAGTTTGCTTTTATATTATTTCATAAGAGAGAATGCTGATGGGAATTTTCTCAGTTAGGAATTGAATATGTTGAGATTTCCGATGCAACACTACAATGTCCAGATAAGTTCTCGCTTTACATCCTGCACCTTATAGAAAGCCAAGCCTCATTTACTTTTGATTCTATAGCCACAGAATCTTGTGCATCATCCATGCACATCTCTGATACAGTTCTTGCTAGAAAATTGTGTGTGTGTTTGCGTATATAACTGCAGATACATTTCTTAGGTCAGATTACTTTCCTTTCTCTGTATTTAGCTTGCTTCCATGTGGTTTAGCAGCTGGAAACTGAGGTATAATCAGTATCAATTTTAGCAAAGCACAATGTTAACAAAGGCTGGGTAAAATTTTTAAACCTCCATGTCAAGTTCAAACACAGCACCAGATCTATGGCTGGTGTAAACCTCTGTAGTCAAAGTATGGTCAAAGACTTGTATTGATCTGGATAAGCATTGCAAAATGGTATTGTTTGGCAATTGCATGCTATTCTATAGAAATGAAAAAAAAAAAGAAAACAAAAAAGGAAAAAGAAGAGAAAAATCTCTTCCTTATATCAAGGCTGAATATTTATGTTACTATGCACAGATTTCTGTTTGTTTCTGTTAGAAACAAAACATCACTGGCACCTCTGCCTAATTTTTAAGCCAAACAAAGCAACTTTAAAAAAGAGGCACCTCTCTGTCTTGGCACAAGGTACTTTACTACATATATGAAGATCAGTTAGCTCTCCAAGTAACTCTCAAGCAACTTAGGAAAGAAATGAAAACATGAAAAATGTTCCCCAAACATGAAAAATATCTAGATTTTCTGTAACTGCTCACGCCATCTCAAACTCTGCACATGTTGCCCTACAAAGATAAGCCATCCCTTGTCTGTTAAGTACATTTGTATGTAAAAGTAGATAGCAAAGTTGCTGGAGTGGGAGGGGGGAGAGGAGGTGAATGGCAAAGTCTTGAAGAAATGCCTTGTGCAGCCTCAGCACATCTCCAGGCTATTCCAGAGGACAGGGAGAGAGGAAAGGGGAGGAAGGGCAGGGGAAGAAGTGGGAGGAAATCTCATCTCCTAACAAGAAATTCCCTCCTGGGTTTCAGAAACCTTTCTCTTGAGAAGTTAAACTTTAATAAAGATGAAACTTTAATGAAATGGTATATAAAGCTTAAGTTTCTTCAGAAAATTTCCATCCAGTGTAAGACATCAAGCTTCCAAGGTTGAAATATTTCTAAACACGCTGACACCTAGGAACCTCATTTAAAAACAACTAAATGGTTTAAATGTTCCAAAATCACCACAATAGTTGTAAATAAAACCAAGCAAAACCAAAAAAAGCAGAATCCATAGCAGCAATAACACCTTCAGAGTATTCTCAGATAGCAGTACCTTTTTTAAAGTGACAGCAATGTTTGGTGCTGTGACCCTGCATGGAATGATCATCTCTCTTCCCACAGTCATGTGTATTATTTTAGGTATATCACTGTTCATCTCTACAAATGGATTGCCTGTATCTGCAAGAAAAGAAAAAGAAAAGGTTAATTTCTGAAATTTTGCAGGAGTATATGGAAATTGTAATGATGCATACAGCTTAACTGATCAAGCCTATTTATAATGAAAGCTAGACATCGTCCTCAAATTATTCCTGTGTTTACTTTTATCTAAACAACTTCAGTAGAATACCAAAAGTAGGAGCTCAATACCTCCTTTAAAATCCAGGGCAGTTCAAGTACCTTTTTCTCATTACAGCATCATCTCTACTGCTGGTACGTCTGTTTTTATTTTCAGGGCATTTCAGGAGAAGTAGTTATGGGATGTGAGCTGAAATTCTCTTATCAGGAAACCCTTACACAAGACATGTTCCTGCTTTCAACAAGGAAATCGATGGGAAAAAAAATACATGTTGACTTCACTAGGAGGACTCTACTACGATTATTCAACCATATTTTCAACCACATTCTCTCAGAAAAGGGACTAGCAAGAGTTAACTATTCTTCTCCTTCCTACTATCACAATACCTATATGTCTCTTTTGTAAGTGACAAGGTAAATGAAAATGCCAGGAAAACATTCATTCTGTTCAACTCAATAACTAAAGCTTGGCAGAGTAATTTACCGTCCCTTGAACAATCTCTTTAACAAAGGGCATTGTCATAAATAGCTTGCGCTGGGAACAAGGAACATTGCTGCTGCTATTGTTTGAACCAGTTAACAAAGAGGGGCTCAAGCCACTGACTCTGACTCCAAATCTTCTTTGCAGGTGTTGAGATCTGGAGGTTTGGTTTGACTCACAGTTCAGATAGACTACCTCCAAATTCACATAAGGTCTGGCTTTTAACTCTTGAAAAAGTGGAACATTTAGATCTCAATTCCATGCTTATCTACAGCTCCAATGTTTTTTCAGGCAAATCCTATTATTTTCACTGAGTCAAAAATCTTACAAGTAACAATGGAAATCTTTCTTGGAAAAGAAAGAAGTAAAGCTAGCAAAAATTGACCCTTTACAAAACCTTAAATTGTAAAGTTTTGCTAAAGTTCTGGTCCCAGAATTCTGCACATTGACCTATGTTCACTCAAGTGGTTCTTTAAATACATTGCTTTTGTTTCTCCTTCAGAAGTATGATCTGCACTTCCCAGTGACATAAAACTGGTCTGCCCTTAAGATCTTCTTTTTTATTATATGCAAAAATATTTTTGTTTGAGACATAAAACAGGAAGAGAAGCAAATTCCACCTTGATTTATACTGGGGAGAATCATAAGGACAAATATCTTAAATATACAAAAATGTACTGAATTTTTTTCCCTAAGAGACTTAATGAATTTGTTATACAAATTTTCTGAAATGAAAGATTATCACAACGTTTTACTTAATAATAGGTTTTAAATGTCCACCAAGATCACAAAAGGAACTTATGAGTAATAGAGGATGCGCATGTAATAAAAAATACCCTAAGGACTTGTTAGGCTAACATTTCCTTTGCAATATGATTCAAGGAAAGACCAAGAATGAACCTGTTTGTAGCATGGTGAAAAGAACCTTTTTTGTTTTTCAGGGGCTGCAGCCGTGGAAGAGGTGACCTGCCCCTTAACATCACCAGACAAATGGATTTACAACTCCCTGAAGACTTGTTCGTCTTTGTCACAAAATTAAGAGCTCCTGCCCAAAACCAGCAAGCTTTGCAAAGTAGTTTCCTGTATCATAATCTCCAGATCATTACAAGTGCGAGGAAGAGCTGCTCTGGAGATTACCGGTGCTGTCTGCAGACAGAGTGTCACCACTGACTGATGCCAACATCGAGGCCACGGGGGCTGTGCAGCTCAGACCTTGCAGGATTCCTGTCCATCCAAAGGCAGGGACAGGAAACGAGCACAAAATACCACACTTAGGCTTTTTTTTTTTTTTTTTTTTCCTTCTTCTTCAATGGAAATTAACATTTGCGCCTGGAGAAGTCAATGAAGCGCTGCATTAAAAGTCGACAAAATGCCCCAGCTTCTCTTGGTAGGCTTCAAATCTCAGCGACAGCCTTCCTTGCTATGTTCCCTGCTGTGGCATGCCAAGGCATCAGGACACCAAGGGCTGACTCTGTGCCCCCAAGATTCGCGTGCAGAGCTCCCATTGACATCACCGGGGACTTCCGCCACGGACCGGAGGGCAATCAATGGCCCCAAGTGCTCCAAATGTCTTCCTGCTTTTGATTAAAAGGAATACGCATCATGTTTCCTAGCACAGTTTTGTTTTTATAATGAGTGTGGAGGCTTTTCCTGATTCCCTTTGATTTTATTCTCCTTCTGCCTTAATGGCTTTAAGGAGATATTTTCGGTGCTTTGAGACCAGGATCTGTGCAAGCTGAACCCAGAACAACACCAGGGTATGCCAATGAAGTGAAATCCTTCTGCCCCTCAAATAACAACACTGCTTGCTTCTTTTTTCTTCTTTCCCGCCCATCATAGCCACTGGCAGTGGCTGCTGCTATATTTCCTCCCAATTCCTTCCTGAGGGGAGGTAAATGCCAACCTTCCTTGACCAGCTGGCTGGGAGCACATCTTGGATGACCTAACCTCCCACCCCAGCAGTCTCCGAGCCAGCTTCAGACACATTTGCGTTCAGAAAGCTCTACCCATAAAAGGAACATGGTGCGTTGACCAGTCTTGAAGACCACATCCAAGTCACACATTCAGCGTCATTAGGATTGGGAATACAAGATCTAAGTGAGCTGAACTTCCTTTTTGAGGTTTTGTTTGTTTATTTGTTTTGCTTTAGAGTTGCTTGCAAAGGTAAGGAGGTGAAAGAGGGATTGCCAAAATGTTTGCATATGCCAAAGGTTGCTTTAAAAGTCACTTCAGAATATTTTTAAGTGTGCCTGGAATTAATGACTGTGTTCTGGTTTGACTGTGTTCCTTACAATATCTCTCACTTACAATCAACATGAAACCACAAAGAGCAGTCGAGAAATCAGAAAATCCGAAGGTCACTTGCTATATTGTTAAAGAACGTAAATAGCAGTTTTTTATTAAGCTGGTTGGCAGCCAGATACAAACTTGATAAGAGACTTAACACAAGCCATATTATGTCTGGTATCAGTAACCTGTCTAGGCTATTTATGGGTTTTGCACAAACAACTAAATTAGCCAACACTGAAATGTCAGATTCAGAAAAGATGGGGAGCCTTGTGCTTTTTTTCTTCATGCTTCAGCTACTGTTCTTGCCTTTTTTTTTTTTTTTTTAATAACTTGAGCTATGTAAGTCAGAGTACTTACACATCTGCAGGAAGAAACATATCTGCAGGGAAGTATGAGCTTCTTGAAATCTCTGCAAATTTGTCCTATAAAGCTCTTCCAAAATATCTATACTTACACCCAGCTCGTCATTAATTAATATATGTATATATATATATATATATATATATTTTTTTTTTTTCAGGCTAAAAGAGCCAAAACAGCCTTTTCCCCCCATGCACATGCACTAAAGTGCAGACATGAACTTTGCTAAACCTAATGGGCCAATTGCCAAATTCCCCTTCCCTTTCCAGGGATTCACCCTGACTAATTGCAGTTATGCTGGCTAAATTAATAGGCTTATTCAAAAATTACTCAAGGAGAGCTTTGCATACTGAGAGTGGATCTCACCTCACACATCTAAAACACATTCATCCTTCTCTGAGTTATGTGGCCAAACTATTAGTGTAGGCACTGGAGAGCAGTGGGTCTCTGGCATGAGATTCATCTGACCTGTTTTAGACTTCTCTTTGATGGTAAGACGAATCATGCCCTAGGAAAAGCACATATTCAACCTGCTCACATGTAGATGTCTATGTTCCTTAAGAAAAAAAAAAAAGTCCCATTTTGTATGCATGGAAGCACAACACCTTTATACAACAAGGGCTTTTCCACTCTTGCCTCTTCTTAGCCTGTGAAATAATAATACTCTTTGAATACAAATGATTTCTAAATCTTGAAGGAAAAGAAGAGCTATAAATTAATAATACAGAAGCCAGGGAAAAAAAATAAAAAGGAGCAGAATATTTTTTAACTGGAGCACATCCAGAGACAAAGCATTGCTAGCATAATTGTACAATGATTTCTAGGCAGGGTTTGTTTGTTTTCCTTTGAGGCTAGTTATACTATGCTATCATCGACGTAGGTCCACCACACGTTTAAAAAGTGGTTAAAGCTCTTAAGAAAAAATACTTTAACCAGGAAGTTCACAGTGCAGTAATTACTGTGTTCAGTAAGTTATCTCTAGAAAGGCTAACAGTCATTAGAAACACTTTTTTTGGCTGTATCCCTTCTTCAGGATGGGTCATCTTGGAAATGTATTTCCATTACAGTGGCAGCTATAAGGCTTGGTGAGGAAACAGGACCTCAGAGAGCTGAGTGTGCAGCCTTTGATGTTGCCAAAGCTTCCATGCATACTCTGCTCAACACAGTGAAGTGCGATGTGAAGTCCATGTACACACAATGACACTACTCAAAAGTACAGCAATTATAGGTGATTTACGTCAGCAACTCTTAGAGGGCTCTGTTTTTTAACAGGAACCTCATTAGACAATAAAAATGTGTCCACATACTTGATACAGCTGTAACATAGTTTAATTCCAACTAGTTTCCTTTTCATAATAGAAGTGCTATCATACCAATGACTTTGTGAGTGTAAGCCAAAAAAGCACTGCTCATAGGTTAAAACTGTGCTAAAAGCAAAGACAGAGATTTAAAAGGCACAAGAGAAAGAGTTTCCTAGGCTTTGTCAGGTTCATCTGTTGGTACATCACATCTGAAGAAGAAGAAAATCTCCTTTACCATTAGCTTTCAGCATATTTTGTCTTCCTACTGTTTTAATCAGATTTCTTTTGACTTTGAAGCTTCTTAGATCTTAGAGACCCTTTCAGGTAACTCTTTTAATGCCCTCCCTATTCTGCAACATAGTACCTTTGATGTTTCAGGAGTCAGTTTATTCAAGCTAGACATTAAATCCATGTCAGTTCTGGGGCTGAATACAGCTAGCTGTCAACAACTGGACCTCCCAAGGAGACGTCATACTTCTAGCACTTGCAGGATACAACTCCAGAGTTTGAAAATGCACTTGAATCCCTGGATGTTTTGGCATTTCAAAAGCTTACATTTTGAAACATTCAGTGATGCTAAAGCCCTTCATTTTGGACTGTCATTTTGGAGAAATGACATTTGGAGACATTTTCGTTTTGGAGAAAAAAAGGTACTTTTTCTCTCTGTTAAGTATAGAAAGAGAACAGACAACTGACTTAGCACAGAGGTCTGTTTTTAAACCAGAATGTTTTAAATGGTGCTCATTTGAAGTACCAGTAAATGCATCACTTTGTAACGAAAAGTGTGTGGTCAGAAGATATGCACCATGGGAGTGTGAGGAGAGACAAGGAGCAGAAGAACTGCACCTAAGCAATGGGCTAATACCTTACATCAAGTACAACTTCACTTGGAGAAAAATTCTCTGCTGCAGAAGAACTAAAACATTGTTCTTGTGTAATAGTAGCTGAAAGCTATCTTCATCACAGGAAATAGCAACATTTAAACTTGAATCAAAGTTTGTTTAAATTCCCAAAAAATCTAAGCTTGTTATATTAATGTAATTGAACTTATTGGCTTTTTTCTATTGTACCATGGGAACAGGTGATCAAAGGCAAAGGAAGAAAGAGATGAGAGTAGAGAATGAAGAGGACTGCACATTCTTGAAGAAAGAAAATGAATGAGCTCCAGCAACTGGAAAAGGGTGTCTTGGAGCTACCGGAACAAAGGCAGACAGAAAGAAAAGCCTTAGGACTGTCCCTGGGGAAGTCTGTGTAGGTTTCAAAATACCCTGCTGATAATCTGGTGTTTCTTAAATGTCTTTATTCCATAATGATCTCTCTCCAAGCAGAAAATTCCCCATGTCTTACTCCAATGTATGCAGTCACTATTCATTACAAATCTGTCCATTTAACTTCCAGGCTGCAATTGTGTAACAAAACAGTTCTGGGTCTGCGACAGTGGAGAAATTGGCAAAGAGGCATATGCTTCATCTCAGATTTTTCCCATGGCTCATGGTGGAAGTCAGGACATCAGTTTTCTTACAGCAAAGTCCAAGGCTCTTGAGAGAATTCATTTCCCTTGCTTGATGTCTCAATTCCTGAGCTGTGTGTGGTCAAGAGTTGCTGCAGCACACTCTGCACACTCACTCCCCTGTGCAACTCAGTAGTGACCTCTCCAGCTGAAAGAAGGGTGGTGTCAGGACTAGCTCCTGAAAGAAAAGTCACCAGCCTGAAAGTTCTTGATCACCCAAACTCCATACTTCAGCTTTAAGTCATCCATAGGACCTTGGGATTTGCAGGCCCCTTCTCATCATCTTGCATCTTATTTTTGTCTGTAGAAGCTCACCTTCTAAATGCATGCTGTTATTTCTAAACCAAAGGACTTACTGGGTTTATTATTTCTTTATTTATTTAATTAATTTTATCCAGTTCATTTCCAGTATCACTCTAATTACGGAAACGAATATCATTTTTGAAACAATAAGTGATGACTTCCTGTACAAACAATATCAACTTTCCTGATTTGGATTCTGTGTTTGTAAATAGCAACTATTTGTTCTCATCTGCAGCATACTAAGACATGGGAAACAGGCACCTTGGTGATCCACATGGAGCTAATATGGGAAATGGACTGACACAACGTCCTGCCACAGGAAACAATACATAACTAGGAGGGACTCAAATTTTACAAATGTTTATTTCCTAAGCACCCAACAAATCCCTTTAAGATAAAACTAAACTCAAGAAAGTTAGTCTTGACAGAGCATTTTCTTATCCCCTTTTCACCCTGCTCAAACCTGGTAATCAAGTTTCCTGTGTTCACAGAAACATTGATCTATATTAAGAGATTGCTTATGTATTTTCTTTCTGATGTTAGTGCTACACAGATCAGAAAGGATGAGTTTCAGTATTCTGAATCTTGTTTCTTTCCAATCTACTCCACATTTCTTCCTGAAGTTGTAAAGTTTTGAAGGACCAATACACTTTTCTTCATCTTGGGACAGAGTGACAATTTGAACTGTCATTACATGAGCAGCTACATCACAGCCTCCCTTGTCATCATAAATAGTCTAACATAAGACTAGATTGCCAAATTTGTATGTGTACCTAGTAAGACACAATCAACATTAAGTGTTAAGAAATTGGCTTTCAATAAAAATGATTGTCAAATTGTGAAAATTAAGATTCTGAAGATGTCTAAGCTTGATACGGGATTATCCCTTTTTGGCAAGTAAGGTAGGATGAAAAACACAGTCTAAGCCTATTTCAACACCAACACTTATTACATTTAGTAACTGTCCTCAAAAAATCAACATAACTAAGGCAGTCAGGCACCTTACCTTATCTTTAACTGATTTGGGGGAAGGTAGGGGTTGACCAAAAACTGTTCTATAATGACTTGTTTCTCTTCTGACGCGTGAATTGGTCAGATCAGCCGATTCACATATATCTGATTAAGGCTATCTTTCAGGTGCAAAGAAGCCACACACAGCTCAGGAAGCAGTGAATAGTTAGGAGGACCAGTTGTGTCTTCCATTTGTAATAATTTGGGATCCAGAAAAATTAACACTTCAAACAGAAAGGAGACCAAGGGAACATGAAGGAATCTCATATGGTATATCCTAAAGTAGGTTTAGCAAAGAGGTCAAGGTCACTATCATCCTTGCTCTTCTCATGTGGTGAACAGAGAGGACTGTGGGTAGATCTCAGCTAAAGATGTGGTCCAAGATGATAGTTTCAAGAATGTCCCAGGATGGGAAACTCAAAAAAAAGTCATCCAAGCACATTGTATTTTTTCCTAGGCAGTGGTAAATGTTGATTGCTAAATTAATAACCTTCTACTTTCCTCACATTTCCTTGGATGCACCTGTAGTTGGATATCCAGAGGATTACAGGTAAATAATTGGGTGAGGAAAATACTCTGTGGCATATTCCAGGTGAAGCAAAGCTGGATGAACAGCATAAATTGTTCAGTAATTCTCAGTAAGGCAACACAAATTATGGGGAGAGCCATCTTATTTTCTGTCACCGCAGTGAAAGATCCACTTCATTCTGTTTTTCCATAGCACCAGTCTCACACTTTGTGTCACAGAATGAAAACAAAGGCTAATTCACTCTGATGAGAACTCGTTAGAAGCACCAGACACATCATTTGGAAAAGTTCCAGTTGCACATTCTCTCTAACCCAGGCTTCAAAAATCTGTGAATCCTGATACCTCACAGTAACCTATTAACTTTCTGCTGTAAAAATCAAGAAAAGCTATAATACAAAATTGAATGAAAAACCTAAAAGGTTTATAATTTCTTCCTTTATTATTGTTTCTATTGAGCTGTTTTGAGAAGAATCTGATTGATATCCTGGAAGAAAACAGGATCAGAAAGTAATTTCTGTTATAGCCTAACTGACCTAATTCCAGCATTTCCCATATATTGCACAATACTTGTTTGCTGAACACTATTTTGTATTTGGTTTGAATCCAATTATTCTAGATTTTTACAATTGGTGTAACATGAACTGCAGAGTACTTTTATGAATGTGACTTGTATGCAAATATTAATTTTCTACAGCACAAGAAAATTCAGTGATGTAGCAAGACAACTTTGGTGTCCGTCAGCTGTCTAGAAATGTGCAGTCTTACATGGACAGGTTAAAGTGGACATTGCACCAGAAAAATGGGTTTCATCAGCCATCACTGGATTAAGTTATGATTTCTATAATACTTATTTCATAAACTCACTTCTAGTCTACTTCCATGTGGAGTTTGAGTTACTCCAGGGGACTGGTTGGTCTTTTTTTTTTTTTTTTTTTTTTTTTTTTTTTTTGTAACAGAGAAAACAGTAGCATTTGCATCTGGAAACTCTGAGAAAGCAGGTTTTATGCATAAATTGGCAAATTATCACGACATTTTCCAAGGATGAAAATATCATTCAAAACCCTGTATCTAACCACGGCTGATGTTCATTTTTATCCGTTTTGCTGTACTGAAATTAAAGTACCAAGAAGTGTTAAAAAACACAATCTTACCATTAATAAATACGTAGACTGTAGATTCCTTCTTCTTTTTCGCTGCACTCGTTGGGTATTTGCAGCTATAGTTTCCAGTGTCACTTGCTTGAGTTCTGCTCAAGGTCAGGCTGCTGCAGGACAGCTTCCCATTCCTTCCACAGGCATACTTAATTACTTTCAGCCTTTTGCTGTCCTTACTTAGAGTTTCAGGCAAAGACCATGAATGAACCATTTCCCCCCTGCAAATACAGATAAGGAAGCAGAAACAATTATGTTGGGCTGCAATTATATAGCTCCAGTTCCCAAGCTTTCTTTTTTATTATATCAGGCTATTTCTGGGGCTCTCTTTTATCTTGTTTTCCAAAAACAACAACAGAAACAACAAAGAACTATTAAACAATTGCCATTGAAGTTCACTCCCCACCTTTCCCCACAACATAAGGTTTCATTTTTTTCTAATTTCAGTTACAAAAAAAAAAAAAAAAAAGAGAGAGAAAAAAAAAAAAAAAAGTATCAGGTGTATGAATTCCCAGCCAAATTATCAGAAGCCAGCTCAGCTGGTTACCTGCATGTGAGATTTAAAGTCTGGCCTGCTTGAACAACATGCTGTGTGCCATTTATGCTCAGCTCAGGAACTTTTAATTTTGATCCTGAACTAGATCCTAGAAAAACAAAGAAGAAAGTCGTTAACAATGACGAATCATCCAGCTCCCAATCCGCACACATTTATGATGTTCTAATGGAAGAAGAAAGCAAAGCAAAGGCGTTTCCCCCCCCCCCCCCCACCACCACCACACATACACCTTTCCTCTAGGCAAAATCCTGCTGTCCTGACTCAGGACTCAGGAAAGAAAGAAGAAATGAAAGCTATGCAGGTTTTGGTCAACAACATTACTCTCAAGTTGTTCGCTGAGTGTACCGTGAAGCTCAGAACCTTGTGGCTGCACGCCTAGCCAGGGAAGTGTGTCTGCAGCACCGCTGCTGCATTTCCTTAGGAAGCACCACCATGGCAGCCGATTGAATTGGAAGGGCAAAAGTCAGACACAATCACAGCAAGAGCCACATATTGACCTCTGAGATACAGAACTCTCACTCAGAAAACTCACTGAAAAACTGGAACTGCTTTGGAAGAAGTCAGAGGATTCATGACTTTCCCTTCCTGACTGAAGCACTGTTAGCTACAGTCCCTCACTAGCTTCAGGCTTCCCTATGGTAAAGTGGTGTCAAAAGGCAATTGGACAGCTCTGCAGTAAATTTTAAGTAAAAGTTCAAGGCACCCTCCAGACCAGACCCATTGCTTATTGAGGCCAACAAGGCCCCAGTTATGGCCAGATCATTCTGGTGTGATGGATGACACCCTGGGCACCCAGGAGTCAGTATAATGCGGGGTGACTTAGGACATTTAAAACATCAGGGCAGGTTTCTCACAATGATGTGAATGCATTTTTTAGGATGTCTACGAAAAAGCATCACGCTCAGAAGACTGGAGGACCACAGGACCTTTCCATGCATTAAGCCAGCAAGTGCTAGAAAAGCATAACGTTTTATCTTTGCACCATTACGGGCTACGGCCAGAAAAGGTTTTGGGTCAAGCAGACAGAAAGGCATGCCTTAGAACAGAAACAGTCCTTGATCCCACTGCCCTCACACCAACAGCAAAGTGTTCCAGAAGCGAGGAACATAACAAGCAAATATTTTGAAACATCGAAAACCAGCTTAAGTCTAAAACTGCACCCCAAATGCAATTTGTGAAGATTTGAGTATTGTGAGAGAAGATCAGGGAGTGCCCCAGATCACTTTACTCCAAGAGAAAATATTTCATTGTCAACATATGAGAGAAGCAGCATCGTGTAAACAAGGGTACTGCAGATTTTCCCCTAGAACGCAGTCAAGCACAGTTTGAGCTTAGCTATTTTAAGCACTTCTAAGAGATCCCTACCACAGCTGAATATGAACAGCTGTATGTACCAAACACAGTAGAAATCACTAATCCTGTGTGGCTGCTATGAATCACCTCTGGAAAGTCCTCTCTCTTTCATTGACCGTAGAAGAAACTTTGAGACACCACCTCTGGCTGAGGTGAGCAACTAAATTTTGAGTGTATAAACTTTCCCAAGTCAATTAGTTACTCCAAATTCAGCAGCTTTCACCCAGCAGTATATGCATTTAAGGACGTATCTGAAGATACATCTACTGCTGAATGTCAAAACTTTGTTCTGAGATGTGAGCTTGTTCAGTCCAAGAAAGGCCTAGAAGCCAAGTCTACATTTTTGTAGAAAGATGCTAAAACTATGAAGACTTGGTACAAAAGGTAAGGAAGCACGGCCCTCATCTGCTCTTACTTAACTTTTTTGGAAGCATCAGCTGTGCTCCATTTGTCAGTAAGTATTTCCTACTGTGTCTGTGGCTGTCATGCTGCTCCTCTATGTACTAACATCCATGCTTGTACAATAGAAGATTTAAAGCGTACACTTAAACATAGGCATAAACTAAGTTATAGCTCACTTGAACAGGCTTCAAGGAAGAGCAAAACAAGTTCTCAGAACAAAGTGATTCTTTGAACTTCACCACAAATATTGCCAGAAACTGAATGGTGATACTGTACAAATAGACAGACTTCCTCTGTGATTTGTCTAGACAATCATACTTTTAACTAGAAATTATATATTCTTCCCGCTGCTAACAGGGGAGAAAAAAGGACACAGCAAATCTTTGAAGAACAATTTGTTATGTGATATATCCCAAGCATATGTTTTTCTCACCTACCATTTGAGGATCTCAGCTCTGAAGTGTTGGGTCTCCCAAACAGCGCATTGTGCTTTTATGGGATGGCCTCTTGTAGATGCATACGGTCTATGAGCCTATTGAATTTCAGTTCTGTAATAATGTCCCTAAAGGTAAATACTGGGAACTTGAGATAAGACATTACAAGAGCTCAGACAGCTTCGGGCTCTTTGGTTGACAGGATTTGTCAGTGCCCTCCAACTAAGCTACCCAACATGAAACTAGCACATTCCTTCATTTTCTTTATACTTCTCTTGTCATCCTAGCATCAGAAGCTAAACTCTGAGCTGAGTGCTCGGTTTTGCTCAGCACCACCAGCAGCACCCTGCCCAGGAGAAAGCCAGCCAGGCACCAGCATGACCATGCCTGACCCATGCAAGGAGCAGAAAACCAGCCCTGGGAACGTGGGCTGCTGTTGTGTCCAAAGTCTGCCAAAGGTGAAGGGCAAGAAAACATTATAAAGGTTACAGACTTCTCTCTTAGTAACTCTACGTTGATATAAGATGTTCACATGAAAATCTCAAGATCTGTCTTAAATTAAGCATACTGAACAAGAGAGCCTGGTAGTGTGCATGTCAGAAGACCTGCCTTAGAATTATTAAAATTGAATGAAAAGGAAAAAAAAAAAAAAAAAAAAAAAGACCTTTTCACCCCTGTCCTGCAGGCAAAAAAGAAAGCCAGATATGCTGGATAAATATTGAAGCTTTTGCCCTTTTACACGTATTACGTGTATCTAAAAGACACCACAGTATTTGTAAATATTATGGGTGGGATTTTAAGGAGTGCTTAGTGTTTGTCTAACTTTGCTCCCATTGATATAAGCCGGAATTTCACCATGGATTTCGAGTACATTTTAGACACAACTCCGGTATTTAATCATAATATTCAAGACCTCGCATCAGTGTTTTTGGCATGACATATCAGATTTGTTATACGTTCATTAATTTAGCTTTCCACTGACAAAAATCTGAAGTAAAAGATCTTATTTCTGGCCAATATTGGTGCTTTTGCAAGTATGCTAGACAGTATTTTTACCAGCAAAGATGCGAAGTCTGAAGTAAAATAGCTTTATTTGACATCCTATCTATTCATGGGTCATTAGCTTCCTTACATTTTTAAATGCTACAAAACCGATGCAGAGTACAAATGTGATGGAGTTTGACATGTTTACCGGAAAAGAAAAAGAAAGGAAAATAGCAAGGAAATTCCTACTGTCAATATTTAGAAGTGGGTTATACCTTCTCTGAACCTTCTCCAGGCATTTTACTTGATACTGTCGTTTCCGAAGGGTCATGGCTCAACAGGACATGTTCACTTATCATTATGCCTGTCACTAGGCGACCATCAGCAACCTACCCTCACACTGACCTACATTGGGGGGTGCAACTTCTTTTCGTGTGACAGCAAGAGAACTAATTAATCCTGATAACTGAGGAATCTCCTCCCATAGGGAAAAGCGTGATTTTTTTTGCGTATTCTATTTGTTTTGGAAGGCTTATTAGATACATGTGAAAGTCAGACAATAGGGTTGCTTATTTAATGAGCAAAATCAATTTAGACTGCAGAAGTTATTCTATTTAAAATGAGTGAAGGACATTTTTTTTATTTTTTTTTTAAGAAAGCAGAAGGAATAACCTGTAATTTGCAAAGGAACAAAAGAACAAACTTTCTTTAATTATTTTCTGCCTTGCAATAAAAGGCGATGCTTTTGCTGAATTAAGTAAACAAATTTGAATTATTTGTTAACCAAAACTGCTGATTACAAGTAATTAAAAAGAAAATAAAATAAAAAGATAAAACAAATGAACCTGCATATATTTTCCCAGTATGATGTGTGAGTTCATTTCTGCAGATAAACAAGTAACCATGCATATTTGATGTACCTTCCACTAAACCTTGGTTTCTCTTAAAAGGATAGATCTGCTGAACTCAAAATCAGGCCCATGTTCTGAATTATTACCTCCGTTCTGATTTTTCTAGCTTCTACTTTTGAATTTCCTTTCAAAACCTTAAATTTCTGTCATCCTTGGCTAAGAAACGTAAGCCCAAAATCTAGCTCTATGTCTTAAAGAAAGATACTATAATAGAAGTTATTAGAAACTTCCTTGAGGTTAACACATTTGGTGGTCTTTAACTTCTTTTTCATAATTTGAGGCTAAGTGATTTTCCAGCCACTCCAGATATCCTGAACATGTTGACTAATCTTTTTTCACCTGCACCACGAGAGGTTAAGGAGAATGTTCAGTTTATCTTTGCAACTTCAGTGTATACAAGGAGTCTGACCTTCTGGGTTTAAAGTGCCATCTGTGGGCAATAAAGTTATCCATCAAGAAGTAATTGTTTTGGTCATTGTTGGGGTTGCACGTGTGTTGAAGCTTGTTAAACATAACTGATCCTTTGTAATTTTTACCAACAAATATAATTTCCTCCTTTCAAGCACATTCAGCAAAAATGTCTTTTGTATAGGACAGTCTCAAAGTAGAAAGGGAATGCACATGATTTCTTAATAGGGTCTTCACCTCTCTGTGCTCCTTAAAATGTGGGTCATTCAGTTCAAATGCAGCCCAGGACTTTACTCTTGCTTCTGAGCACTTCCTTGTGAGTCATCTCATTGAAGGGAATAGTGACACCCACACGTGTGCAACTAATAAGCAACCACAGGGTCTGGCCAAAATGGTTAGGAGCATGGTAGTCACCCAGAGAGTTGACCTTCATTGTGCCCCAGTGAAAACGAGCTGACCGATCTGAAGCACCTTAAGCAGAATACGGCCACCAGCTATCCTCATATGCAGAGAATAGGTTCACTCCATTTTGTAACATTAGAGATAGTGGTAGTTTTATTTATTTCAGGGTTCTTCATGAGATACTGTATTACCATCTCTTCTAAAGATACTTCAGTCCATTCTATGGTTAAATACAACTTTTTTTTTTTTTTTTTTCAGCATTATGCCATATCACTCTATTAAAAGAAAGAAAAAAAAAAAAAAAAAAGGGAGAAAAAGGAACTTGTGGTGAACTTTGAGGAGCTATTTAAAGTTGTAATTTACATCTGACCATAAGGAAAAGTATTGACCAACACTTCCTCCTAGTTTAATCAACATTGAAATTCCCATCAGCTTCAACAGTTGCATTTAGAAAGAAATAATTGCAAGAAAGTTTCCAGGAAGAATTCTATCAAAGTTTCAGTAGTGACTGGAAAAAAAAAAATATTTTCTTGCCCCAAAATGTGCAAGTCCAGCCTGCTCCTTCCACAGGATGAGAGAGAGAAGACATCGCCCTGGATAATGAAGCTTTCTACTTCTGTGACTGCTGGTAGCTGGGAAGAAGCTACTTGTCCCTCCCCATGGCAGCCATAGCCCCCACCTCGTCTGCATTGCCTGGGTCTGGCTCCTGCACACAGAGGTAGAAGCATGGTATCCACTGCATATACTGAGAAGTAGCCTCCAAGAAAGACCTATGGTGCCAAACCATGAGCCACCCTAAAGTTCACAGCAGCATCCCCATGTCTTTCAGGAGCCATCGAGGCCCCATTCTGAAGGAAGCCTCACAGCCCTTCATACACCTAATTTCACACCACGTCTCTGAAGCAAATCCAAATGCCACACCTACAGCTGGCAGAGAAGAAACCAGGACAGCTTATCTGCAAGGGAGCATGGAGGTATGCTTGTGACACAAGCTTCAAACAGAACTTTGCAGGCCATGGGGACTGGGAAGGGTTAAGAGACACAGGTCCATGGGCCATACGGTGGCTTTGTCCCTGTTTCCTGTTTGCTGTGTTGCAAAGAGAGGCTCAGCGTGTGCTGGCAAACAGAAACACGCTGTGGGCAGAAGAAATAGTTCAAGCTGTCTCACTTCTCAACAGATCCATCACTTGCACATGCCTTCGCTGTGACTGAAATGTGTTTTCAGTGCTTTCAAGATCAAGAAAGTTGTTAAAAGCTGTTTACTAACGAAATATGCACTGATTCATAAAAATCATCAATCTGTTGATTCATCCCTTTCAGGACCAGAAGGGACATTCTGATTATCCAGTCTGATGTTTTGCACAACACACACCCAGTGATTTCTGAATTGAATACTTCAGAGTGATGAATCTCAACTATAATTTAGGAATTTAAAGTACCACTTGGTTGTAACATCCAGACAAGAAAATGTATAGGTTAATGGATGAAAGAACTGGGATACTTTATGATACTGCATTGTAACAGAGTCTGAAAAGCATAAGGTTTATCACTGTAGACTTGTGCAGGCTAAAATGCCCTGACCCTGACTCCATACCCTGGAATTAAAAGAGACAGCAGGGCAAATGGACATGTTACTGACCAAGAAATGTCTTCACAGGTACAGAAAGTTGTGTGTGTCTAGTTTTTCAGACAGTGTCCTTCCCCGCTCAGTTCTGGATCTCAGAGCAAGTGATAAGAGTTTATTTACTGCATGTATACACTTACTGTGCACAAATGTGTAAACATGCTGATACAGGATTAGATGTTATAGAGGCAAAGCAAAACACTGGGTACCTAAAAATAGAGTGCGTACAATTCTGATAGCACTTTATCAGAGCATCTGAGCAGCAAACCCTACTGTGCCAGTGTTGCCAATAGCTGTAAATATAAACAAGCATATTCCCCCAATATTTGCCACTCATTTGCCAAATATTTTGCCAGTATCTTGCCTAAGTAAACGTGACAAAGGTGTTTGTTTCATTGGCTACATAAGGAGAAAGTCATTAACAAAGAAGTTAAACCAGCCATGGTCACAAACATTTTCCCCCACTGAGCATATGAAATTGGAAGTGGGGATCTGAATGAATAACCTAATGCCTCCAGTATAACCCCCAATGGGACCATTACTGGAAAACCAGCAGGTCATTGTGGAAGAGAAGCAGTTGCCACTCCACCAGAAATGATGCTGTGTGGTTGGCCACTGGAATTCACCCGGGAGGATGTTTTCACAACTCCACGCACAACTAAGCCTGTGCTGCACACAGGATCCTGCATGGCCCTATTCACAATAGGTGTGGTGGGCCACCAGGTCTGCCTGTCATGTGCGGACACGTGTCCGTGCTTGCTGCCCCTCTGCTCCAATTCCACCTTGAGAGGTCCCAGCATATAACTATCAGTTCAATGCTTTCATTTTGAGGAAAATTTACTCCATTAACTAGTGCTGTAGGAAAGTACTGATTCGGCATAAAGGCAAAGCGAGCATATTAAAAATACACACAGAAATCATTATAAATTCCTACATATAGGAATTAATGGGGTAAATTTTTTGACCAGATTCAACTTCTTTACCAACTTGATACTTCAGATTTGTTACAGATTCCCTGGCAAGACAAATTCAGCAATAAAATAGGATTGAACGGGAAGATTGATTCATATAGAAGTCTGAGCAGACGAACTGCCTGGCTGCCAGTAATCTGCTGGCTCAGCCAGCAGCACAGGCCTACCAAATCCATTTGGGACTGTACTGTTCATTAAGCTGTGCGCACAGGAATAAATTCAGAACTAAATTAAATAAAACTTAGAGCAAACTGCAGGATTTCCACTTTGCTCAAGGCTGCCAATTATTATTTCCGATGCTCCATCATTACAGTTGAACTGTCCTATAACACTCCAAGAAAAAATAAAATGAGACAGAGCTGAAACTGACTTTCCATCCACCCTACTTTAACCTATAAAGCAGAATTACAGAGCTCAAAACAAGAGAAAATAACTAATGCAGAGGCCATCCTCCATCTTTCTTCATTACAGAAGTCATCCCTCTTGCCACGGGCTGCCCTGAGGACCAGCCTGAGAGCTTTTGTGAAACAGGTCACTGCTCCATTTGGCCTTGGTGGGCTTTTGGACTTTAAACCAGGCAAGGTGAGGACAGCACTAATGAAGCAAATTGGACCATGTTTGGTTTTTCTGGCATGCAAAAATTGCGTCCTGATGAATGGGTTAAGAGGCTAAATCCATATTACATTTAAATGGGATCTAAAATACAAAGTTTATGGTAGGTACACATGCAGAAAGTTTCTGGTAAGCATGTATATGGCTCAATTTACATTGAGAAATTATAACCATTAGTACTTATAGATTAGGACAAAAGTGAATTACAGTGCTGCATAGAACAAAGAAAAGTAGGTTTCCACTCCAAACGCTACCATCATGAGAAAAGAAGAAAATTATCGATATTACATAGCATAATGCAATATAATTCCACCATGGTATATCCATTTGCCATAAACATAGGCAACACCTAAATTTTGCCACACTCTAACTTATTACCTTGACCCTGAGACCTATGGTCTCTTAGTAAGTCATAGTGTGTTTTAGAGATCACACTTCCAAAAAAAATTGTCTCTGGAGAATGTTATGAGGTAACTACTTTTCTTGCAAGGTTTGTTGAATCTCCCCTGAAGACTAGATGTTGGACACCACCAGAGACACAACGCGGAGCTACAGAGAGTCCTTGTCTGTTCTTGGATGGCAGCTCTCATGCCTCTGTTAACATTAGTCCGCAGTGACCCTGATGAGAGGTTTTTCCATGAAGGAACGACAATGGGAACAAAGGGAACAAATTCCTTCATCCCGTGGCAGAGAAGAATCCCACAGGAAGGACGCTTAAGCGAGCTATGTGAAATTGTGGAATTCCTCTCACGAAGCGCCCTCGTGCTCATCCCTCGCCTCTCCCCACGCACTGAGCGGGGGGTCCTGTTCCCAGGGCACGGGCTTCCCAAGGGAACTTCCGAGGAGCAGACATCTGCTCATGGGTCCCCGGCTCTGTTTTGCCACAGCATCTTCAACCCATTGAAATCCTGGACACAGTTTCTTCCTAAGCACTTCCTTGTCCTCCAGCTGCTAGAGTGGTAAAGAACACCTTGTTTCAAGGCAATAGCTCCAAGGGTGAGAATAAAACTTAAAAGGGATTTTAACAAGAGGGCTTAAGGTCACAGATCAGTGGATGTTAGAAGAGTATCTCTATCATCTAGAGAAATATTGGAGTCACATAAACATAAAAATGAGTCTATCTTATCATGCTGGACTGTCTTCGGGTGACTTAACACCGTGGGTACGGACCAAACAATTTTGCTATTTGATGGATTTGATTTGATGGAAAAACAGCAGTGACAGTAAAACCATGTCATCTGAGCGTGAACAACTTTCTTCTCCATTAAAGGAAACCAAACCGAATTCTGGGAAAGATGATGAATATATCGGTTAACCGTTGTGCAAGAATCAATCACCATCTTGAGCAATACAGATGTGTCATGAGCAAGATCCTCTTCCTTGTCTTCATTAGTGGCACATCAAAAACTGGTACATCTCTACCCAACACGCCACCAAAAAAAAAAAAGCCAACAACCACCAAACATCACCAAACATGGCATAAAACAGAAGAAGTAGTCATCTACAGTTCCAGTCCAAGTTCTCCGTACATCCTGATGGTTCAGGGCTTAAGTTCCAGGCAATAGTGCCTCTGACATATAGTTTCTAATCTTTTCTCCCACACTTTTGTATTTCTCAATCTGTTACAACTTTGCTTAGCTGCAGCATGAATTCATTCTGCCAGTCACAGTAGGCATGATATAACCACAGGGATTTTTGCAGTGCTGACCTCTAGCCTCAGGGGAATGAAACTGAACTGCATCTTGATACAACTGTGGACACCTTCCTGCCCATCCCTGAACCAATTCTAGGATAAGCAATTCCCACATGGTGGAATAAGAAGTCAGACTATTCCTAGCCAGGAGTACTTGAGGAAGGTTTTTTTCCCAGTTGAAGGACTATGTGTAGTAAGTATGCATTGCAAGGACCAAGGGAAAAGAGGCTGGTGCTGTCCACGGATGGAATTCATGCTCAAATATGCACTGAAACATTTCTACATGCTATTACAAATATCAATTGAGAAAAAAAAAAAGACTGCTGGGGGGGAGAAGTGGGACAAGAAGTTGAAGCACGCCTGAAGGGAGCAGTTTGCTGCTTGAAGGTGTCCCACCAAGGGGAGAGGCTTCCCTCCAAGAGCAGAGGTGGCCGTGGTGGCTGAGCATCACGGGCTTTGCAGCAAAGCTACTCTTGCAGCAGTCTGGCTTTCCATGCCTTCTGGGGCTGCAACAGGAAGCCTCAGTCCCTAATTTTAGGGGATTCAAAGGAGGAGTTTTGCTGATAAAGCCCCACCGCAGCCCCACTGGATACGTATTTTTGAGACACCGAACCTTAACCTTCATCTGCTGAGCCTCTTCCTTTCCCAATCTCAGTTGGACACAAAAACTAGCAACTTGATAAACATTTCTGCTTGAAGTTTCCAAACCACATTAAAGTGTAAGGACTCAGCAACTGCCCTGAAAATCTGGACAATTTCCTCTTCTCCTATACACCCACACAGTGTGAAGGGCTACTGGTTTGAGTCTTTGAAGCATCTGACAAAAATAGGCTCAGCTTGTTTGCTATTGTTCACATGTAAAAAAACAAAACACAAACAAAACCCCCCAAAAATAAAAAAAGCACCATCAATCATCAAAAGCACAATCAAATCTCCAAGTCTCCCCAGTAATGATTTTTTTTTTTTTTAGGTTTTAGATGTATTGGGTGCTTCTAGATGTGAAGATCACAGTTGAAGGCACATGCCAAGTCCTGATTTCCTCATGCATGAGCCATAAAGCTGGAACATGCTAGCTTAGCCCAAAGGAATTGCTTCAGATTACACCACCTATAAGAGGAAGAAATCTAAATTTCTGTAGAGTATGTGAGCAAAGCACCTGTTTGGTAAAGCATTCATAAGTGATGCAAGTGACTTTCTTTAGTAATGCCAAAAAGCATGCCAGTACATGCATTGTTTTTAAATCTGTGTTATACAACAGTGTCTAACTCTGCCTAACACAAATGTAGTATGAAGTTTTTAAGGCAGCCCAATTTCGATGAAAATCCAGAAGTGTGATAACCATTTTTTCAGCACTCTGTTGAGATTTCTAGCCTTACTCCTAGGTTAGATCACTGTAGCTGCAAGGCTGTACAGCTGTTTCAGCTGAGTAGTCAAATCAGATAGAAACCTTAACATATGAACTTCAATCTGAACAGCACTTCCAGGGAAGTCAGGTTAGTTATTGTAAGAAATTAACCTCAACGCTTTTTAGATTTGACCTGGAATTTCTTCCTTCATTTTTTCCAGCTGACCATGAAATTGAAAAGTCCATCATTTGCTGGAGATTTTGATGATCTAGTTCCAACTGAAATAACTCAGGCTTGTATAGCACTGTCCACAGATAAGATTGTAATAGATTCTATTTATCTTCTAGCCACTAATTGTGAGGTATTGCAGGTGTGTTGGCAGCTGGAAATAAAGCTGATTTATCTGTCTCATGTTTCTGGAGAAAGAGGACACAGAATCCTTGATCCAACCTGCAGAATCTGATCTTTTTGAGGTTTAAATCCAGTCCTTCAGATTCCTAAGCACTAGTGATAAACCTGTTGTGATATAAAGTCTGCAATTGGGAGATCAAACCTAAATAAGGCACCAAAGTTTTTATGTTGACCGTTACATATCCAGTCTTTAGCATAAAAGTGTGCAATATAATTTGTGGAATACGTATATACAAACTATACAGGAAATATATGAAAGAGCTATGAAAAACAGAGACAAAAAATATTGTTCTTTCCCTGATAGTTAAAATGCAAATGTGCATAGAAATATCAGGGGGCTGAAGTGCCCAACACTCCCATGTTAAAGCATATGTCATTTCTCAAATGGGAACTCTTACGGCTTGTAATTTGCATGTTGCTTTGGGGAAATTTGAATTACTAAATAGCCATAAACAAGCTAGAAGATCTCTTTCTGTCTCTTCCTTATGAAACTCTCTGTGGTAACTCCTGAACCACTGACTCATTTGTCAATCTTCTCTGGTACCTATCAGTAAATGGAAGCCCAGCAGACACCCGCAGACTGAAGTACAAGAGTAGTCCATCAAGACCACTTAAAAAGGGAAGTGCTGAACAGCCTCAGTAAGAGTTTCGGGTAAGCAGTGAAGGAACATGAGATGTGAAGGAGCACATAGAAAGTCGCATAGCATAGAACATCCCACCACTTCACCGATGGCTTTGAAATGCTCCATGCAAATGCAAGTGTAGAGAGTTTTACTACTGGCTTAGAAGAAACATGATCAACCAATATGGGATGTCCAACTAAACCTGTGCAAGGATTATTTTCCAAAAAAAAAAAAAAAAAAGGAAAGAAAGAAAGAAAGGAAGAAAAAAAAATCAAAGAGTTTGGAAAAGTCTGAATTCTGACTTGGAGCTCAATTTCTCATAGTTTTAAGGGAGGAAAGAAATATAAGTTTCCAGCAAACCAGTTGCAAAGGCACTCAGCCGAACAGCAGAGAAGCTCCTCTCCAGTGCCTACTGGCCCTGAGCTGACCCCAGGACGTGCGTCCCCACAGCCCAGAATCCAGAACACCAAGGTTTTCCCATTGGGTTTTTCCCATTGGAGTTGGTGTAGGGTGCACATGCCCGACAGTCCCTGGAACAGGAAGGTGAACTAGGGTCTCGTACAGCACAGATCACGGAGTCCACCTTCTCCCAGGGCAGTGGGTTTGCCACAGCTTTCACAATGGGAAACCTTTCCGACAGGAAAGAGGAAGCCGGTGCCCTAGCGTGGCTCGGCACCGCGGGAGCCCTTGTGGGAGTGGGACACCGAAGTTCAAGCTCAAGCTGTGAAGGAAGCCTGGCAAGGATTTGAACCCACATTTCCTGTAGCCAGGGTGGGTGTCCCATGCCTGTGTCTATTTCAGTGTTACTCCAAGGAGGGCAGAGGAGCCTCCTTGGCAGAGAAAAATAATGTGGGGAAGTCGGCACTTTCCTGAGGAAAAAAAAATAATAAAGAAGACGACGAAGGAGAAGAAGAATACCTATATATCTATACCAAAGTTGATGAATCAGCACTTCCCGAGCCGGAAAACGTCCCGGCGGCGCGGCCCCGCCAGCTTCCACCCCCGGGCAGCACCGGCAGCTCCGTACCGGGGGGGCGCGCCTGGCCCCGCACGGCCCCGGGTGGCTCCCACGGGCTCAGCGGGGCTCAGCAGCCCCAGTCCACGTCCACCCGCTTGGGTCTTTGCCTTCTCGCCCCCTCCCGGGATTTGCTCGCATCGCCGAGCGCGGAGATGCTGCGCGCAGCTCGCGCGGAAGAGCCGGGAGCACCTGGAGACCCCATGCGGGGAAAGGTTGTGGGGACAGGGATCTGGTCCCGGAGGGCTGCCCCGAAGTGCCGAGGGACCATCCTAACTCCACCTTGCTCCCAGGTGACCGGCGAGGCAAGGCAAGGGGACACGATTACCATCGCGGAGCTCCGACCCTGCGCGGCCGGCTCCTCTCTCAGGAAAAGAAAAAAGAAAAAAAAAAAAAAAGAGAGAGAGAGAGGAAAAAAAGGAAAATAAAACAACTCGGGGAGAAGAAAAGAAAAAAAATATATATATTTAAAAAAAAAAAAAAAAAAAAAAAACAGCTCGGGGAGGAAAAGCAAAGCTTTGCGCCGACCCATCCCGGCACACGCAGCCCTGCGGGATGCAGGCGCGGCGAGCGGCTCCATCCTGCCCGCGGTACGGCGGCTCCGGGAGATGCCCCCGGGGCTGGGAGGCAGCGGTCCGTGGGGTTTTTGGCCGAGGAAACGGGCACCTTTTCCTCCTAACGGGCAGGGCTGGGAGAGGCTGACCCTCGGAAACAAAGCGGGCTGGAAAGGAGCCTGCCCTGCAGCCGAGTCTTGTTTGCTTGTCGCGATGCACCGGCTCGGACACGGCTCGGGTGGGAGGCTGCTCCTCGGGTTGCCTTAGGATTTTGGGGGAAGGCTCTCCAAACAGCCAGCATCTCCTCCCGGGACCCTTCCCCGGGGTGGGGGGACAGGGACAGGGGCAGGTGCCCTCGGACCCCCGCGGAGGACACGTCGCGGCGAGCCGGTGGCTGTCCGGAGAGGGATGAGGGGGGGACAACGGGGGTCGTCGGAGCCTTACCTGCGAGCAGGAGGGCGGCTGCCAGCAGCACGGTCCCTGAGAGCGGCTGGCGGGGCATGGTCCTGCCCGCGGCCACGCAGGGCTCTTCCCTTGCCCGCGGAGGCGAGGCGGCGGCGGAGGAGCCGGTTGGGCTCCGACGGGCTCTCCTCGGTGCCGGGCTCCTCCCGCGGTGGCGGAGATAACGGCGAGGCGAGGGATCAGCATCCAGCGGCCCCACAGCCCTCCCCGCCCGCCCCGGCCCGCGGAAAGGGAGTGTCCGCCCTGCTGCCAGCTTCACCTCCCGCGGACATCAATCCCCGGCCAGCCCCGGCCCCGCTGATTTATAACTTCTCCACCCCTCGCCGCGCACCCCCATCCCGCCCCTTCTCACCCCCCCTCGCCCCTGCCCCACATCCTCCGCCGGCAGCACGCCCTCTCCCCGCCCGACGGCAGCCGCCGGGGGAGCTCCCCCAGGGTCTCCCCGAACCCCGATGGGGGGGCACGAACCCCCCCGGGACCTGGGGTTGCCTTCCCCGTGAGCAAACGTAGCTGAGGATGTGCCAGGAGCCCGCCCTGCCAGCTCCAGTGCTGGCTTTCTCTGCCCCTGGGACGTGCAGGTCTGAGCTGGGAAGGGAATTCTCCTCCCTGAGCTCTCACCTCGTGTGGTCCGTATGGGATTTTTTTTCTTTTTTCTTTTTGGGAAAGGCCACGGGGAGCCTGGCAGCAAAACTCAAGCCCCATCTTCCCATTCATCCCCAGAGAAAGGCTATGGGGTGAAAGGCAGGTTTTTGGCCTGACCAATTTCATCCCTTCCTATATTTTTACAATATGAAGTAAGCCTCAAGAGCATCTGCAGGAGGCAGGTAGATGTGATCACCCCCAGTTTAAGGAGAAGGAAATGGAGGCACAAGCAGCCAGTTCAAGGTCATAGGAAGCTGGTGACAAGAGCCAGAAATAGAGCTCAGATCTCCTGTGTCCCACCAGACCATCCTGTGCAACAAAAAAGATGAGAAGTTGGTGTTGTTTTTAACTCGAGAGCTGTTTAACTTTCAAGTTTAAAGTCGGTGAGAATGCTTCCTGCATGCTTCTGCCCGACTCCCATTCACAAGTGACACCCTACGCTAAGAATTTAAGGCTGCGTTTTCCAATCTTCCTGCTCCCAGCTGAGACCTTGAAAACAAAACAGCGATGGATACCTTCCCCCTCATCTGCTCGCACCGTGGGGAAAGAACCCAGAAGCTTCTTTCCCGAAGAGGATGACTCACGAGACATCACCTCCTCCAGAGGAGAGGACAGCAGCTGGGAAAACAGCCGAGCAGAGAGGACAGACCAGGCAGAACTAGGACACTGGGCATCCTGACAGCTCAGACCCCCTAGGACCAAGGGCTCCCTGTGGAAGGAGCTGAGGGAACTGGATGTCCCTGCCTTTGACCTACGTGGTGCTGAGTACGTGCTGAGTCTGAGATGATGCAGGCCCCATCGCGAGCCCGGCAGCCATGCCACACCAGCTCCCCACCCTCTTCACACCTCCTACATCACAGCTGCATTCAGTCACGGCCCTCCAAAGACCACAGCGCTCTGGCAAGGCGTACCTCCTTCCTTCTCCAGGGGATGTCATCAGCTCCTGACCCACCCAAGGAGCCGAGGAACAGGGAGGGCAAACCTGAAGATCTACTCATAAATCCTTATCATGCTTCTTATGCTAAAGCCAGGGAGAGAAGAGTCATGCAGGAAGGTTGGGAAGACCCCAATAATGAGACGCAGGGATGAAAGAGGATGCAGGCATTCCCATGAAGCAAAATGAAAATGCAGAGGGAAACCTGTGCCTGGATGAAGGGCATCTCTAAATATGCAGACTGAAGCAGCTGGATAGTGCAGGTGTGAAGGCGAGGGCAGTGTGGAAGCTGTTTGCCCTTATTTTTGTGTACCACGGCATAATGGCAACACCTAGTAGGGTGAGAACATATTCTGTACAGCAGTTTAGGTGCTATGGCCATACAGATCCCAGCCAGCCACAGACCCCTCCCAGGCAAATGTTCATCCTGCAGGCAGTATGAGCTCTTCACACCCAGGACCTTAGGCCTAGGTGTGATGCTAGGAATCAGGTGGCTTATGTGTAGGACAGTTTTTATCCTTTGGTGTTTTAGGGGCAATTACGTTTCCCTCAGCTGTGAAATGGCGTACATTTCCTTTTCCTAGCATATGTTAGAAAGACTATCACTAAAAACTCAAAAGGAAACCAGCCAAATTCAGCAGCTGAGAGTGAGCCCTCTTTGAAATGTATCAGGCAAACATCTTTGCTGTTCATCTGCTCAGCCTCCAGCACTCCAGGAGCTGTGACAGACAGGGAAGGAGCAGCCTTCACAGCAGACAACATCAGCTTGTCATGTTTCCTTGCAGCCCTTGTATTGTGGATGAATTTTGCCCTGCTCGGGGGGGAAGATGGCTTCTGCCAAGCCTTTTGCTTGAACAACCTCTACATCTGGCACTGAGGTGGTTGAGTTGTCAAGCACCAGCTCCCTGGCACGCACCCCTTGCCCCTCCCTGGCTAGCAAGACTCACTGGCACAGCACAGAAAGTGAGCAATGGGAAATCTGATTGAAAAGACGAGTAATTGGGGCATTCAGCTGGAAAAGGGTCAAACCCTTCTCCTAGGGCAGGCTGTGAAGGAAGACAGGCACCACCCGGAGAACACAGGACCTCTCATAGATGAATGTTTAACCAGCACATTCCCTCTCCCCTGCTCTCTGCCAGTCTTTATGACTCTTGTGTGTCTGGTTTCAAGAGCTAGGTGGGGTGGGGAGTCCTCTCAACCCGGATATGACTTAGCCAAGTCACTGGGACACATCCTGAGGCTGTGGATTCTGCTCCCCGTTGGAAGCAGGACACTTGGAACATCCTGAGTTGAGGCTTTAGCCAAGTCCCTTGGGAGGAATCGTGTGGACAGTTCCCGCGGACCTGGCAAAAATAAAGAGCCTGGAAAATCCCACTCACACCAGTAACTGATACCCTCCCAACCCGACCTGACTCTTTCCAGTCGTGGAAGCAATTTTTTATTTGCATTGGTGCTCGGAGTATCTCCCAGTGGCACCAGTTGCAATGTTCAGAGCATTACACAAAAGGTTACCCCAGCACCTGTGCAGCAGGTGCCTGCCCTCAGAAGACTTCATGGGCTGGAGATGGAGCTGGGGGACCTAATAATTTCTGCTTGATCTCTATACTCATAGCAGAGAGGTAGAGACCTCGTAGGAGCAGACTAGATTGTCTCAGAGATGTTCCCCAGCTCCAGCTGTTGGAAGAGAGGGAAGGATGTCAAAGCAGAGCAGATTGGATCTCCCTCTGCAGGTCTTCCACGGAATCTGCAGCTGCCAAATAACTTGTAAGAGACAGTGTGCTGCCGGGACTGAAAATTTAAGCAAAGCAATATTTCAGTGAATCACCTGAAAACAGTAGAGCCAGCAGGCGAGGACCCAAAGCTCCCTGCCCACCAGTGGGATCCCCGTCCTTCCCTGTGCTGTAGTGCCCTGGCCCTCAGTTGCACTGGCACAACAGTTTCTGTGGCTCAGTGGAAAAAGAGTTTGGTGAAATAATCCAGAATATAACTTGGATTATAACATGGAGGGCCATTTATAACCCAGGTCATTTCATGAACATGGCTTACAGCATACCCACACAAAGGGACACAGTGAACTGCAGCAGTTGGAAGAATACAGGAGATTTTTACAGTCTCTCTACTGGGAGACTGCCAGCTGGAGCAAGATCCTGGGTCAAAAGGACTGGGCATACTCTACCCAGCACATTTTTCTGTCTCTCTTTTCCTCTCTCTTTTCAATTAGATGTTTTCAGTTTGCAGTATTTTAATGTCCTCTAGCTCCATCTCCCTATGGCAGGCACAGCTGAAGCGACACGTTATCAAGTCAGTCATTGCCATCATCATCGTAAGTCTAGCTGCTGTTATCCAGATTAACCATGGATGAAGAAGAGGTGCCCACTATATTCAAAGCTGTATTTAAACCAAAGTAAGGTTCCTTAATTTTCTTCAGTACTGTGGGAAGAGAAAGCTGAAAGCCCTTTTCCCTGCATCACAGTTTTGATGTAACAGCTACTTGCTTAACAGGCACGTGCTTGGTAGGTGTAGGCATAGATACGAACTGCAGCTGTGGATGGGCTTTCCCGGCCTCTTTGCTCTGTATCTGGTCAGGGTGTATGGCCAGGTCAGCTGAAATCTTCAATAAAGGCTTAGTGCTTTCAGGACAAGCTCGCAGCACCGCTGCCCAGTGGGGTATGACAGCTCAGAGCACGGGTTGTGTCACCTCTTCATCCATGCTTCTCGCCCACATCAAAGCCAGGTCTAATTATGAGGGCAGGCAAAACAGGCAGCTGTCTAACCACAGCGAGAAAGGAGAGGTAACAGAAGCTCATAATACATCGCTGCTTTTTTTTTTTAGTTATTATAATCAGTCAATTGGCACAATCAATTAATCAGAGGTGTTACTGGGAGGTTAGAAAGCTAATTAGTAAGACCTCTGGCAATCCCCCAGGACATCCCATCATGGCCCAGAGGGTACCCACATCGAGGTTTTTTGGCTGAGTTGAGGAATTTAGCTGGCAAAGTCGGACCTGTTGCTGATAATAGCTGTTGTGGGGACAGCTAGAGTCAAGGGGTTGCCCCTCTGGTCCTTGGGGATGTTTTCTGCTGGAGTCTGTGCCACCAGTCCCTGCTCATGCTGTGTAGCTGCCATGCAGCAGCAGCAGCTGAGCCTGGTCACGTACCTACGTGATTTTGACTCTGCCCATTCCCCTGCCTCTCGGGTCCATGCGGCAGGATGCCAGTGATTTCGCCCCCGTCACTGAAAGCAAACTCCATTACAATACACGTTTTCTTTCAAAATACTACACAATTGATTTTATATGTGTATTCAGCAATATTTTGCTAAACAGGAAAAAAAAAAAAAAAAAAGAGTGGAATGAGATTTTTTGTCCCTGAAAAAAACAGAAAGCAAGCACAATAGAAGAATGCCAGTAAGCATTTCCACTACATGCACACGTACGCGTGCCGGACCCCCCTCGCAGGCAGGCACACCTGCATCAATACGGGGGTGACCTACTTTGGGACTGGCTGGGACAGTGGTAGGGATGCAGTGCTGTCAGCTGCACCCCCCAGGGTCCTCAAATCCAGTCTCTAACCATCACTTCTTCCCTTTATCTGGGAGGATATATATATATACGCCTTTCCTGAAGCCATCACTACGTGAACGTACCAGGCAAAGTGTTTAAAAAGAGGCAAGACCACATGAAAGGAGCAATTGCATCTCATCCATGTGGAACCAGGCCAAGGTCACTGCATTTCAGTGGGAAAGACAACCAGAAGGTCAGCAAAAGAACCACAAAACCAAACCAAAACATGTCAAAAAGGGTAAACTACCCAAGAAAATATTGGGCCATGAAAAGAAAACCAGGCTTACAATGAAGAGCTCTTTTCCTCTTACCACCCCAAACACTCGCCCCTAGAGGCTGTATTTCCCTCCCCATAATATAAACCATGCCTCTGAACCAGGAGCCTGTGCAGCTGCTGCTTGCAGAGGAGCTGGTGACTCAGGGATGTGCATGAATGTCGATGTCCTGATTATTTTGGAACAAGTCGGATACAAAATGTGAACAAAAGCAAACAGCTCTCCAACCGCAGGACCGATGTTCACAGGAGCATCCTGGGAGCCGTACTGGGAAATGTGGGATACAGGCAGGGCTGTCAAGGTCCTGCAGCATTGGCACAAAGCGTGTGGTTGTCCCACATGTCCCAAACAGCAGGGCTGGTGGGATCCTTGCTCCACATGCTCGTTCACTTACACACCTGCAAAGAGAGCAGTTGCAGGAGGGATGATTCAGGATGCAAGTTTGGAGCTCTGGTAACATCCGACTAAGTTAAATCAGCAGTGATGTGAGCCCATCAGACAGGTAGGAAGAGAGAAAGAGAGGAAGAAAGAGAGAAAGAGAGAGAGAGAGAGAGAGAGAGAGAGAGAAAGAGAGAGAGAAAGAGAGAGAAAGAGAGAAAGAGAAAGAAAAAGAGAGAAAGAAAGAGAGAGAGAGAGAAGGAGAGGGAAGGAAGGAAGGAAGGAAGGAAGGAAGGAAGGAAGGAAGGAAGGAAGGAAGGAAGGAAGGAAGGAAGGAAGGAAGGAAGGAAGGAAGGAAGGAAGGAAGGAAGGAAGGAAGGAAGGAAGGAAGGAAGGAAGGAAGGGAAAAAAAGGAAGGGTCTGCTGCAGTGTTTGCCCAGAGTTGTGCTGGCTCCAATTGCAAGCAGGATGATGCTTTGCAGGGGAAGGCTAACAGGAGCTGCATCACCTGGGGGAATTAAAGAAGCTTCCCCTGTCATGCACAGAGATTTGTCTTTTCCTTCATTCTCCAGACATAACTGAGATTTTTAGGACAATTGTTTCAAGATAGGTCTTTTCCATGATGGTTTCCTTGCAAGTAATTTTAAAATGTAGAGGGTAAAACAAACAAAACAACAAAAAAGTAAAGAAATGAAACCGGCTAATAGGAAAAGTTAAAAGGCTGCTTAACTTTCAGTTCCACAAGATACTTGTGGTGACGAGGGAGGTTATTACCTGGGTGATGCACGCTATGAAATTAGCATCTTTGCCTCCTTTGGTGCAGGAAAACCATAACTGGCAGGTCAGCACAACGTGGGGGCAGAAAAGGGCTGCCTGCTGACTCTGCAAGCCTCAGGGCTGCCCATCTGGAGCTGTGAATCCCCGCCTGGGAATGCTCCCTTGTCACCAGGTCCGGCGGGCAGGACCCAGTGTGGGTCTAGTGGGGAAAATGGTGTGTGCCTAAGCTCAGCTCACAAGTACGGGGATACTGGGAGCTGCTTGTACAGTTTATGTGTGTCTACCTCACCTGAATCTGAAGTTTAGGTCTGTGCAAGAACTAAGGCCAGAGGAGAGGACCAGAAGCCTTCAGTGGCAGGACCACTCCCGAGATCCCCAGAGCCTGCACTGATTTCTCACCAGCCCCAGTTAGGGGCAGCCAGGGAAGGCTGAGAAGCCAGCAGCCAGCTGCACTCACCAAACCCACCCCCAAACATCGCATGGTAATGAAGAGCCCGTCACTTGAAGGGCGGGCGCGCCATGGGATGCTCATACCACATCACACACACGGAGCCGAAACTCCCCCTAAATTCTGCACCTCCACAGGCCTTACTATACCTCCTTCCCACCTGCAAACCCTGACAGCCCCTGCCGGCTCGGAAAAAGCCCTTTCCAAGCCCCATTACCACGCGTGGCCGGGGCGGAGCGGGGCGGAGCGGGGCGGAGCGGGCAGCGGAGCCGGGCTCGGGTCTTCCCCTGCTCCGGGAGGATGCGGAGAGGAGGCAGTGCCTCTCCCCTTCCCGAGAGCCTGCGAGCCCAATTTCCCGGGGTGTGGACGATTCAGCAATAAAAAGAGAAACGCACGATCCAAGTTAATTTTCCACCCCCGAAAGGAAATGCTGCTTCCTGTATTATGCAAGGCCGGTGCCAACAGCACTGACACAGGAGTCTATTGTCCTGTTCACAAAGCCGTGGTGGGGAAGGACGCCTGAGAAAATAGTCCTTGTGCAACAGCAAGGAGCTTTTGATCTTTGGGGGAGGAACATTTTTTTTTTTTTTTTTAAAAAAAAAAGGAAAAGAAAAAAAAATAGAGAGAGAGAGAGCTGGGGGCCGGGAGGGATGCTGCGGGCGGGCAGCGGGTACCGGCCCCTCTCGGCCCTCGGGGATGCACCGAAATGCCTGCAGATGCCTCTCCTTTTCCACAAAAAAAAAAAAAAAAAAAAAAAAAAAAAAAAAAAAAAAAAAAAAAAAAAAAGCCATCGCACGGCTTCAACCCCGCTTCCGACGTGTGCGAGCCGGAACAAAACCACTGGGGATGAGGAGCCTCTTCCTGCCTGCTCCCCCAAGGCTAAGTGCGAGGACCCGCAGCCCCTCCAGCACCGGGAAGAAGCTCACGGGGTCCCCCCGCTGCTGTCCGGGGTGTCCCGGTCCCCCCACAGCCAGCCCCGGCCCGGGGACACCGTGGCCCCCTTCCTCCCGGGGGGAGCCTCGGTGCCAGGGCCAGCTGCAAGCCCCAGCAGCTTCTTAGCAGGAAAAGATCAGTCACATCTGAAGAGGAGCCGCGTTGTTTGCAAAGGCACTTTAGGAGGCATGCTTTCCTGCCAGAGGCTTTAAAAATATAATGGCTTTCTTTCTCTTAAATAAGTAATAATGGCTGAAAGACTTTAGTCCTGCTCTCCAAGGATCCGTCAGTCCAAAGGAGGATATTTGGATCCTTGGGTACTTGGGTTCATTCAGTGCTGCTGATGCTATCCCTTGCTGCTGATTCATTGTTAAATAAATCCTGAAAAGTTAATCTTTCCTTGAAAGAGCTCTCAGAAGAAGAATTTGCGTTCTTAAAATAGTTCTTATAAATTTTCTTATTAATTCTTATTAAGGGCGAGTTCCTGCCGTTCCTAATAGGATAAAGAACCTATTTCCAAGGAAAGTCTATGCCCAGCAGGAGCAGCAGGGTCAGGCTCCTGCTCTGACTGTTTTCTGGCAGCTCTGTCTGAGGGATGGAGTTGCTCTGCCCGACTCATTACCAGAAAATGCAAATCGTTTTCTTTAAATGTGTCTGTTTGTCATAAAAAAGAAAGCCTAATGTCCCTCTTCACACATGTAGATGGGCTGATTTAATGACATTTTGGGGAAAGAGGGTACAGGAACCCTTAAGGGTAATTATATAAAATAGAATGGGACTTCTAGGGTCCAGGGGCAGGGTTCATTTAAAAAAAATGCTAAATCTGACTAATTTTTTTTTGTGTGTCTGTTTTGCTGTGAAAACAAAACAGAACAAAAACCCCAAGGCAGAGCAGGTCACCTGGGTTTGTAGCAGCTTGCAAGGTGCTGACTGCTGAACACAGCTGGTTGGGGATGATGGTGAACATCATCCTACATCCTACATCCGACACTACAGCTGTCTTTGCCTCCCTCCACCGAGACCCAGGTTTGGGTCTGCTCTTTCTAACACTGTGCCCTACTCTTGCCTATGATGGCCCTTAGCCCCCACGTAATCCCAGCTCCAGCAGCTTTTAAGGCTGTCAGCACACCAGCTGCCGGAGAGCAGGCAGGAAAAGCCGTGCTCCTCCTGCCTGTGGTGCTGCCTCCCTTCCCCCAGCCCTCAGATGTGGGCAATTCGAGTTTATCTCCCACAGACTCCACCATAGACTTCTGTTATCTAGGACGAGCCCCAGAGGCACAAATCCTTAAAGGCATTGAAGTGCCTAACTCCCATCAGAATGAGGGATGGAGTTGTCTAAAGACCTCTGATAATCGACAGAGCTGCTCACGATTTTTGGAACAGAGAGCACGTAAGTGCCTACGGGCTGCCATGGGCTGCTACGGGCAGGGTTTCTCTGGTTATTGCTGCTGCTGTTGCTGCTGCCATCGTTCAGCATCTGTGCTGTGATGTACTCAAGCTGATCACTGGGTATCAGACGATCCGTACTGAAACCGCTAACGCCAAGCCAGGGAAAAAACACCCAGCCCAGCTCAGATCCCAGCTGGGAACAGGTTGGAAATGGGAGGGATGCCCTCCTTGCGCCCGGCTGTGTCTTACGTGCCTGAACTCTTCGTGGCAAAATACGAAGTGTTCTTTCGAATTTAGAAATGTGGGAACCAGTTAGCCTCTGCTAGTCATCTCCGGCTTTACCCTGGATTCAGCCAGCAACGAAGTTAAGATGTCCATCATTTTGGTGAGATGGATGAGGCTTATTAAGAGAGGAAATAGGCACAGCCCTAAGGGATAGGATATACCAAATGAGCACCTAAAAATAAACTCTTTGTTTTTCCTGTTCCATGAAAGCTATTGTTGAAGTTGCCACAGAAATATTTCATAACCATGAAACAAAAAAACACACCCAGGAGGTAATCTCTCCTCTACCTGTGATTTCTTTGTACAGTACAAACTATATAAAAAATTCAGTGTGTTTGATATGATCGATGTGTCTGGATGGGGAAAGATTTGTAACTGTTCACAATCAATATGACCCCCCAAAAAATGTCACCATCGTTAACAGATCTAATTCAAACACTGTAGAACATGATCTGGCTGTAGTTGTCAGCTGTCTGCTTTGTGAGAGGTAAATTTGTGCTAACATTGTAATTTTAGAGGTCCCATACAGACGAAATGATGTGCCCAGTTACACATGGCATGAGTGACGGTGTCAGAAAACAAATTCTCTCGGTCAAGTCGTCAAAAGTACTCCTCCTGCAGACAGACACGTTATTCAATCCCTTTCACTATATATCAGGCTCCAGCATTAGAAATGCAGTGCTGTGACCACAGGAATGACGGAAACCTGGTTTCCTATGTAGCTTGAGGTTTCGGTGTTTGAGAAAGTGTGAGCTCTGTTCGATGCTTTTCCCATGGGCGAGCGTTCATACGGCATTTAAATGCCCAGGGACTCGTTGATGACTAACAGGGTATGAGTTCACACCAAAGCCTTTCCCTCGGTTGTTTCCCTTATGGGTTGTTGTCTTTACTTTACCTGGCCCCCATTTTGATGAAATCTGCAGAAATATAATTAGCTTTAAAACCCATTCCTTTATATCAGCTTTAATTATACTGGAACACATATTCCAAAGTGCTTTTTTGGTGAGGTAGGAACCATGTGGGTACACACAGGTGCTCACACAACTCTCATTTCTTTAGAAAACAGTGCTATATGCTTACATTTTCTGCTGTCCCCATTCTTTCTATGCTGTATCAGAACCTTATTCCCCCACATTAGAGAAATTACTCTTATTTCAGCCTAAGCGAATTAATTCCAAGTTTACAGTTTTCTGTTTTTATGCTGACATTGTCTTTCTAACTTAAATACCATCTATTTACTGGTATTTACTCCTTGATAATTATTTATTTCAGAGGTAATCAGCTTTATTTTTATTATAATTGCCTCCTTTCATAGGACAGGGTTGCTCTAGCAAATGCTCCCTTCATCTATCCCAGTTTTAACTCATATTTATCGAGAATAAAAAACCACCACAGCTTTTCATGGAAATTTCATACTGATGCATTGTGACCATTCTGAGACACTGACTACATCCAGATTTTTTTGCTCGGTCATCGCCAAAGTATGATTGCCAAACTGACAGCAGATATACTTGAGGAGTCAAAGCAGAACTCACTGAACCATCCTGCTTTCCGGTCTCATGGGGCTGTGACCATAGCTTGGCTCAGAGATTTTGGTGAGTTATTTTTAGTGTTATGTACAGAAATATTTCACTTTGAAATGTGGTTTTATTGGAGATCTACTCTCTCCTACATATTTACACAGCAATTTGTAATGCTAGAAAAGGATCAAAAAGTTTTGTTTCACCTTGCTAAAGAAAGAGATGGGCACTTGGCAGAAAAGAAGAGCAGGATATTGTAAGGTTAAATAAAATAAAACACACTGTTGTATTAGGAGATAACACTCTGGAAATGTAGCTGATAGAGTTTCCAACCATCAAAATTGCAGTCTGTTTCAGAGGACAGCTGCACAATTGAAACAAAAAGCAAGGTGTCTGTGAAACCCCAGTCTATTCAAAACCAAATACATGGATCTAAAAGTGAATGCTTAGTTTTGTGACTCACAGGAAATGTACCTGCTTGTTTTTCTGTTTCTCCTCCCACTGGAAGATCCTGAAGCTCTTTCAAAGAATCAACAGATGAAAATGTGCAACATTTCTGTAAGGAACATGCTTTGTTCTGAAACAGCCTGCTTTTCAGTGACTACATCCTGCTGAGGGCATTAAAAGGCTTCCCCAGCCTCTCTGTCCAGGATGGAGAGTTCCCTCAAGCTGAAAATGTGTTATGAAATACTTTTTTCCCCTCAACTCTGTTGAGAGGAATACTTTGTGTTTCTTTGATAACCCTCACCAATCTGGCGGACACACAGGGCTCAGTTTGGTGCAAAACATAGGTGTCTAACCCCACCTCTAATAACCTGGGGCATAGGAGTCATTCACCAAGGGATGGTGTGGGTCAAGAATGACCAGGTTCCTCAGGAGCAATGTCTAGATTTCATGAGAGATCCAACGCCTAGAGTTCACTGGGGCCTCCACAACTCCACTACATCTCCAGATGCCAGTGTTTGGACAAGTGAATTGTCCCTCAGGCTTTCTTATCGACATATCTCAGAAAGTTCCATCTTCTGTTCTGGCTCATGTTACAGATAAGGCACTGCTGAGTTCTTTTGAAATTTGTTGTAATTTAATACCACTTAATACCTGATACTTTCCAAGGAATTTACTTTCAAAGGCATTTAGGCCTAGATTTAGACTAAGTCCTTGCAACTGATGTTTTCTACTGTCTGCACACCTTTGAGGGCCCAGAGGGAAACAGCAGGAAACACAAGGCTCAGAGACCAAAGGAGGCTTTGGCTTGCCTGGCTCAAGGACATGATCATACCAGTGGGTGCAGACAGACCCAGACTCACAGAGGTAGTACCATTAACCTTAGAACTGGAAATACCTAGGAGATGAATGAGTTCAGGTGACCAAAGAAAGCCAGCTTGGATCTGGAAACAACACGTATATGTTTGCTTGAGGCTGTTCCTGAGCTACGTGTAAGGCACCCTACTGCAAACTGTTGCATGGACTGTGCCTGGCCTCAAGGAGGATCTGCCTTCCAGGCTCTGGTGTTTGGTGGAGATATGTTTTTTTGTGTTTTCTCAGTAGTTTTCCCTAAGCACAGGTGGGACAACACTTAAATTGGAAGGACTTTAGGTTGCATTTCAGCAACCAAGTCATGTCAAAGGTGGTGAATGTAGCTGCTTCATTGTCAACTAGTGGCATTCTTCCTGGAAGGTATGAAAACAGAAATTCTTCCTGAACTTTTTTCCTTCCTGAGAAAATGAGTTTAAAAGCTCTGACATTGGCTCTCCCATCTCTTTTGCAGCGATGAAGAACCTTCTTTTGTGAGTTTACTACACCATTTTGCCAGCACCACTAAGATCTTCCAGCAATGTCTATTCAGTAGAATAGACTTTAACTCTTAGTGAAATCAGCATCAATACAAAACAGGAAGGGAAAGTAATTGATATGGATTTTTATTCCTGCTGAAATCTAAATTGGATGTAACTTTTAATCCATGAATCTTGACATAAACCACTGACAAAGTTCATCAATATAATGGCATATCACAACACCTAAGATATTCCTGAGTGTATTGGTATGGTTGTTGTCTAAACATCATCTTTACACCTATAAACTGAATGAGGAGTGTCTGCTATTTTCTTTTTCTTTCCCATTTAACGCTCTGTTTAAGGGTTGTCAATCTTTTGTTAATGCAAAGAATACCCATCCTTTTTAGAAGAAAAGAAAATCTAAAGAGAATTTCTTGGAGGGTTGTTACATTTTTTTTCCACTTCAATGAAAAGTAGGCTGAGATGCTTTTATGTTTATTTTCCTCTGATTCTCTTGGCTTCCCTGCCTGAGAGGAGAATGTGTGTGTGTGTGTTCTGGCTGAAATATGGAAATCTAAATTATTCTGTGGTTTACTTTTTCCAGAATCAAAATTAACTCACAGGCAGTAGCTTGAGGAATTGCGGTTGAAGAACTGATCTTCCTTATTTTTAAATTCAGCCTGTGCTTCCCTTATTTATCGTAAGTTGTTTCCTTTATTCTGCTTTGGATAATATTGCAGAAAGCTCCTCTGTCTCTGAACAAAACATAGCACACAGTCAGATGCCACCGTCACTTTGTTCACCTTTCTTTGCCATTGTGTTTACAACTTCCTTTTATTTAACAGAACAGAGACTTCATGATGTTTCCTCATCACTGCCATACAAACTTTTAAGTGTTTCCCCATAAGTTAATCTTCACCTGCACCATTTCTGTGAAAAAAATAAAAATAAAAATAAAATATTGGCATCTTTCACTTCAATTGTGATGGGAAATATTACAGCGTCTGGTACGGTGTTTCATTTTCGGTTGGCATTCTTTAAGAGCGTTCTTCCCTCAGTCTCTCTCTCTCTCCTGTTTCCAAGGACTTGTCTTGTTTGGTAAGGCTTTGAAAGCCAGGAGCCTGCAGATATGACAGAGCATTTCCTTTTTCTCTCTTTCACAAGTGACTTCTTTGGTTACATTTTCATTATATTACTTCATTTTTTATTTTTATTTTTTGTAGTGCTTTGTTATTGTTTTTTTTTGTTGTTGTTGTTGTTGCTGCTGTTATTTATTTATTTTATTTCATTAATTGCTTCTTTACCTTAAAGAGATTATGCTTCCTTTCTTAGGTTTCCCTTAGTTTGCACTGTTCTTAGTTGTCTAGACTTCAGTTGTACTTACCTAGAAACTACACATGGTTATTGTGGGGTCAAACCTATCATTGTCAGCTGAAAGAGACCTGGCCTTTTTTTTTTTTTTTTTTCTTCTTTTAAGGAAATAGAAGGACAAGAAAAATAAATGTCCATGTAATAAAAAAATGTCTGTCATATACCAGAACATAGAGCCTGTACCATCTGGATAAAGTATCATAAGTACACATTTATCTTTTCCTCAGTCTCTCTTTCAAATTGCTACAATTACAGAAGAAAAATGTCCAGGTTGTAAATCACTTCACCCTTTTAAATGTAATGATTTAAATCTTTAAAACTTTTAAATAGCTTTACAAACTACTTCCTCGAAGCTATGCCACAGCCACTGCTCCAGAGCATAGCAATACATCATTTTATGCTTTTCTGCGTGGTGTTTTCAGCTACTAATTAAAAAAGAAAACATGAAGTATGCTGGCAAACAGCAGTAGCCCTGGGCACAGAGACATAAAACAATAGTAGGATGATTGCTATGGAAATGGAAGTAGTCATTAAATAATCACAGGGAGAGAAAGATAAGACTAGAATCAGAGTCAAAGAACATGAGAGAAACTAATGCTGCAGAAACAGGAAAGAAAGAAAAAAATAGTTCCATAAAAATCAACTGAAAATACTCTTTAAATGATTTGATGGTTAATAGCAGGCAGATGAACCAATCAGTATACTTTTTTTCTTGAGAACTATGGAAAATATACATTAAAATCTACTTCTTCTGGTCAGATAGCTGGAAATTCCTAGAGACAACTAAGCAAGAGTTCATATTTTCCTCTTCCAAATCCCAGAATTTCATTTAGCCAACAGCAGTTAATAATGTACTTCTGAGCACTGTGAGCAGAATGTAGAGAACAGACGCTACAAACATCTTTTATTTAAATATCTGCTTGCCCACATTCATTTGTACTTATCTTTCTCCTTTTTTGAAGAAAAAGGCCAAGAACAAAAACTATTTATCCTTTTCTAGCCAAGAAAGACTGGAGATACCCACAGACCCATGCTGCTGTTGAACCACTTTCCCTAACCTAGCACAAGCTTCTTGTTCAACACAATTTTATTCAACTGGCCAGATTCTTGAAAGACATTACCCACCTCTTGTGCCTTGTAACTAAAACAATTTATAGCAAACCCAAATTTTGGTACATACAGAAACTGGTAATAAAAAATCAGAAACTCACATGCCCCTCCTGTTCTGCTGGCAGTGTATCACTGCTAAAGGACCCATAAAGACTAGAACAGAGCCTGACAATTTAAAATGGGTTTAAAACCTGGAAGAAAATTGACTTCTTTTGGGTTAATTTCAACAATAGTAGTATTTATCTGACGTTCCTTTAGCTTTAAGTTCACTTTAGCTTAATTTCTGTATTATAATACTGAAGAACTTAACAATACAGAATTTCAAATAATGCAGTGTTTTTTTCCAAGTAATACCAAGTAAGTTATATTACCATTGTCAAAGATGCTTCCGCAATATTTTAGAGTAATTTCATACTTGTCTGTATTTCACCCTCACAGGGCCCTCTTCCAGCTCTGTGCATTCTGCCAAATGCAAGTAATACATCAGAAAAAATACTAAACATATCCTAATTCAGACACAACCAACATAGATTTAGATTAAGGACGTGTCCATGTCTCCCTAATTAGTATTACAGTGCTGGAAATGCATTCTACATCATCCCCTTGCCAAGATCTCCACTGAGCCAACTCTCATCCTTGAGTGGATCCAGCTCATGCCGCCAACAGGAACACCCAGGTGGCTGTGTGAGTCCGCCTGATGTTCTTCCACAAGGTCCTCCATGATGTGGTAGTAGCAGAAGGTCAGCATCAATTTTGATGACTCTGTGCTCTGTAATCAACAGCTGCACTGCCTTTCCTTTTCTCTGTTGCATGCTTATATGTTTTAATAACCTAACTGACTGATGTTTGCTTTAGCTGTGTTTTTTTCTTCTTTCTTTTTTAATCTGGTTTATCTGCCCTTCTCCCTCCTCCCTCTCCCTAATTAATCAAATGTTATCTAGAGCAATGGATCACCAGTGGATTTCCCCTTGGGCCCATGAAATTCAGTGGAGGAGCTGTAAGAACCTGCAAACAATAGAAGTGCCTTTATAGAGATGGGAACAATCAACAAATGATGGGCTTCTGGGTTCTTGCAGGATCTTGGCAATGATAAAGCTGTTCTATGTCAAATTCTCTGTCAAGAAAAAAAACAAACACAAATACCCTAAACCTTTGTGTCAGAAGTGCTACAGAAATAGATCTGAAAACATCTTCTAAAGGAAATCAATGTCATTATTGAGCTTCCTATGCTGCAAAAGTATAGAAGACAGAAAGAAGGCTGAACTGAAGTCATCATGAGGCTTGATTCCTGTATGAGAGAGAGAAAACACCACTAATGCAGTGATTATGGTCAGTATAATAAATGTATTTGGACCATAAGAAAAATAAGATCCCAAAGCCAAGCCTCAGCTTGGATACTGTGAGAACACCGATAAAAGTGACACCTTGGCACACAGTGTTAATGTGGTGAGGGAATGGATGCACCCATTAGAGCCAGAACTTCCACAAGTGAAGTAGTGGTGTTGGGTGCTCCTAACTGTAAGTGTCCAACTAGAAGTATATTAAGTGGACCGGATCTTCAGAAAGTACCAGGTTCTGAAATTCAAGATTTTTGGAGACTGTCATGTAAGCTGCCTACAAAATTAAGCAATAAAACCATCTCTGACAATCTGTAAACACTGTACTTACTTCATAACTTGTGGAGGAGCAGCAGCAGGGGAATCAGAGATGACAGTAATGTCGGGAGATAAGACTGCAATAGTGGAAAAGGGTAGTCCCTGACTGTAAAACAGATATTGGTGTCAGCCAGGAAACTGTTGAGCTAATGAGGAAGAAACTTAAGCAGAAGCATAAAACCTCCTCTGTGGCAGCCCACACAGTGACTGTAGAATCACCCTTTCCATTCCTGCCAGCAAAAGCAGTAGGCTCTTCACCTTAGAGTTTCCGGCAATTAACAAAATAAAACAAATCAAACCAAAATAAAAGTAGAATGGAATGGAAAGAAATGGAGTGCATAGGTTTATCAGGGGACCCCAGAAGGTTTTGTTTCCCTGGCTAGCACTGTCTGGTACACTGTAAGCACACTGTAAATGTGATATTTTATCCTGTAACATGGCTGCAAAATCTTGACATCCTTCCAGCCCTCCTGAAACCCTCTTGTCATTTTGATAACTCCTTTTCTCCTGTATTGTTAGTCTAAAGGGATAGCAGAAACATTTCCATTAGATGTAAAATGCAAGTCTGGGACAGAAATTTGTAAAAATATTCTTAAAATGTCCCAGTATATCCTGCTTACCATTTTTGCTGTCAGAGTGACTATATTATTTATTATTCAGTATGTCTTCACTCCCTATTCCCCTTCCTTTAGATAGCATAACTTAGTGTACATGGTCTATCTGACTATTTTTATTTTACCTTTCTGTATGCTCTCTAATATATATAAAATTGTGTGACATCTCTGTAAACACTTTGAAAGACCTTTAGTGAGCCTCTCTTTGCATTCCTTTTCTCATCCAAATCCACCCAAGTGAAGCCTACTGGAGCAGCACTGCAACAGGTAGGTAGCAATACAAGACTTCCATTGAACTTCTTATTTTCTAAAATAATACAAAACTCTACTTTGTAGCCTATTCTAAAGGATTAATAGAGTTCTATATAACTTCTTCTGCTTGTACACACTTATCTTGTGGCAAAGACTTGTAAGAAGAGACACAGACTAAGAAGTTCATACTGAGGTTCTTGTCTTATCATGAAAACATTTCCTTAATTCTAAAGGTGCTAAGAATTGGCATTGTTAAATTAAGTTAATGGGAGGTGCAAATGTTCTGCATCCTTTGGAATAACAGGACACAGTTATCCCCCTGGTTGTCTGGTTTTAGATATCTACGGCTGAAGCAGTTTTAGACAGCATATCTTGCAGGGTCAGAACTCAAAGAAGGTAAGCCAAAAGGAAGTGGCAGCTGAAGTAAGAGGTAGGATATAGCCTCAGAATAAAAGGGATCAGTGCAGCATATTTTTAGATGCTTGGGAATGAGGCCCAAAAAGAATAAAACTGTGCAATCAAGGACACTGCTTCCCCTTCCAATCACACACACACTCTCTATATTGTATCTAATCACTCGCAGTTATGGAGTCATTTCCTTAGGAGTTCTAAGGGAACCACATTAGGATTCCAAAATGTGTAAGCAACGCATTAATCTTACTCTATAGAAACCCACATCGGAAGTCCCTGATCAAAATGTTCAGCAGTTAGAGTATGGTATCATTCTTCCAGTCCCTTCACAGTTTTTCACCTGGTACATTTTCCAAGGACAGACATTAGCCTAGAAAATAAAGAGAATTTATATTAAGTTGGCCCTAAACTGACAATGAATCCTTGCATGAATTCATAGTCACATTAAGGAATATATTTAGAGACAAGTAGAAGGAATTTTGACTAATTTGTTGTTTCTGAGAAAAGGATTGTAGAAGGAAGAGTGGGTGGCTGAATAAGATCCCACAAAACATTCAGAATTTATGACATAAAGGCAAATGAGTTGAAAAGTGAAGTGAAAACTCAGTGTGTTATCACTGAGTCACACATTGAGAAGTATTTCTGTTGACACATAACATACAAAATATCAAAATAATAGAGTATAATGCCAAGAAATCCCTTACAGAAGCAGCAGAATGTAAGAGGCTTTAAAGTCATTATGCATAAAGAGTAAAATCATGTAACAACCACACAATCTGGTACTTATGCTGTCATAAGGACAGTCAGAACCAAAAATACAAAACCATTTAGAAACAATTGCTTGTGGACAGAAGCAAAGCAACCATATCTTTGTATTTTTTATTAGTATTAATACCCAAAATTCCACAAATCAGTACAATTTTAAATGGCTGCCCTCTGAATGTCTGATAATACCAGCAAGACATATGCTACAACACAGGCATTTAAATGTGTATATTATATATATGTACATATATATATAGGGAGACTATACAGGGAGACATAATGATTGTTATTTCACTTTTAAAAGTCACTGCACCCTAGGGCACAATTAACAGGCAATAAATTCTTACATGCTACTGAAGTTTAGAGATTAGTGTTTGCCAGTCAGAGCATGGAAAAACATTTACACCTAATAAAATAAGGCTGATTAGCTGTTTAAATAATAGGAAATGTCAACCAGGGACCACAAAAGGCTACGAACAATAACTCAGCCCATCACCAGAAAATTAACTCGTGTTTAAAGAAAAGTCAAATACTAAACATCTGAAAGAGCCTTAGGGGTCTGCCAAGTCATCCAAAAGAGAGGGATCTGTACATAAACGATGAAAACAGTGCAAGAAAGTTTCTGGAACACGTGACACTCAAGCCTATGTAGTTCTCTTCCATTTGGTTTAAGAAAATATTTTACACACTAGACAGGAATTTGATGAGCGTTTGGAGCACATTCCAGCTAATTAGGACATGTTTTTGCCTTGCCTGGTTGTAGGACTGCAGGTGACATCAAAGGCTATGTCTGAACCACAGGGCAGACACTCTTGGTGGTGTGCCCTCTACTTCCCTCTCCCAGCTACCCGCAGATACCAGGACCCATACACCTCCCCACCACATGCAGTCCTGCACGTCCTCCCTAGGGAAATGAAGTCACAGAAGGAAGGTTAGATGGCTGTGAAGTCTTGCTCGAACATGAAGTCAGGATGCATGAATTCTGAGATGCAAAAATTGGAGAAGTCCAAGCCCCTCATTTAGATATACTCATAGGAAAATATGATTTAGGGGTGAATGTGCTCACCTGGAAGACAGGTAATGCAATGGTGGACGATAGCACTGGTGCGATATGCCACTCAAGTGGACACTTGATTTCTCTTTAATTTTGTGTTTTGAATCTCTGCCTCTTCCTGAGGAGACACAGAGGGGACAGATGCAGGTCTTCCCTCCAGTGAACAGCCTGTTTGGTAGCAGTTCAGGATCAAAACCCACATCCTAGCTGCTGCTAACACTGGAATTTGTCCACTCAGGTATCTGCTTAGGTCTAAAAAATACTTTCAATACTTTTCTGTTTGTTTTTTTTTTTTTTTTTTTTTTTTAACATCTGGCACCATTCTTATTCTGTTTTCTCCTCTTTTTTTCCCCTCTAGCTTTGAATTTCAGAGGGGATGAAGCAATTGCCCAGCACCTACAAAGAGACTAGAAAGATATTAATAGCAAAGTTTCTGATTGATTTCACAGTTTGGTCTTCTACTGAGCATCTTCAATCTGACAAGCTTAGCCATTATCACTCAAAATAGAAACTATTGCATGAAAACATGTTTGTTTGCTTGTTTGTTTGTTTGTTTGTTTGTTTGTTTTTCCGGCATGAAAACCCAAATGTAAAATATGGTACAACAATAGTTACTTTTTGCCTGGTGTATTTAAGTTTGCCATAGTTTCACTGAGTACAACCCTCACCCAAAAGCAGTCAGCTCCTATAAAGGATGCTATTACCTTACAAGAGCAAGACAGTTTTGCATGGAGAACATTTCACTGTTCAGCTGAGAGATATGCATTAAAATAGTACATTGCATTAAGTATAGACAAAACAGAATAAATCACCTAATATGGTTTTGAAACCAAACAGGGTTTGGAACTGAAGTCCAAAGGCAGGTAGCGTGTGCTGAGTTTGTGGAATTTTCTCATACTAATTTCTTCTTGCCCATGGCAGAAATACAGCCTTTCGGCAACAAATAGGAGTGTTTTCGCATGGTTATGAATAAAAGCAGGACCTGCATAATGCTTGTGATATTAGTGCCATATTGTCCACTCTGCAGCAGTGAATAACAACCATGTCCTGCATTAGTAAGAGCATAGCCCACAGACTGAATTTTGTGTTTTTTCCCTCTGCTCAGCACTTATGAGATAAATCTGAATTATGGTGACCAGTTCAGGGATCTTCAGCACTAACACGCAGACAAGCTAGAGACCAGTACAAGAGGGAACAGAATTTTTAAGGCACTGGAGAACATGACATACAAGGAGAGCGTGAGAGAACTGGATTCACTCAGTTTGGACTACAGAAGGCTAAGAATGGATCTGATCTCTCTCTACAGCTAATTAATGGGTGGTTACAGAAAACAGATTCTTCTTGGAGAGGCAAGTTGCAGCAACCATAGAAGCTCCTATTAGATATAAGAAAAAAAATCTTTCCAATGAAGTGCTCAGGTAGAACAGGCTCCCCATCTTCAGAGATACTCAAGGCCATAGGCAACATGGTGCAATTGCAAAGTTGACTCCATTTTGAGTGGGGCAAGGGGTTTAGACCAGATGAGGTTCTTAAGACCCCTTCCAAGCTAAATTATTGTCTTATTTACGACATTGTGACAAGGGCAAAATTCAGGGAAGAACCTAAGCCAGATGATGAAATCCAGTTTAGTTTCAGTGGTATTTAACCATGTGTTTGAATCAGAATTAAGAAGTAAATACAGCTGCATGACATACAGAGATACATACAGAGATAAAGTTCCTATATATAGCTTCAAAAAATCAGGAAGAGGGGAAGGATGTTCTGTCTAGTCTGCAAGGTTGAAGCCAAGATAATTTTTCATTTCCAAAATTTCTTAAAATATCTTTTGTGATTTGGGGTAAATGACTTAATCTCACAATAAATCAGTTGCCAATCTACTACGTAACAGGATAAATCACTTAATACTTAGATACTTGTGGATCCCACAAGTAATACTAAAATGATGTTTACAAGTGGAATCCAACAGAGCAAAGGATAGGATGCATTTCCTTAAGTTTTGAGTCATCCGTCTTAGTGTAAGACAAAATGTTCCATAAGAGTGCCATTGACAGCAAAGGTAGGGGGATTAGCTCCGGGGTCATGCATCACGTAGACATCTTCATTTGGTTAGAAGGATCTCACCCAGGAAGATATAATGTAAAACTACTTCCTCATGCCAGAAGCCTTCAGATGCAGCATTAATCAGAATGGAGTTGGAATCGGGATGAATATATTACACTGATAAAAACACATGATAATCTCTGCATTAATATATATATATTGCAATCACAAAATTATCTCAGTGATTATCAATAAATTAACTTGGGCTAAATCTGAATGATGGTTGGGAAAAATACCTTTGGAATTGTCTTTAGACAAATACATTGACTGCTACATATATCGAGGAGATCTTTGCTAGTTCTTTAAACAGCACAAATCCCTTGCACTCTTAAATTTGCACTGCACTCTTATAATGTCAGGATCACCACAAAAATGAGATGACTTCTTCCATATGTTTAGTAGAGACTGCATCCTTTCTTTACACCTGGTGGTCTGTCTGCCTGCAATTTCCATCATCCTACCTTGATTATTACTTCTCCAGGTGTGGGGCAGTAAGCTAAACAACATACATATGAAGCAAGAGTGCACCTCTACTACAAGCTTGAGTTCAATAAAAGAAAAACAAAACAAAAAAATTGTCCAGTTACTTTATCATTGATACAAAGCTATTGAGTTCTCTCAAAAGCAAACTGAGTTCACCAACTTGTTATCTCCTGCCAAGTCTGTTTTCCTAACCATGTTTCTAGAAAGTCCCAGCTCAACTCTCTTTTCTTATGTCTTCCATTTGACATTCTTCCTGGAATCCCAGTTCCTATTAGCCCAACTTAATTTAATCAGCATGAAGATGATGCATACACATTCTACTGCAGTATTGCTTACATTCTTATAAACATGTATCTCTGCCCCTAAATGCATCTTAATCTACACCTAGGGCATTTTAAATCCATGTCACTTACTCAGCTATAACACAAAAAGATTAAAGGTGGTAGGGCTGGTCTACAAACTTCACCTCTTGACATTTTGCTTATGCTTTGACTGTAAACATGTTACAGTAGAACAGATCTCTTTCATTCTCTCTATGTACACTACCTTACACAAGGCAATCATTGTCCAATATCTGATTGCCTGAATATTTTACACTAATACAAGTAATTAATATCGATAAACAAAATCTTTGTTGTGGGTCTGTTTAACAGGAAAAACCTGCACAGGAAGAAAATGGCTTTCAATTTAAGAAACCAACAAAATCAACACATATAAGGATAAGTAAAATCTAGAAGACAAAATGAACAACATTTGTTGTCATTGTTGGCAGATCTTAACGACAGGATGCAATTTAAAATAATTAAAACCACAACTGATTGGGTCTCAGGGAAGTCATAAAGTAGATCCGAGCAAATAAGAGCAGCGAATATATCACATTTTGGGCTGGTACAAGGCCTTGGGCAATCCCCTTGGAGTCTGACAGAGCCCACCGAGTGCACGTTTGAAGCGTGCGAGCTTCCTCACGCCGCTGCCTGGTTTCCTCCTTCGGGTGTCTGAGAACAATGAGGCGAAGGGGGCAGAGGCGGCAGGGCAGCCTTCAGCCTGGAGGACAGCTCGAGCCAGAGGCCTGTCAGCATTTCCACTCTTTCACACGCGCCCGAACTTCAGACGGGGATTACATCATTTTGACCACTTTTCTCACATTTAAAAAAAAAAATGTCAAAATTAGTCAAAACAAAAACAGCAACCATGTGTGCTCAGGGATGTGAGCGGAGAAATAAGGATAAACAAATCTGCTGTCTTGCATATCCTACCAGCAGTTCGTCTCAGCGTGATCCTTAAAAACAGCAGGGTGCCCAGCCTCAGCTTTTATCAAATAACATTTATAGGGCACCCCACATTCCCTACCAGTGGACCACAAAGAATCAACAGGGAACTAATGGGCCTTCCTTTATTTTTGAAATGTTAGGGTCCAGCTTACTCAAAAAATATGATGATGCATTTTGTTTTGTTTTGTTTTATAGCATGGGAAAGAAGGAATGAGAAGCGACCCATACAGGCTTACATACTAAAAAATTAGGTTTGTATTACATGCATAGTTATGAAGAAAACTGTGTGACAGCAAAGAGAAAAATGCCATTCAAAATCACAGTTCTGCACCATACTTCTTGGATACATGAGGTTTTCTATAAAGCCAGTCTTAAAGAAATGTCCATTTTTGAGTATAGGAAGAGGGAGGCAGGCTCTAGTATGTCTAGACAGATGTGTCCAGGGGTGTTGTCCCTAGACAGCAGAGGATATATGGCCTTTAAAGAGGACAAAGATTGGCTTTGCTATAAAAGAACAAGCCACTTCCTGGAGAGGAAGATGCACTGATTTTTTAGGAAAATGCAGACACATTGTGAGCTCCAAGGAACAGTGATCTGGTGAGGAAGGAAGAGGCTGCGATGTGAGGACTAAACATCACCTACCTATAAACTTTGTAATTAAGGTTCACAGCCTGTTATAAATGAGTCTTTCTACAATCTTCACCTAGATGACAAGAAGCAAATGCTTTATTTTATGTCTTTATTGTTTTCCTCTTCTGCTTCTCTCCTGCTTGATAAAAAAAGTCTTGTAAAACACACCTGTAATATGGATTTCACCGCTGGTAAGGATTTCCTCCTTACCATATTCAGCCAAGGCTGAATATGGATTCCAAGAGAAGCAAAGGGCTCTGCACTCAGGAAAAGAAAAAGAAAGTAAAAGACTATAAGACTGATAATGAAGTGGGATTTCCCAGCAAAGTGCCATGAGTCCATGCTCAGACACTGATTCCCTCAGTGTTTCAAGGAAAAACTGGCAGTTACACTCACATAAGTTTTACAGAAAACAGGAAATGTTTTCCAAAATTTTAACAACATATTTTGCAAAGTCAGCGTCTTACATTTCACTACAGGAAAATTCTCAGAAAAACAAAAATACGTGAGATGGAGACAGTGGAAAACTGTTCTCTAGCTTTTGTATTTTAGTAAGTGAACACATAACATCCTCCCCTTGGCTAGAAGATAGTTAAATTCCGTAATGTCTTATTGTGAATAAGCACAGATACACGTTCAAGGAGTTCTCTTCTGCAATTCCTGCTGTGGCTTTTCACTTCTCAGTAAGCTTACTGAGCTGAGTTTCTTTCTCCATCATTTTCCAACTGACGAAAATATTTTAGGAATAGTATGAAGATTGATTCCGTGATATTTTACCTATCATCATTTCATAGCTTGTAGTTTTAAAATGCTAGGAAAGGTGTGGGCAGAGGGAGTGAGTAGGGGTAAAACAGGCACAAAATCCTTTGAACAGAGAAATAATCCTGAAATCCACTCTTCTCTTTCTTATCTCCTACCATTCACCTCTTATTACATTCATACACACCAGACAGTAGTTAATAATAGATAAGTGTATCTAAGAATGAAGGACAAACACATAATTTCATGCTCCTTATCTCTGTAATCTTCATTCAGAGGAATTCTCTTCTTCTTCTGGAATCTGGGGCAACTTCTCTGGAAACCACAGCGATAACAAACTGCAGGGAACTCGGCAAGTTTATCAGTCCCCACAACATATGTGAGTTGTAGCTGAAAGCAGTGCAGATGAAGATATCAACCAACAACAGATTTTTTCATAATATATGTCAGTAGACTAAAGAAAGCATAAGCTCCCAGCACATTGGGCACGAAACTAAGGACGAATAACTTCACAAGTCTTTAAGGAATACTGCCAGAAAAAGGCATGTGGAAATGTGGCATCAAAACAGAATATTAATGTATTGGCTTCTCATTTTCAGACTAGCAAGAAGCTATCTGGGGTTATTAATTAAATGAACCGGTGATCTCCTCGTAGTGGACGTTTCGGTGTATATCTCAAAGATGCATTGTGATTTTCAGTCTGTCTTCAACAACCACCTGATGAAAACACAGGGGCACATGTTTTAGGCTGGATCTGAGGACTGCTTCAAGGAACAAACAAAGTATTTGGCAGGCAGAGCTAAATGCGGGTGATGTAAAATGCTGAAGTACACCTGATGTCTGTAATCTTTATTTAAAGGGCAGGCAAATGCTGCTCCGTAGAGCTTTAGAAATGTAATGGATATATTTTAAGAATTGTGTGACTAAGGCTGGAATAGCACAGTTATTGCCTCTGTATGGTATCTGCATGTGAGGCCTGGTCTTTAGTCTTGCATTTATAAAAATGGGTGTGAAATGACAAAAAACATAAGTGTACTCAGAAATACCTCCTATGCTGAGGGAGAGAGAAGTTGAAACATCTTGCCACCCAATCTCAATGCTACTTCTCAGCATATAATGAAAATTAAGCTGTTTCTCTTGGACACAGAGCAGATCCCCATGTCACCTCATGACTTTAAAAAGAATATTTTGATCTCCCACAGCAAATCAGTATTGCACTGAGAAGCTACAATACCGCACACCTTCTAGGGTAGAGACCTTATTTATGCTCTTTAGACAGATGAATCCCAGAGGAGAAGGCTCCAGACACTCTTCCTTCCTTTCTTTTTCAAAGGATTTTTTTTCATCTTTTCAGGATGGTCAGCATGATATTCTCAAACAGAAGCCAAAACCTGTAGCTCTTACTACAATTAGATTTAGAAGGAAACTAGAGGGAAAATTAAATTTGGAAAAAAAAAATAAATCATAGTTTTAATGTAAATATAGTTGTTCACAAGATCTGGTAAAAATCCAACTTCTGTCTAAAGCAGAGCCCCAAAAATGAGTATTCTGACTCAGTTTTCAAGCAGAATAAGAAGGTAGAACATAACAGTAGGGCTGAATGGTAAATTTGAAGAAAACATAGAACTGGAAATGTCTAATTTCTAAGATGGCAGAAAAAAAATAAAAGCTGAATGGTCAACATTTAATCACCTAGGTAATCATCCTCAAATACTCAAGGAACAAGCAATGCAATCACAAATCTTACAATAAGGATGTTCAATAAATTGTATAAATCCGTTGACTACTGGTACACCTAGGAGCAATATTTAAGAAAGAGAGGGAAAGGGTATTCTAGATAACAATAGAATCAATAATCTGAACTGCCTTTAAATGGGATGAATCATGATATATTGGAGTTCCTCAGGGAATGGTTTTACGGCCACTCTTCTATATAATATTTCCATAACTGATAGTGCCACAAGAAGTAGAATCTGTTATAGTTAATGGTTGCCCAGAGAGTCAGGAGATCTCAGGCCAGAGGGAAGAACATCAGACTAATCACACACAGATAACATTAGAATAATAGCAATGTAACAGAATAAAACAAGGTCATTGACAAGTTCTCATGTGATGAGAAAGTTTGTCACTAGACTATGAAACACCAGTCTGATGCAACTGTGAAGAAAAAGCAAATGTCATCCTAAACTGTATAAAGAGAATTGCATTAATAAAGCTGAGTAGGCACTGATGTGGCCTGATTTGAGGTACTGTACAAAATTCTGATTACTCATTTTCAAGATATGTAAAACTGGAGCATGTTCTGGGAAGGGTTACTGGGATTAGTAGGGGGACAGACAGCCTAGAGGCTTCATGTCCCCGTGGAGGAAGAACCATGCAAGCTAAAAGTCAGCGTAGCCACAAGAGCAAATAGGTACAAACTGGCTGTAGAGGATTTCTGCCCAGATGTAAAATTTTTGTAACCAGAGCAATGAGGTTCCAGCACAACTTCCCAGAATAAGAACAGTAAGGGAAGTAGGAAGAGGAACGGGATCAAGTTAACTTAATATGGAAGTTTATTAACATGTTATGAAAATAATTATATAACAAGGCTCTTTGTAACAGCAGTGGACAGGACTCAACGAGCCAAGAGGAGCCCTTGAATCCAAATGTGATCCTATGTCAACCTCCCTTCCCCCTCCCCGTCTCCCTTGAGCCTGTATATTACTTTGATCTGCCCACTCAGATCCTCCACCACAAAGGTATTCACACAAATTTACTCTCAGAGGAGGATATGACAGTCTCTCATGAAATGTCCACTGTATATATTTCCCAAACCCTTTCAGGACTGTTTGCCTCTTTGAATAAACGACTTGGGGTTTGTTTTTCCGGTAATCTTTTAAAACTTAAAAAAGTCCTTCCGAAGAAGAAACCACACAAGTTTTCTCAGTTCATTTGCATCTTCTTTGTTCCAGAAATCTAATTCTTCAAAATATTTGCTTTAATATTTTATTTTATTTTATTTTATTTTATTTTATTTACCCAGAAGGTCCCTCTGAACCCAGTTCACAGTCCTTCTTTAAAAAACAATGCTCCAGACTTCTTTTGGAACTCAAATGGAGAATTTTCCAGGTGGTACTATCTTAATTTGGTCCAATTCCTTTTAGTTTTAGTTCAATATGTTAACTAAAAATACCTTTACAACACTGCAGCGATGTGCTTAAATACCTTAGTGTAAATAAACTTATATTGGCTATCTGCTGCAACATTCCCCATTCAGTAAGTATAGGGCTGCCACTGCTTAAATCCATTGACAGTTTCTGTCACAAGCACTTCCTAATGATGCTATATAAACCGAATGGGAAATCTCATTGTAAAGCAAAGTTTCGGCACCATATATTTAGCATCTTTCAGCCATAAATCTGAACATAGGAACACGTCTTAAGCTGTTAATATAACAAATACAACAACAACAACAAAAAAAAGGTAACTCATTTCATAAAACAGGTAGCTGTAGAGACTCGGAATGAAGAGATGCAATACAAAGAGCAAAAAAATGTTAAGCCCATTGTGTGGAAAACCTACAGTAAGGAAGTATGAATAAAATCACCCATGGAAAATGTTTAATCATAGTTTCCAGAAAAAATGAACAAAAATAAAATTCACAGTACATATTTGTCTCCTTAGAAACAACTTATTAACCACCGATACCCTTCAAAATATAAAAGCTTTGAATTTACTAAAAGCTGTTCCTGAGGAAGCACGATAATAATTCCTCTGTACAAAACCAGCCTTGCTGTTTTGCTCCCATCTGGACTCAGTGAATCAGTAGGATCACTGCATCTGTGTGAAACCCTTGGAAATTCAAGAAAGCTCCCTGCAAGTGCCAGTCTAGGCACACACGCTGCTTACTGTAAGCTACTACTTCTGTTTATGTACATGCAATCTAATCATAGCTTTTGCTCTGAAATGAGTCATCAGACTTAAGCCTGGCCAAAATTTAGGAGGCTCTAGACCCACTTCTGCTTTTGCTGGCTAAAAGTAGGCACTGTTGGCTCACATCCTGGGGAGTTCAGCACATAATTACCCTTCACGATTACCCTTAACTATTTCTAAGCCGGCCATCATCTATGTGGCTAATTATAACATTCTTAAGAAGAATGTGGTTGGATCAGAAACTTTCGTCACTCTGTCATTTTATTTTTAAAGTGACAGAAGAAGAAGATTGAGAAAATTTTCATTTTGGTGAAAATAAATTTTCAGTATGGTGAAAATAAATATTATTTTGAGTGATACATATCTGTTTGCTGAAAAATGTCTGTTTTCTGGCAAAATATTGGCTTTTCACTTTGGCGGTCGCTGGCTCACGTACTGCTTTCAGCTGTAAGAGGAAATTAGGGTGACCTCTGATTATCTTGATGCTTAATGGATATGGTTATGACTCAGAGTAGTCTCAGACTTCCCTCTTGCAGCTAGGCATTTTGGCAAACTCTTGGGGGATTTTTTTTTTTTTTCCTGCACAGCAGCAGGAATGGGAAGTAATGTTCCATTCAATTCTTTCAGCTGTGACTACTATTAATTATTTTCAAGGTTTCCCTTAGGAAGATACTCTCACAGGAAACGTGCTCTTAGTCTCACCTATATGTGCAGGGCAGTAGGGTTTCTGGATGGTATATCACGCCGGGCTGAGGGGACAGACAAACATGTCTTTCTGTGAGGTCTCAGGAGACACTTGGTTTTGGTGCAAAAAAAAAAAAAAAAAAAAAAAAAAAAGTTTACAGAGCAGTGAGGTCCTGACTACGTGAACACTGGATAGGTTAAACACTGCACTCAGGCTGAAGGCTTAATTTAAGGTTAACAGTATCACAATTTGGTAGCAGAGCTCACTGAAAGTAGTTCATTCAGCCATTAGTAGAGGCATTTCCCCTGGTACTGCCCTCGCAGCTTCAGCTGTTTCATACCTTGCTTTTCCCCTTTTGACCCTATTTTTTCATAATTCTCATAGCATTGCGAATAAAGGGGAAAATCTACTTAAAATGTACCACAAGCACCTAGCTGCCGGCTAGATTGAGCTGGCAAGCAAGGAGAGGGAAGGCAGGGCCAGGGACTTCGGCTCCGGAGCATCCTCTAGCGACTGGCTCTGCCCCTTGCAGCCTCCTCCTGCTTTTTTGGCTCCGCATCAGCAGCACAGAAAAAGAGACGCCTGGATTTCTCCGAGTCTCAACAAGGGATTACTCCAAGTAAAGGAGTATAGATGCCAAGCCTGGACTTAAAGGAGCATCGACGAGCTACAAAATAAGCTGACACTTCAAGACAACGAGGACCTCTTCCCAAGAACCTAACTTGGATTAAAAACAGGCAGCCCCTGACTGATCGACCAAAATGGGAACTAAAGACACTTCTAAAGATACACTTTATCTTTTCATTTAAAATTAATTATGACTTATACATCAAATAAGGAAACAGAGGTTGTTGGCATACTTTTCCCACTAGATCCCAGGGCACATTAACAAAGTTAACTTTTCATTGGGAGATAACAATGAACTTTTTTGTCATATATTGGACTGCTTGCTGCATGTGAGTGATGAGGATGGGTAAGTTTTGACTCAAGAAAATCCCGCAAGCTGTAGAGTTTGCTGGTAAACAAACAGGAAAAAATCATCTGCTTTGGCAATATGTGAGATTCCTTTTATTTTTTTTCCCCCTGCAACAGTAACTTTTTTTTTCTAAATACTTTCACCAGCTTCAGGAAAGGGTGGGTTAGAGTCAGGGGTTTCCTGAGCCTTTTCAGAACATGGTTTTAACGTAGCCGTGTGTTCAGAAGAGCCCCTAGAGAGTCTTGTTTTGGAACACTCTGACGCCTACACATTATTATCTTTGCTACGTTTTGCAGTTTTGTGTGAAATTTATTTTTAATCTTTAACAAAACATGCCCCTGTTTATCTTAATTCAGAAAAGGTTTAATAATTTAAAACAAAATAATTTTTTAAATAATTAGATTTACAATGAATGACAAAACATAAAAGTATAAAGCAAGTTAACAAGAATGGACTTCTTAAAGATCAAAGAAAATGTGTTTATTTGATTTGATTAAAAACAAATAAAAAGTACTTTCACTTTAACAGGTTATAGCTGGCTGTTGACAGAAACCAGGGAAAGAGTTTCCCAGAACCACAGGATAAAGGTTTTCTGTTGGTAGAGGTTCACGTACTCAGAACAGCTTGCCCACTGATACGTCAAAAGAATTATATTTTGAAAAGAGACAACGCTGCATCAATATTAAAGGTTATGGATAAAAGGCACGTTTCCTTGGACAACATACTCCTTTTGTTTTCAATAAGTAGGACTGATGCTGTACATAAATGGGTATTTCTGTATCTTCCATCCTTTCACAAAAAATAAAATAGAATAAAATAAAAAAAATCTCTGGGAATGGGAGAAGTAAAAATTACCACTTATTTTACTGGAGGGGCAGGATATATTGGCTTAAAAACTGCTGTAACATAGCAGTAGAGTTCCCAGGTAGGAGCTGGCTTCCACGGGTCTGGGCAGAAGTTTGGATATTCCAGCCTTTGTCCAGCTGGCCCTGATGTACCTCTGTCATCACAAGTTCCCAATCCACCTGGAAGGTCTCTTCCCCTGTGCTTCGATGTGACCTTATAGACCTCGTGTGAAATGATGCCATGCTGGGATCCAGGCAGGAAATAGCTAAGTGATTGAAACAGGAATTTACCTTAAGTCAGACTGTCTAAAACCCAGCTTAATGAGGTTTTATGTTTGTTAATACCAATTTAACCGCTAAAAGAGCATTTGAAGCAAAGAATGTTTGTTTGTTTGTTTGTTTGTTTGTTTGTTTTTTTTTTTTTTTTTTAAAGAGTAGGTACTTTCCCCATTTTCCCCATTTCTAAAAGATAAAACAATTCATGGTCTATATATCTCTTGAAACCTTAGGGAAGTTCCCCAGCTAAATCAAAGAGACCATATTTGACATTCCAAAAATGTTGAGGTAAAAAACATGCAGAAAAGAATTTAAAACATTCACACATTTCAGACCTTCCTATGAAAAACATTGGAAAAAAAAATTGTTCTTAAAAAAATAATAATAATTTTCAGGTTATCTTTAAGAGCAACATGTGGAGTTCACCACCTCAACTTTGCAAAAATAGTAATTTTAGAGGAGCGGTAGTTATTTCCACACTAATTTTAGAGTGTCCACAAACACTAAAAGAACGGCCTCTTGAGCAGCATCCCACTTTCCACGCCATTACCATCAGCCTGGAAGATGCCTTCCAACAGACAGACAGACAGACAGACAGAGCTGCAGGCCAGCGACTTGCTTCTGCAGCCCAGCTTCATGCCTGGGGCCATGCCTGCGGGCTGCCGTCTGTGCTGCGGTGAGCCTGGCTTTGGGGCAGCCTTGAAAACATCTGCAGCACTGAGGACAGCCATACCCATTGCTTCTGAGTAGCTGAAGCACTCATCATTCACCACACGCTCTTTTTTTTTTTTCATCAAAGGCTTGGTCAGCCTGACAATCGCTCATGTAACTCGTGTTAAGTTGCAGCAGAGCCACAGATAGGAATGAGATACTACTACAGCCATCCGCTGTTGAGATACTCACTGTAAGGTTCATTAAAAGAAGCATTCCTCAAATCTGAAATACTTGATAATTTGATGAGAAAATATGTGCATGATTTGTGTTTATGTCTGGAAGTTTTCCCTAGCGTGAAAGCCTGTCTTTAAAGGAAAACCAGATCTTTCTTGCAATGTACGCTCTTTTATGTTATGCAGCCTCGACTGGATTGCAGTGATGTCAAAAATGTACATGGAGTGACTGTATCCTGTCTGTGTCCTGCAAGAATGACTTTGAAAGTTAAATGTTTCATCTCTAGTCATATCCTGATCAACAAACTCAGTCAATAAATAAATACATTTAGTGACAAACCTAGCTTTTCTGTACGCTGCAGTTAAACAGGAACTTGACTTGTTTTTCTGTATTCACTTCTGTTCTATAATAATGAATCCAGCACCACAATATCTGAGTACCCATTATAAGATCAGAGAAACCTTTGTGGTACCCATTTTCCTAAAATTGATTTAAAAAAGCCCAAACCTCCATTCCCATTCTTTTGAAGTCTGTGCTTTCAGCCTCAGACCTTAACACAAAGGGCCAGAACTTTGATCGTGTTTTTTTCTAAGTGGTGATCTGATTTTGCTCAAGAGGAAAATAGAGTTTAAAGGGTATGCATATCCGAGTAACTATTATGCAAAGCTGCGTGCCATGGAAACATATATAATGTTCTCTTGTTGATATCATTCTTTTGTGTGTACACAATGTAATGTTTAATTGTCACGTATGAAATTTTTAGTGCCACGTCAATTTGGGGTAAAACTGTAAAGGCCTTCAGTGAACTACAAGTCCCAGAAGAAATAAGTAAAATAGATAGGCCAGGTGTACATCTGGAGCCTTGCAGCAAAACCTGTGGCAACCTTTATGGCTTCCAGGAAGCCTTTTAGACTTCTTTAAGTAGAAGTTAACATTAAGGGAGTTACCATATTGTTATTGTGGCTATTAACGCCCACTAACACAGCAGCCTTTATTGAAGTTCTCAAAACTCTTTTGGTGCAGCGGTTAACTGAGGGCTGCCCGGGGTGGGCAGCACACCCTGACACCCCACATTCATCTTGTGCTGCCCCCCAGGGGTCTCCCCTGAGGCCATATTTCCCCATCAGCATCACATCAAGCATCGCCGCCTTGGTGTGATCTCATGGCAGCAGGGCTGGAGGGACCCAGAAAATGGCCATACAGGGGAGAAACAGGGAGCACTCGCCCCTCACAGCGCCTAATGGCCCGGCATGGCCATACATCTAGTGGCCACACATCTAATGGCCACCCCAATGCCTCCCCTATAATGGCGGCCCCCATCATGGCAGCCCCCCCACCGGCCGCCATCAGCAGCCCCGCCCCATCTCTGAGACCACGCCCCCCTTCCACGAGGCCCCGCCCCCCAGCCCTCCCCGCGCGCGTGACGGGGCGGGGCGGAAGTGGCGGGGGGGAGGAGGCGGAAGTGGCCGGGAGCGGGGAGCCAAGATGGTGAGCGCGGCGGGCGGGCGGGGCGGCGGCACCGGGAGCGGGGGGAAGGGGCCGGGGGTGGCGCCGCCGCCTCAGTTCCTTTCCATGAGGGGATGGAGGGCGCCTCAAGGCCTGCCCCGGCCCTCGGGCTGCCCCGCTGGGGGGTGGTGGGGCTGTGCTGAGTCATGGGGGCGGCGCGGCCTTGGTGGGGCCTCGGGGCTGGCTCCTGGGGGGGAAGCCAGCCCTCCTGAGGGGTCTGGGGTTCCGGGGGGGGCCTCGCAGAGCAGAGGGGGACAATCCCCTCCTTCAGCCTCCTGACCACGCTGCTGTTGGTGCAGCCCGGGTGGCATTCTGGGCTGTAATTGCATATTGGTGGCTCGTGTCGAGCTTCTCGTCAACCCGCACCCCAAGTCCATGTGTATTTATGCATATTATAACCGCTGTTTAGGGATTTTCTAACAACTATTAGGTTATTGGCTATTATTCGTTGCTTTCTCGCTGAGGCACGTTGTGTGAACAATCGGAAAATCACCTCAGTAAAAGCAGACAGGCTGTCTTTAAGTTTGCAGTGTAGGTTAAGATGGCCTTACGTTGTATATCTGTGGTGTGGTGTTCTCATCTTCTGCTACAAGTTACTCTTTCATCTTTGTTCTTTCGATGAACTAACATACCGGAATGATTGAGCACACCTTCCTCTTTATATGTGAGCCTTAAACCATTTGTCTGTACTCAGATCTTACACGATTGTGTCCATACTGAAGTAAATGAATGCTCAGAGCTCTGCTCCATCAGCTGAGCGTGACCTTCCATCTTCCTTTTCATCCTCACAGCCCACGGTGGGAACAAACAAGGGGTAGTTGCGAAATTCTGTTTTAACCAGAACCCCCAAACTTTTCATCATTACCTTCAGCTGTCATTAGACTCTCTGAAAGAACTTACTGCAAGTTTTTTGTAAAGGGACTGTGAAGTCTAAGGCTTGTGTGTGAGTAGTTTGGGAAGCCTTTTAGCAATTTGTTTCATTTACCAGGTCTTAAGAGCATATGCAAAAGGCAGCTGGTTCTATTAAAGTAATCCTCACTTTGTGTTCCAGGATTCCAGAGGAGCTGCTTCTCTGTTGAAGGACAGTATCCCAATTACTGATTTTTCAGCTTCTGGCTCATTTGAAGGTCATGATCTTCTGCGCAGAGGGTACGCTTTGCTTATTGTTGTTAAATTGTGCTATAGCTGATGTTGAACTTCAGATAAAGGAAGAAAGCGTGTACTAAACTTCTGTTTTTTAAAGAAGGTTCTTGGCAGGTGTATTTCATATGCCATAGCCTGAAGCCTGTGTGTTTAGTTAGATGGTCCTTCAATCTTAAAATTTCTGTTAAACATCACTTTGACATCTAGGTAGTATTAATGGATTTCCACCCGTTTGCTCCTTTTTAGAAAAGTGATGTCCAAATGTTAATCAGTATGAAATACTGATGAAATATAGTTGTAATATACATGTATAAAAGTGCCCTGTAGCAGTGCATGAAGTGGTTAATTTCAGCGCTGATATAAAAATTAATCTAAGTATGCCTAAAACACACCATGTATTTCAGCTGCAAAAGCTTGGAGACTTCTAAAATCAGATATGTAGCTGGGACATAACTAAACCTATACAGTTGTCATTTGTTAATGGCTTTCCCTTTCTGAAGGGAGACAAGAACAACTGTTGCTCTATTTTGTTGAACTTAAAACCTAAGGAAAAAATATGTCTGAAATTTAACATTTTTTTTGGTCTTCTGGTAGTGCTGTAAATAGCTCTTATTTGCTTTTTCACCATCAAGCATTAATTCTTTTTAATAGTTCAGACGGTATCAGTCCCGTGTCTTGTGTCTCTGAGGATTGATACTTGTATCTGGGGTTACTTTGGAATGCAACTTAAATTGGTATCCTGATTAAGTTTTTGAAGTTCAAATCTTCCTTGCATTTCTAGCTTTACAAGTGTGAGAAGTGAGTTGTTGCCCAGCCACCCCCTGGAGTTGTCGGAAAAAAATGTAAGTACAGTGTTACATGGAGTCTCCTTCACCCTTAACTACTTAGGGATTTTAAATTAGCAATGTGGTTGATGGGGCTGCTTGATGCAGCAGCAAGTGAAGAGCAAAGCCTTGCTTTTAACAAAATGAAGGTGGTTAGCAACAGTAACACTTTATGTATGGAAGTAACATTGTTGGCAACTTAAATAAAGTTTTAACCTCCCACTTGTGACTCTTCAAGTTTGTAGGTGGGCTTCCAAGTTGTGGTTTACCCAGTAAGGTGTAGCCTTTTAAAGGCTGTGTTTGCTGCCTCTGTAGTTAGGTAGTTAGGCACTCCTTTCACATCTGGAAAGCTGATCCTCCTGTTTTGTCTTTAGTTTTGCCACATACCTTCATTTCTAGGCTTTCAGACCGTGAACCCATAAATACTTTTCACTAAATTACTAGATTCTATGCTTGTAATATTGTAGCAAAGTAATGCTCAACTCCACCACTTGGTGGAGTTACATGTCCTGATACTTAAAAATAACAAAAATAAAATTGCCACTTCTGATTTATAATCAAATCTAGCAAAACTCAATTTTAGCTTTATAAAACAGATGTTAGTGCATTGCTACCTTCCATGTGCATTTCAGTTCTATGTGATGGTATCCCTGATTTTTACATGTAAATGTCATAAGCATGTTCATTTAAGAAGGATGTCACAAATCTGTTCTATAATTGTACTTGAAAGTAGTTATTTCTAAAAAATGTTGTTTGTGATAGTTCCAGTTAAATCAAGATAAAACAAACTTTGCCACGCTGAGAAATATTCAAGGACTCCATGCACCTTTAAAGCTGCAGATGGAACTCAGAGCAGTGAAACAGGTAGGCTTTTTTATCTAACTGATATAACTTAAAAATATTGGAGGAGTTTTTATCTGGAAAGATGTCTTTGTGTCTTGAAATACAACCGCTTTGTTTCCAAAAGAGGTTTTAATGTAACTGCTTTTGTTTAAAAGCAACTTTTGCAATTCATAATGTCCAGATCAGTCAAGATGCTAAAGGCTTTCAGCTGCTGTTCTTTTTTGTGTGGTTAAGTGTTTAGCACTCTGGATTTTCTGTGGATGAGCTTTCTTGTAAGCCTTCAGAGAAAAGCAGGAGGAATTGAGTATTAATTCTAAAATTAGTACTCCCCTGTGTGGAGCATGAGACCTTCATAAGAAGCAATTTCTGCATCTGTAGAGAAAGGAGACCTTAAGGGTCTGAAGCAGGTAGTGATGTAGGAGTGGATATAGAGGTTATGTGAAAACTGAAGCAGAAAATTTGTCATTATTATTCTGCAGCTGTTCTTGTAAGATCAGGGAAGGTCTACAGAGAGATAAGTTCACAGGTTTTAACTTTTAATTGGGAAGCTGGGGCTGCCTCCTCTTCCTTCTTATTTCCTAGGTTGGAGAGTAAGTGGATGGTAGCTGATTTTGTCCCTTAGGATACACAGAGATCTCAGTGATCCTAGTGAACTTTTTTGGGGCTTGTTGGAGGTAGTCAAGCTATTATGAATTGTTTCTCTAAGTGACTAGGACTAATTTTATACTTCCTTCCTGCGGATCAGTTGCTGCTGAACCGCAGTGAGTGACGTGAAACTTGGTAGAAACTTCTTGTCCTGAAGATGCAAAAGGCAAACAGAATGTAAGAAAACGTCCCTTGATCTCAATGTTGCTCTCTTGTGAGAACATTATTTTTCTAATTGATGTTAGCACATGGTAGAAAGCGAGACAGGTGAGGACAAGGATATTGAAAGTGTCTCCAGGGGCGTTTCTGGGGATGATGGGGGGCAATATGGTGGTTAGAACATTGTTCACTGCTGGCTTTTATGTATCATGTTAGATATATATAAGCTCCCTTTTGGTATAATTTCACCTTTCACCTAAAATTTAAGGGAATACATAGTATGTGTATTTGAACTTCTGACAATTGTACTATAGGGTATTATGGAAATCTTAATATTTTTTGTATAAAGAGATAGTTACGTGATGCTTCTGTTTGTAAAATGCATTCCTGGTATAACCGAGGTCTCTTTATTAGTTGTACCACTAGTAATAAATGCAGTTGTGAGGACAGATCTGCCATTCTCTGAAGACTTAGTCTGAATGTTGTATGTAACCACTTGATTTTGTTGTAATACTGTAGGTGAAGGGCACAGAAAATAGGCTTGAAAGTAACAGGGAGTGGACTTAAAGCTTAAAAACTCTGTAGGGGATATGAGAAATAGATTTAGTTTAATTGTAAGGAGGATTATGATTAGGTATGAAAATTGGTATAGTTCTTTCATTGTGTTTCTGACTTGTCAGACATGGGAAATAAAATGTGGTTTCCAAACATTGGAGTCAGTTTTGGAGACTGACCTTGCAGGCTGTAGATGTGTTGCAGAGACTCTTGCCAGCTGTGTGGGAACAGATGAAGGAAGGGGACAGAACCAACTTTTTTGACTACTAGTAGCTGCACTGCAGTGAAATCTACAAATCAAGTAAAAGGCTGTTTTCAAAATAGTGATAAAAACACAAGACAGTGATGGTGGATAGGTTTTGATATTGATGTGTGCCAGTAGTTCTTATTTCATCATTGTGGTCAGACAGAGGTGACTGTCTCTTTTCTCAGTCACTTCAGGCAGAAATCCAAAAATCTCAATTTCAGTTTTGCAAAAACTTTAACTCTTGTTGTCTTTCTACAGGCCCAGCGTCTCCCCTTTCTTCACAGCTCAAACATGGCAGTGGATACTCTAAGGGGAAATGATGAATGCATTGGTTTCGAGGATATTCTTAATGGTAAATACTTTGCTTTAATGTTATAGAAACATTTAAAGGCAAAATTTGGGAACTGTGAAGTTCTTTGCCTCTAGGGTATAAGAACTTTTAAACATGCAAAATGCAAATAAAAATTGAATTCCCAGAGGTAAAGAAGCACCAGGGGAAGGAGGAATAGATGTAGTTCAGCTGCTACCTGTGTGGAAATTATTCTGAAATACTAAATAAATCTGTTTGCTTTTGGGCTGGCTTTATTAAGGAGTAGAAGACTATGTATTTTAATGTGTAGCTTACATTTTATGCCTGTTTCCCCAGAAATTTTTGAACTACTTATGCAAATTTTGGCAGGCAGAGGTTATGAAGATACAAAGCTTTTATAAGTTCTATTATTAGAAAGAAAGGCATAAGAAGAGATACTGAACTAATGGAACTCCCACCACTGCATACTAATTCAACAGCTAACAGCTGTATGATGTGCTACTGACTGACAGTACGTGTGAAATAGAATAAGCCAGGGAAAATAGTTTAAAGGGAAAAAAAGTGACTTTGACTTCTGTCTAGTCAGCACTTAAGGACATAAGAGGAAGCAGAGGGTGTTTTGAGGTGGTGGGATTGGAGAATGGAAAAAGACAGGGATATAGGAAATGGAATAATGAAGGAGCAAGTGGGAATCTAGAGACAGGGTAAATGTGTTGTTATTTTCTGGAATGGATTTACAGGGAGCAGGGGAAGGAATCTCAGGTGATCGTGGTTCAGGGGGTGGAGCGATGACCAAGCTCCTATAAATTGTTTGGTATTTGCCATAGCTTGTAACAAGCTGTCGCATGTTTATAGAGTGCTGCGGAGTGAGTGGTTAGTTAAAATTGTTTACAGTAAGGCTATATTTATCACAGGGAGCTATATTAGGTAATTTTGGTGTCTCTGGATGAACATCAGAAAGGTATTAAGATACCTTAGTTATGGGGGAATAAAAATAGTTAAGTACACCTGCAAAGAAAGGTACTTTTCTTTCAAGATTTGCTTGCAACCTTTTTTTTTATTTTTGGCCTTGGCTTTCATATGGAAATGAAGTTCATACTGTCAGTAATTGGCATGTCTCGTGTCATCTGCATGTTGCCTGCTAACCTTTGAATATACTGGCTAATATGAACCATAGAGAGGAGATCTCAAAGATACTTAAGGACATTGCCTTTTTTCACAAAAATCCTTTTGACAGGAGAAGAGAAACCACAAGTATGTCCCAACTTGCAGAAGGGCTGCAGTGTGAGCTCCTACTGTGCTAGACCTCAGATTAAGTTGCATTGAAAAAATGTATGGCACTTGAGGAAGAGCTTTGGCCAGAGTTGCTTTTTATTAGACACAAAACTCAGCCTGGAGGTTCAGGCTATAGGAGGTTGTGCTTATGTAATAATGTTTGGTTTTACTTGAATTGTTCTCTCCCCTACCCCTTCACAAAATACTCTTACCCGTGTTCCACTGAAGGTGCGTTGGTTATCTGATTATTGCTTTGGACAGAGGCATATGAGTTAGACAGACCTGCACTACACAGCACTGTCAAGAATCAGTCAAATAATTTTTGCACTAACCATTACAATGAAAAAAATTCCAAAATTGAATATGGTTATCTTTGTAGTTCCTGTTGGTCTTTGTGGCAAAGTAAAAGCCTAATGCTGTTTACTTTTTTTTTTTTTTTTCAGATCCTTCACAGAGTGAGGTTATGGGAGAGCCACACATGATGATGGAATACAAGCTTGGTTTATTGTAACAAAATCTACTCCTCAAACGTTTTGTGCATGTCTTTATACTGCAGATCTAAATATACGATTACTAAATTGACACTCAGTGTTAAGCAGTCATACAGGTATCACTTGCCTTCCTTGATGAAGAGGCACATTAAATGTTTAAAGTCTATAAATTGTTCTGTGCTTGTTGTCAATTATATAAATGTCCTGTAACTAAATAGTTTAAATGATGTCTCTTCATACACTGCTCAGGACAATAGCTTAACTATGGAAATCCTATCTGTGTATACAAGAAATCCAGAAATACCCGTGCATTTTAAAACTGGTTATTGTAGGTAAATGCATTTAATGGATGTTCTTGCAGAAGAACTTTTTAAGGGGAAAAAAGGTGTTTTCCATTGAGTAACTCTTTGTTCATGAAAACTTCCATACACTTTTTTTAAAGTATTGAATAAAGGTTTGCTATAAATACTGTTGTGTTCCAAAATATAATTACTTGTAAATCAAAAATCTCTTGTCCGCAACACAGTGGTGTTTGTTTTTCTTGCCGCTACTTTAAAGGTCTTTAACTTCTGCTCTGCCAGTGGAATCCTGCTACATACATCTTCTCCCTCCTGTTAAGGTGACAGTTGATGAGTGAGTCATTGAAGTGTTGTGCAGAATTGGAAGTATTGCTGTATGAAGGGAGTTAAAGGTCTGGATTGTTTTTAACCTGTTTCTGAGAGGATATTCTGGTTTCTGAAACCAGAAGTAAATTCCACTTGGAGTTTAAAAAAGTGTTTTAAAATCCATTTGGGGACATAATCAAAAAGAACAGCTATATCTGGTATGTCAGTGTTCAGAAATAAAGAATGCTGCTTCATTGTGACAGTACTTAACAAAGCTGCTACAGCAAGAATGTGAAGATACAGGGGTACTAGATCAGAAAATGTTGAGGCTTTACCAAAATCAGGCCTTAATAAAGGGGGAAGAAAAGACCTATACTTTAACTTTTTAACAAGGAGTGGGCCATTGGCAGGTGTGGGTGTGCTTGTGTGGGTGTTGTTCTTAAGGTTATAACAATTAATTCTGATGTCATATATGCACACACATGCATCATAAATCTGTAAGGCAGCTTATAAAATTTTACAGATTAGGATTTTAAATATTACTTCATCTTTTCCAGATTTTCCTATCTTGTTTCAGATGTTATCTGATTCTATGCACTGGTGAGCCCCTTCCATTTTTTTTTTTGTAATGGGAAAAAAAGTCTGTGGTTCAAAAGGACTAGTCTCATATCTACAGGGAGCCTGAAACAATGTGTTTATCCAGCAGATTTTGATTATTCTTAGGAAGAGTGGTAAGTGTACTTAGTGTCCTGTTGTAGATCAATTTTGCAGAGATGTTGCTCTAAACCTCCTTTCACAATCCCAAAATCTCAAACAAAAGCTTCTAGTTTTATCCCCCTGTAAATTTTGCAGTGCTTTTTGTGTATTTATTGCAAAACATTTCAAGTTAAAAAGTGAGACAACACAAGGTACTTTACTGGTTGTTTTATTTGCTTTATATATATTCATTTGAGTGAAACTTAAAATTGCCTATTGAGAGTTGGAGAGATTAGAGGTTTTTGCTATGAAATAGAAATTAAGACTTGTATTTTTTGCCTCAGTGAAGTTAAACAATGGGACGTATAAATTTAACATGAAAGGACAAACCTACTCACTATCTTATGTTGCTGTTCTTTCAATGAGCTGGTATACTTCATTGGCTAGTGGGATTGGCTGCTAATTTATAAGTGGCTTAAGTTTCTTGGCAATTATGTATAAAGCAAGAGTAAGCTGTTGTAAAGCAAACTGGGTCAGGCCAGAAAGGCTAAGAGATTACCTAGGCAGGTCTGGGATGATTTAAGATACCGTAGGAGGATTTTCAGGTCTGCCTTCCTACTGGCAGTGTTCCAGGAATGGGTGTGCAGAAAACAGTTGGCCCAGTTGTTCAAGGACTGCTACTTTCTAAACTCCCTGCCTCTGCATATGTAGCTGGTCAGCCTTTCCTGGTGCAGGTTGAAAGCTGGATGCCGTTGCACCTGAGCAAAACTACATCAAGACAAGTAATTTAGTAGAGATTCTCATTAGTGAAAGCAGAGTGGACATATTAGGAAGCCTGCCTTAATTTCTAGGTGGTTTTGTTCAAGGTTTAGTGTACTTCATCTTCAGTGAGATCGAGCCATATTCAGAGCAAGGAAACTTCATTGTTCATCCTGCCTGAAGGAAGCTGCTTTTAAGGGTTAGCCAGGCTGGAAAGCAAATGGTCTATTTAAGAGGCACATTAAGAATTTATGTGGTATGCTGTTAAAGTAATGGGAGTCAAACAGGGCTGAGGCCAAGTGCTTTTCAGTATGCTTAAAGCTGTCACAAGCTTCCTACCCATGTCCTGGACCTGACTTCTGGCAGGCAGCAACATTGCCCCTGCTCTGCAGTTCCCCACCTCCTATCGGTGCTGATGTTCCAGGCAGCAGCCTTGCCTCTCCCCCAGCACTGAAGGAAAGCAGAAACACGTCTTCCTGCACCACTGTTTGTTTGTTATCACTGCAAAAACAGACGATGCCATAGTGCTGCTGCTTCTGTTTACATAACATTACTCCACCTGTCCTCCTGTTGGGCATTTGTCAAAAGCCATATCAAGAACTACATACAACACAGTTCAAAAGACTGAATTTTGCTATTAATTTGTCAAAATAATTGCATTTGTATAGAAATAAAACAACTACAACAAACTTGGAGGATTTTGATTTAATAATATGAAGCACATTAGTACCTAATTTCCTCAGCTTGTACCATGCACTTTAATAACACAATTTGTATTGATGTGCTTTGATCTGAACTCACATTCTGTGTCCACCAGAAATATTCTGCAAACAGCCAATACTTCATACAGCAAAATCAAACCTTATCAAAGCCATTCCCAAAGTGCACGTGCACCTTCTCATCCTCAAACTGAATGCTGCTGTGGAACTGGCTTGCTTTGTTGCTACCTGTAGAGAGCTGGCAGAGGTCTGCATTGAAGAAGTGAGGGCATATACCCTTTCACTTGTTTTTACTTTTTCCAGGCATTTTGTGCAAAATAGTTAATTTCATGAAGTCTTACAAAACTGCATAATGAAGAGGAAAGGATGACAATGTAGTCTTCCTGCTGAAATCCCTTACATCAGTATATTCTTAAACTCTTTACAATTACTTGCTATGTTTTGGACCCAGTGATTATTCTAAAACTCAGCTCATTTCAGCAACTTATCAGCAACTCGGACACCTCAGAAGAGAGTTCAGCAGTTTTATTTACTGGCTAGTATATAAACTAGCTAGAAAAAGCTAATGAACTTAAATTGGCAACGTCAGCCTTGGTCCGTAAGGACAGAAACATAAGGGCAGGCTATGTTTAATAGCATTCTCCTGGATTCAGGTGGTGAGGCCCTGGCACAGGCTGCCCAGAGAAGCTGTGGATGCCCCATCCCTGGAGGTGCTCAAGGCCAGGCTGGATGGGGCTTTGGGCAACCTGGTGTGGTGGGAGGTGTCCCTGCCCATGGCAGGGGGTTAGGACTGAGTGGCCTTTAAGGCTCCTTCCAACCTAAGCCATTCTACAATTTAATGGATAATATAAACTCTCATTTACCTTATTTGACCCCTCTTGCAAACATCTCAGTGACCAGGATGTGCAGTATGGAAACAATATTGTTCAAACAGAAAGGATCTGCAATAGCATCATCATGATGAGGTGCTAATATTTGTTGGTAGAGTACCTCTGAGAAGTATTCTTTGATGGGACAAGTATTAATGGCTGTAAGTAGATCTTTGATAACACAGCATATGCTATGTCCTCATGGCTGTCCTCATTTTTATCACACACTGTGCAAGCGAAGTCAGTTCCCATATCACAGTTGTTTTCCTAGAATTTTCCACCTGTAAGTGTCAACCACTTACTGTTCTTTTGATTTTTCTACCTAGTCGTTTGTAGGAGTAGAAAGTCACATACTACCTACCTGTACTTTCAGGGATGAGGACAATATTGGCTGTAAAACTCGCTCTGAAAACAATACATGGCTGTGGTCTTCAACATGGTGTTTACATTCACACTTCTGCTGTGCTGTGTATTCCAGAAGCTAATGCTCCAGCTAGTTTCTACATACAGAACTCAAACAAAAAGCTGAAGAATCAATACAGAGATTGATTTCTAGGGTTAGCACTCTCACCGATTTGCACTGTGGCCCTCTCTGTTGATTTCTCTGTCTCTGAAACAGGGAGGATAGTATCTATTGTGGAGGGAGGTTCACAATAGCATTTGTAAAGCGATTGGGAGATAAGAAATGCCATTCAAATGCTAATAAATTATTGCATTCATTGCAAATGCTTAGATATGTGGTTCAGATTTTTTTTTAATTAATAAAAAAATAATAAAAGATCTTCTGAAAGTAATTCTATTACAGCCTTTCACTAAAAAAAAAAAAAAAAAAAAACTTCATTAAAGCCAGCTTAGCTGGAAGACATCTATGGGACAAAAAATAGACTTGTCTGTATGTAGTCCCTAATATATAAAAAACAATGAGAAATTTATAATGTAAAAATAAATGTGCAATATGGCCTCTGTAAAATGTAGGCATAGGCCTAACTTCACACTCTGCAAGCTGGAAATTTTCTAAGTATGGCAGTTCTGCATGAAAATCTATTTCAAGAACTAAGTCACAGGCGAGGTCCACACATCATACATTAAACTTGCACAAACATTCTTTGCTAACTGCAGAGCAGTCTCCTTACAGCAGGTACAAGTATTGCTTCCAGTTTTTCAGAAAGAAAACAAAAAGTACCTTTAGGTTTAGTAATTTTAGACAGTTTTGTGGACTTCCCCAGTTAAGACAGACCTTTTCAGATGTACACAGTGGGCTGCACGCACAGCTGGCATGAGCTCCAGCGGCTTCAGGAGAATTGCCAACACCCTCTGGGTAACGGGCTGATAAACTTATCTCTGTCACCCCACTTAGAACGATAGAAGATGTATCACAATCCCCAGCTGACGTTTTCAAACTTGAGAATGGGTAAGTGGCGGAAGAGTGTCATCCTACCTTACTTTTTCTCCATGCTGAAAGCAGCATGAAAATCTCCATTGCCAGCCTACTTGCATAGTTAGGTACAGGAGATTGTTTTATCTAAGTGCTAAAAAGAGACTGGATATAGAGTGCTACCAATTCAGTGCTAGTTGTAGATCTCATCTGCAACTTGTGTGTTATCTCTGTGGTCTCGATAAGACGTGGTCTCTGCCACTGCATGTCAGATAAAAGTCAGGTAGCTGAATCCTTTGTTCAACTATCAACACTGTCTATGCTGGATACTTCGTCAGGTACAAGCAGAGCCAAGTCCTCCCCATTCCAGCTTGTGCACAGAAGCCAGCTGCAAGACACAGATAAGACAGATATCTTTAGCTGAGATACTTCAGTATAGCGTGCTGATTCAGCAACAAACACACCCGATAGTTCTGTTACAGCCATCTTCTGCAGCACAAAGCGGCTGACATATCTTAGTAAACAAAAGCAATAACATTTCTTCCCCCTTATTACTCAAAGTATGTGAAATCATTTCTGCTGTCTGAAAAGCACTAAACTACCAGGCCTTATTTATTACAAACTAGAACCAATACCATTCCTGCTCTCAAACAGTAAGATTACCTGACACACTCAGAAGAAAGGTTTTAGAGAGAGGTTATTGAAAGGGTGGGATATTTGAGACAATAATGATGGAAGAAAAAGATAAATAGCTTTCCTAAATTTATGATGATGATGGACTAGTTTTCATTGCAGGATGATGTGATTTCATAGTAAGTAGTTGTTAACTTTTGCTCAGGACATTCTCAGGAGAGAATACTGATGTAACAGAAACTTTTTTATACCATGCAGCACTGAACTAAACTAATATTTCATAAAACAAAAACACTTACAGCCATAAAACTGAACTCCTCTACTTTTATTACCTTACTAAAAAGTATTCTCCACTTGCAGCCCAAGGCCCCTTTCCTTCAGTTCCATAAGGTCTGAGATCCACCACTATCTTAGTCTTCTTCTGAGATGCCATTTGTGCAACTTCTCTGAATAAACTGAGTAAAATACTGTGGTCGTGCAGGAACAGGTTTGAAAGTATGTGAATTGTGCCAGATTTACAGCACAATCACTGCCTGTGTAAAACTGAAAATGCAGCTGATGTAGAGATAAAAGGTGACTGAGGCAAAGGCTATGTAAGGTGTTTCTGCAAGGTAAACGCTTCTGCTGCAGATACAATTCTCCTGCAGAAGTACTATCCTCTTAAGATAAAAACCTTTTTTCTTTTTCTGAATATAAATCTATTTAATGAAGTGATCCTTTTGCCATTTAGATCTATGTTCCAGCATCCTAAAAAGACATAATTTATACTCAAATAACGTAAAGTGAACTCAGCTTTTGTGAATACTCATGAAAAATGATCTTTCACTGACTAGATGGTCATTAAATATGATTATATGCAAGTACTATAGAGTAGTATTTTTAAACACATCTAGAGGTCTATTCATATAGGGCTTAAAGTTAGTGCAGACCTTTTACAGGTTTCAATGGCTCTGAGTCACAATGTATCCATGACCAATGACATGGAAAGATAGCTTTCCATTGAATTTACTGGGTGTTTGGTCATATTTATAAACCCCACCAGCACCTACAAGGGCTGCAAAACTATGCTCGTGTCCTTACACCGATCTGTTACTTCAGTTCTGTGTGGAAGGCATGTGTAAGTCTCAAACCAATGGAAGGCACACACATGCAGTCAAGGGTACAGCATATCCATCTCGTAGTGAATTCAGGACAGATTTCAGTTTGGGGGAATTAGGAGACAAATTCACAGCATGAATTTGTGAGGAGCTAGCTGGATCAGGGCTCGAACTGGACTGACTGTGGGAAATCTCCAGCAAGGTGTTGGAGGGTAGGTGTTGAAGAGAGAAGCAGCAGGAACTACAGCAACTGGCAGCAGCTCTTGGAGAAGCAATCACAAGCTTCATGAGACAAAACAGCTCTCCACAGCTGGGGCTCCCTCCCTCCTGTCCTGTCCTGTCCCCCAAGTGGAAGACATCTTACCCTAGCCTCAGCTCTGCCCCACTCCAAGCAGCTCCCTGCACACAAGTCTCAGAGCACCTTTCATAGGCCTGATGTATATAAGCTATATATAATTGTGTGGAAACCAAAGGGAAGGCTACACAAATTACATTCAGTACATTAGAAAATAGTGAAGTTTGAGAATGGATTAAGCCATTCAGCTCCAACTCACGTCAAAACAGAAATCACTAGTAAAAGCAGCCAGAAGGACCCTCCTGCCATGTACTCACCACAGTGCACCCAGTGGAATTAGACAAAAGCCTGCTGAGAAGAGGAAGCTAAAGCCTGAAAACCATGCAACGGTAGCTGCATAGAGAACATTAAAAACTGAAAGGGAAATAGTGCCGGTCACAACTTCTAAACAGGCAATACAAGCAAACACAGCACCTGCCAAAAACAAATGAATGGGTTACAAACAGAACAAATTTAAACAGAAACCCTTTCAAAGTACTACAGTTTTAAAACTTGTTTCAAAAGATCTCTCTAGCTGCAATGTTTTAGCAAGTTTGCAAGGAACAAGCACCTATATAATATGATATATTATGTATAACATGTCTTTGCTGTGGAAGTGTCTTCCATGGGGACTCCTAAAAAAGACTTTTTAAATGAAAATAAAAAAGTTTTGCTAGTGAAAACTATTCTTCTTTGCTGCTATCCTGTCACCATACCTATGCTACAGAATCTACTTACATGAAACACAAGCTGTTCACCCTCACTCAACATCCTCCCCACAGCTCCAAGCTTTACCTGTTCCAGTATGCCTCTCTGTTCTCACTCTCCCCTTTCTTCTTTCCTCCTTTCCTAATTTTTGTCCTTATATGTGGAAGAGGCTCTTTGGAATGGAAAGTAACAAAGACTGCTGGTTCAGCACGTAACCATATCCCTCTCATTTTTGAAAGAAGCAATCTTTATTTTATTTTATTTTATTTTGCGGTGAACTACGCACTGGGGTGTCAGTCTAACTCATCAGTGTACTTTTAAACACATTTTCCCAAGCTGCGTTCATGTTCATGGGACTGTAACAAAAATCACAATAGGTAAGCAGAAAAGGGTGGCAAGAGGCAACCTGACCCCTGCATCAAACTACTCAAGAATCCCAAGCTCTGAAGAATGCCAAGAAACTGCAAAACCAAGTGTATGTTAGCATTGTTCAGTACAATGAGATCTTTGTTTCAGCATCTAAAGAAATGCTTTTTCAAAAATAAAACCAAACAGCTCACAAGAATGCTTCTAGACGGTCTGTGTGCCTCAAAATCTGGTCACAGCAAAATATGAGACATGAGAGCCACATTTTGAGGCCTCATGTGCTTTTTTTTTTGTGTGTTTGTGTTCCACTACAGAAAGTACTTCTGGAAGTAATATGTTATATCCCTTGGGACAAGTACAAGTACCAAAAGGCCTTTGCTTTTAGCCACCTAATGCCTACCTTTCTAAATTATAAAGTGTGACATTGATAAAATAACAAAAGCATTATCTTTCTCTACCAAAAATCTTGTGAATGTAGAACCTGTTCTACATGTCACATTTACAATGAATATCTGTATTAATCTCGAACATTTTTCTGCTTTGTGTTCTCTATAATCTTTATTTCCAGATCAGTTAACTCCTTTTAAGGTTGAAACTTGCAGTACTTTTAAACACAACTTTTTAATATTAACTTCAAAATCAAAAGCAATTAATATCATGACATAGGGCCATATTATATGAACTTAAAGGAAAAAAAAAAACAGTCTTGAAATACCAATTCTGTATCTTTTTGTTTAAAAATAACCTTGATGCATCTCTGTTCTGAAATACCATTTTACTATATATGTATATTTTTAAAACAAATCCCACTCACCCTGTTCGCTGGGGAGAACCACTTTTGACAGCATGGATCGGAGAACAGGAACAGGCATAAGGCAGAGTAAAGATGGCACTCTTACTGTAAAGAAATGAATCAGTAGTGAGACATCAAAGTAGTAAAAATCAAGGATTTTACAGACACGTGGTAAATGAATTGTAAATTCCTAAATCCAATATGTCTATATGGCACTAAACCCAAAGTAATTCGCTCTCCACACTATTCATTTTTTAATTAAATCCTAAATCGGCATGACCCAACCTTGTATATTTTACCTCATTATGATCCTTTCAAGGTGGTACATCCAATATCTACCAACAGTTGCTAAAGATAACATAGTACTATTTTCTTTTATGTTTTTGAGCATGGACTGAATGATTCTGAACTCACCTAGAAACATGAGCAGTGTTGTTTTGGCAAAGGCAGCCATGACTATTCCTCCAACGTAAGAAAATATCCCAATAAATACAATATAAATGTCTTTGAGACATTTTGAAAAAAAGTAAACTCCTAAAAAACTGGTCAGAGAGACAGAAGTGAATGCAGCTGCTCCATATCCGATGTATACTTCATTCCAGCAGAGTGGCTCATTCAGTTCGTACAGTGTAAAAAGAGAACTCCCACCAAACACGGTAAACAAGTAAGTCATAAATGTAAAAAGTAACACAATTATTAAAATTCTCTTTTTAGACGGGGCAGTTTTAAAAAGCATGTACACTCCAGAAAACGTTTCTTTTAGAAGTTCTTTAAAAGATACTTGTGCTTGTTGCTGGGATTCAGATATGCTTATTGTGTCTTCCAGAAAAAAAATAATATAGATAATATTGACAACATGAAGCAGAGATGCCGTCCCAAATGTCCATGTAAAACCTATTTCTCTTAAAATGTAGCCAGAAGACAGTCCTGCCAACCCGGATACAACTCCAAAAATCAAGTCGACCACAGCTATTCGCGTTGTTTTCTGCTTCTCGTCATGACACAGATCCGCTATATAAGCAAAGCCTCCTCCAAGAAAAGTTGCCATACTCCCAAACAGTCCAGAAATAAACGTAGCCGCAAATAGGATAGAGAGTGGCAAGGAAAAATATGATATTAAAGTCTGGAAAATATCTGCAATCAAAGCTCCCACTGATGGTAAAACTAAAGATCTTTTTCGTCCCTGGCGATCTCCGTTAGCTACAATGATAAAGGCAACTACAAGGCTGGGAACTGCCGCAGTTAAGTCCAGCTGCATATTAAATAGAGAAGTCTTTTCTTGAACTCCCTGCAAAGAGAAAACAAAAAATAACAGTTAACAGTGTAATACATTGTAAACATATATATATATAATGCTACACTTAAACAATTACAAGCATGCAAGGATTCAGATCATGCTTTTAATATATTCATGCAGGCTAGACAAACAGCAGTCCCAACAGCCCCTTCAAAGAGAACAGGCAGACCAGAATAAAGAGCAGCAGCAGAGAAGGCTGTAACTTCGTTCACACAAACCCTTCCTACCGAATCATCCCACAAAATAAAACCTTCAGATGCAGGGAGCAAAGTCACTCTCTGACATTTCTCTGAGGCGTCACGCGGAGCTGGGCAGGGGGCTGCACTCTCCAAGAATCAGGAGAAAGTATAGGCATGAAAGTCTTTCCTGCTTTCTAAGCCTGTCTTTAAGCCATCTGTTTTACAAGTTTCTGGTGTTTCCTCTGTAGCCAACACAATCCCCACCAAGAAGCATCCAAATGATGAAAAAAAAAGCACCAGAATTTTCAGGAAAGTACTTAGGGCAATTTTTAAGGCTGCCAAAGGCCTTATGAATACTTATTTATATTTACAGGCAAAGACCATCAGTTTCTAGCTCAACATCTTCCTTTGTTTACAAGATATAACGTTTTATTGCAAGAGGAAAATTAAGCTCATGCTGAGGCACTCGGGGAAAGCCTGCAAGTCCCTTAACACTTTAGAGTAATTTATGTTCTTCTCTGATGGTATCTGACTACCTTAGGATTCATGATGTCTGCTGGCCAGCACTGTAGCCGCCCTGGAACAGTCAAAAACATTTAGACTGAACAAACTGAGATGGAAAATGATATTCTGATCTTCAACTCCCTCCCTGCTGACAGATTTTGGGACAAGTACCGGATGTTGGGGGGGAAGCAGGGAACTTTATTCTGCATTCCTGCTGGCTGTGCTTGAGAACAAGGAATAAAATGTGGCCTACATGCAGTGGGTAAGGAAGCCATTGGAACATAGGATCACAGAAAGGTTTGGGTTGGAAGGGACCTTAAAGCCCACCCATTTCCAACCCCCTGCCATGGGCAGGGACACCTCCCACCACACCAGGTTGCCCAAAGCCCCATCCAGCCTGGCCTTGAGCACCTCCAGGGATGGGGCAGCCACAGCTTCTCTGGGCAGCCTGTGCCAGGGCCTCACCACCCTCTGAATGAAGAATTTCCTTCTAAGGTCTAGTCTAAACCTATCCTCTTTTAGTTTGAGACCATTCCCCCTTGTCCTAACATCATCTACCCAGGTAAAGAGTCCTTTTCCATCTTTTTTTTTTGTAAGACCCCTGTAAGTGTTGAAAGGTTGCAATGAGGTCTCCCAGGAGCCTTCTTTACGTTGAACAGCCCCAGCTCTCTCAGCCTTTCTTCATAGAAGAAGTGCTCCAGCCCTCTGATCATCTTTGTGGCCCTCCTCTGGACTCATTCTAACAGATCCCTGTCCTTCTTGTGCTGGGGGCCTCTGTCTACAGAATATAGCAGTGCAGTGGGAAGCCCGACAGCCCAGAGAAGAAAGCTGTAGGAAAGGAAGCAATTTAAACTACTAAACTCAGAGGAGAAAGGCAGCAGGACTAGCATGGGAAGGGACATTATTTGCTCTGAAAAGATAGTGTCAATGCGAAGGGAAGCAACTCAGCAAATAGGGCGTAGCAAACAAAGCACAGGCAACTCCAGGGCAATGAGTAAAGGCATATATAAAGCCTGAAAAAAAAAAAAAAAAACACCAAACAAAAAACCACAAACAAACAACAAAACACATTCTTTAACAGGCTGTGCTTTTTGTACAGTTTATCAGGCAAAGAGAACTCTTGCATTGTTGCAGGCATTGCTTCTTTACTAGTATCAGGTTCTAAGACAAGACCATCACAGAAATGCTAGTATACTGGAAATAAAACTAAATCTAGCTAAATCGAACTAAATCTATTCTAAACGATGTTAACCGTACAAGACAAATATCACTAAAACATAAATAAGTATGAAATGGGAGGAAGAAAACAACAAAGACTTGGGTCTTATAGTTTAGGAAGTAGGAGTGCAACATAAAGAAGGTGGCTACAAATCCAGATACCCCAAGTGACCGTAACCCTGCTGACATAAATGACTCGCTGCCTACTGACAAGATGACTAAGAGACAGGAGTAAAGAAAAATTCCTGTTAAGAGCATAAGGAACTTGACTGCACCCCTTCAAGTTTTTACAAAGCCAACAGAAATTAATACAGAAAATGACTGCTCAAACCCTCAGCTCCTTTACAATCCTGTAACTATTAAAGTCAATGTAACTAAAAAAACAAATAAAAGGTCTAGTCATCCTAATCTGTAAATTCACTCTACTCTGAAAAAAAAATTCACGCTGCATAGAAGTAATTCTCAAAAATACAGATTTCCAAATTAAAAGCAACAAAACGAAGAAATGATTCACTTATATAAGAATTAAATTACGGGAGAAGTGTTTTGCCTGAAGCTACAATGTACAGGATAAGATAAATAGACAGGCTCATTAAATTAAAAAATATTAGTGAGTGACAATGGAAAACGTGTGTTCTAAGTGATAAACAATGTTTAATTAATAGTACAGCTCTTCCTGAGCTAGAAAAAAATGATTATTCAAGCCAGTGATTAGAATGTTCCAGCTTGTATTTTAATTACTTTTCATTTATTATAAAAATTACTATGGTTCCTTCAGATCCAAAAAAATAATCAATCTAAAACCTGCCAAGACTATCCATTCTGAACTAGTCTGCTTTCTTTGCAGACTTCAAGTGATTTTGACTTCAATTTCTTTTTACGTTCTGTTTTGAAACAGATGAGATTAGTAAAAAGCTTCTCCATTCTCAAAACTGAAGGACTTAAACTAAACCAACTGATAAAAGAGTTGTCCCTCTAAAAGTTAACACCAAACATTCCCAACAGTAAAATTTATAGTGTGTTTATATATAATTCAGTTAGGAGGGTCTTGGAAAATCCAAAACACCTACTTATATCATCGCCAAAGGGCATGGGACTGCATTACTGGATCTACCCGTTTCACCATACATGGGATTATTGCTCAGCACAGACACCAGGTTCTGCTGAAATTTACGGCTGTTTTGAGAGTTTTATATTCACATACTGCGCTAACAAGTATGGTACAAAAATACAGGCTAGTCATCCAGACAAGAGCGTGACTGTTCAATAATTCATGGCCTGTGGACAATCGCATAAATGAAGGGAATGGAAATTTGTCAGGAAAGGGAAACAAAGAAGTTCTATTGGCCATTACTCAACTACCATCCTTAAGGACTTTTATTTTCAAGTATCGTTTCCTTTGTTTATAGAAAACACACTTTGTTTCCTTTAGGCCCCAAATAGTGTAATTTGTAAATTCATTGTCTTATCAATCAGAGACACCATCTAAAATTCAGGTGAAACTAAGCATTCTGCTTCAGTGTTTTGCCAAAACAGAAATGAAGCCTTATATCCTGAAACATCTGTGATCTCAATTTGAAGATCAGGCTGAATTTAGGAGGTACTAGCAAATGCAAAGTGCAGAAATGTCTGTGAAATGTAGGTTTCTTGATGGGATCTGTGACTGCAATTGCAAGCACCACGTATAATTCTTATAGTTGCCCTTTGCACTGACACAACACCATATGACAAAATGCCCACATACAGCACCAAATGAGGAGACGACACTAAAGAAGAACACTTTGGGGGAGGAACATACAAGCATTATGGAGCCAATCATTGGTTATTATCTCCAAATCAGTTCTAATGAGTGGCATATATAACCTCCCTTGGCTGATCAGGCAGCCCAGAATGCATGCTGGACTGGAATTCTATTCACCTTTTTATTTTTAAATTCTTTCTACTTGTGTCACCTGAGGAAGAACCAACTCCGTGCTACAAATTCTGAACTATTTCTTTAACTACCTTCAATGGAAGCCACGTACCATTTGAAATTTTCTTTTATATATGACAAATGAGGTTGATAAGCTCAGGTGTTCAGTCCTGTGCATACACATCACATCAGATTAAAATCTCAGATGTGACTAAAATTTTCTAGTGCCACCTGTGACACTGCAGCAAACCCTTTCAGCAGCATAGAATACTGGCTGATAGCTTCCATAAACTTCATTTTCTGTGTAATTTAACTCCATATTCTGTGTAATTTACAGTCCAAACCACCTACTTTTCTGACTCTACTATGTAGTTTCATGTTCCCCTTAATCCAGTCTAAGTCCCAGCTGTTGTTGCCAAGGACAATTCTGCTGTATCCTTCTGTAAATACATTCCCTCTGTCATCCCCATGCTAGATTCTGCAATCATGTGGCTACAGAGTGTGTCAGCGCAATTCGCTGCTTCAGAAAAACAAACATGAACTCGAAAAATGATGAGCCTTCTGTTGAGCCAGCACTCTGATCCAACCCAAGCTGTAACCTCTAACTGTAATAATTACTAGATACAACATGTATCTAGTGAAGAAGATCTCTAGAAGGTATCTAGTGAAGAAGGGAGAACAACAGGAAAGAAAGGAAAGGAAAAGTGCAGTATGATCACCTCTTCTGTTGACAGCCCACAGCCCTTACATTTAGCATTAAAACTGCACTGAATTACCACAGCAGAGATCCCAATCAACATCTGGTTATCCAGCATGCTAGACCATGAAAACGTGCTAAAAATGTAATTGACCATAAGATGCTGTCATTGTGCCATCTTAGTATTTCAACAAGGCAGACAAGTGATTTTCTGACTGGTTAAACATCAACTGTATTTGTTTGTGCAAAGATTAGCGGAGTCATTTTTCACATTTTAAAATTAGAAAAAAAAAAATTTGACCCCTATCGTTTCATTCTTTGAATTCTTCTGATATACATACATTGTAAACTGGACCTTATTCCTGAAAATTATGGGATGATTGTTAAACTAGATATTTATCTAGAAGACTAGAAGTTGCAGTCACTACCAGTGGTGCATAAACACTTGTACAACTGTTACTGGAGTTACTGGAAGGGGAGCCTTCAGTTGTGTACTTTGACAAGCAAGGCCAGTGCCAGCTTGGGCCTGATCCTCTGAGATGTTTTTAAACCATTAAGAGATGAATTTATCTGTGTCTTCCTGGACATAATTCATAGTCTTTAAAGCATGACAACTATGTACAGTGCAACACAAGAGCAAGGAGACAGTAAAACGATAGCAGTTTGCAAATCTATGGCTTTTCTACACATACAAGGTTAAATAAGGTTATAGACACAGAGGTTATGTTGAGGCAGCGCCTATTGGCTGAAAGTTTCATTTTGTATACTTACAGCTGTATTTTTTCCTCACTCTTACCTTCTGCTTGATATAAGCCGGGCTACTTTTGTTTTGCTCACAGGAACTGGTATTGCTGCTGCTAATGAAAGTGGAGTTGTACTCCTCCTCCCACAGCCGCCGGTAAATAAACTGCTGCACCACCGGGCTGGTCAAGTAGGAAGCAAACATGTAGACGAAAATGACCGGCTCCACGAAGAAAACCTTCCTCATTTCGGGATTCGGCTTTTAAATCTGTGCACCAGAGAAAAAAAAAAATAGGAAAAAAAATAAAAAAGGTCATGAGCATTCATGGAAAGAAAGCAAAACGACTGTTGTACTCAGCTCCAGCGTGTGCCAGCCACCCCGAAAGGGCACAAGTCCGAGCTTCACCCCATAAAACACCCACAAAACACCCACCTCGAGCAGCACGCGGTAATTTTAATTAATCTCCCTTCAGGAACTCCTCAGCCTGCCGCCGCTACACCTGCCCGCCCCGGCTGCCTCCCGGCTCGGCGGCTCCCCTCAGCCGGCCGCCCCCTGCCCTCCGCCGCTGCCCCCCGGCCCCTCGGCCCGCTGTGCCGGCCCTGCCCGACACCGAGAGGCGGGCCGGGAGGGGAGGACTCGTCCCTCCGCCGGAGGAGTGTCCTCGGTGGGGACGCCAGCCCCGCTCCCGCCCCTGTCGCCGGGAGGAGGAAGGCGGGCGGCAGCGGCAGCGCCGCCATTTCGGGGGCGGCTGAGGCGGACCCGATGCAGGCGGTGGTGGCTGAGGGGGCTCCAGCGCTGCCCCCCGCTCGCAGCCTCCTCTGGTGGGCTGAGCCCAAACTGCTTGGGCTACTCCCCTGTCACGCTTTTGGCTTGTTATGGTGTGAGCCAGCAGTGTTTGGTGGCCACTGGTCCGTCTCTGGTGCATACACCGCGTTTTCCCAGCAGTTGGGTGTCGGGGGTGCTGTCTGCGGAGCTGTGGTGCTGCTGGTTAGATGGGAACTATTTGCACCTTCCAAGTCTGGAGCACGCTGGTGTGGACAAGGACAGGAGACGTAGTTGCAAAACTGAAGCCCAAAGGGCCTCCTTTCAGCCTTAAATACTTTGGGGGGTCGGTCCTGATGATCTCTTGAGGTCCCTTCCAACCCTTACAATTCTGTGATTATCGATGACAAATGTTGCAGAAAGACATATTTGCTAAAAACATGTCAAAACTTGGAAGGTTCCCTGATGCAGCTTTTCTCTTAAAACAAGAAGTATCTCTTAAAACATAAACATTACCTCATGAGTTTTCAGTTCCTTCATAAACCTATTTGAAAACAGCGACATGGGTCATAAGACCTCAAAGCCTGAATGTGTTTCACTGGCATGTGACATGCCAGTCAGCCCCAAATTTTGGGGCAGCGGTGGGCTGTCACATCTCTTGGTGCAGGATCACCCCAAAGTATGAGCTCAGTGCCTCGATCATTTATTTCGGATGGTTTGGTCTCACATGTAGGCTTGCTCACAGACACAGCGATTCTAAAGAAGTAGGGCTGTGGCCTGAGATCAACTCCAGCGAGCGTTGTCCTCCTCTGCCCATCCAGGTCCAAAGTCCTATCGGTCCTGTGACAATATTTTGTTTGTCATGAGATAAAGCAAAAGTGATCACTTAAGGGTTACATGCAAATAAGCTGCAAGGTGAGCGGGGCTGATCAGGTCACTCAGGCAGTGGTTAACATTTCTTTGGATGGGGTGAAGAAGGGATTTTAAGTCCACGGAAGCTTTGTGTTGTTTACACAGAAGGATGCCAGAGCCCCATTAGGTTTCTTGCTAGGTCCAGCAAGTCGTTCGTAAATGCAGCAGGTGTGATTTTAAACCTTTATGGTCACACTTGGTTGGGTGGTGTTTATCCTCTGAAGACAGGCATTTTCAAACAGCACAATACATGGCAAAGCAGCTGCTGCTCTTCTCAGTCACCAGCAGTCAAAATTTGGCCCAAATTTGAGTGATATGCAGGTGAACAGTCTTCCCGAAGGTCACAGGCACGTAGTATCTGTTGCTCTGAAGTGTACATCATTTGTTTACTGACATCGTCAGTGCATGAAGAATTGAAGCACTGTGTCTGTGTGTTCATTGCGGAGGTCACCTCTCTGGGGGCACTTGCTAAGCTTTCAGTCAAACAACCTTAAAAAAGAAACAGATTACTGATCTTTAAAGGTGGTACCTCGCTTGTCAGGGCACAGAAAAAAACTGCTAGAAGGTTTTGAACCATTCTCCTTGCAGGCAGAAATATGTTACAGGGGAGGTATGTAATGAAATTCAAAGTTCAGAACATTAGGAGCCTTTTAAGAGATCACACCAGCACTGGTCAAAGGGCAAACACAGTCAGCATTAGAAATCTTAAAAGAAAGCGTCCTGCACTTCAAAAAATTGTGCATGATTAATGTGGCAAGATCTTGGCATTCAGCAATTGCTATGATTACATTCCCAGATAGTTTTGTTTATGAAAAAAATCTGTATATTTACAAAAATCAATAATTCTGTAAATGCATTTTTTTTCTCTAGTGAGTTCTTCCAATGAAAATTAATTTGGAGGTATTTGGGTTGTTTCATTTGTTAAACTTTTTTTTTTTCTCAAAGAATTAGTAGTGATTTAATAAATAGTACTGCCATGTAAAATGTGACTTTAATTGCCTTCTAAGTATTAAGTATTTCTTCAAATTGAGGTGACTTTAATTTTCCATGTTAACAGTCACCTGAGTTCATGGAGAACCTTAACCTTCTACATATCATTAGTGGATTACACAATGACAGTAAAAAGTACTCTATCTGGTAGTATTCAGCTCATGTTTTCAAGACTGTCTTGATAACAATGTTTAGCACAAATTAAAAAAAAAAATCAAAGAGGGAAGAAATAAAAACACACTTTCTGCACAGTCAGTTTTACAGAAGCCCAGCTCTGCAGAAACCTTGCATACCTTGCATCTTGCTCTCTAGCATGGCAAATGGAGATACATGACAGTTCTCGAAATACTACAGCTGCAAAAAAAAGGAGAAGGGAATAAGCTGTGAATTCTGCAGAGGCAGGGTTTTAGGTGCAACTGTTCATTTTGTGTTTATTATAGCATAGGTGACCGATGAAGCTTGAATGCAAGCCCTGACAACAAAGAGTAGTAATGAAGATTTAAATATGAGGCTGAAAGAAAACATGCTAGGGAAAAATTGTGAAAAATAAAAATAAAATAAAAAAAATCCACACATTTTTGAAGTAACTTTCTTTTGTAAGAAGTGATAATGAGAGCCTACTAATTGCCATCATCCAACCCAGAGTTTCAACCTGTGCCAGTTTCATGTCGCTAATTTGCTAATTTTCATTCGGTGCAAATCATCACTAATTTTCAGGACTTAAAGCCAAAAAAAGGCATCTCTGGTCTCTGACTGTTTACTAATGGCATCTCCCCCAGCATGTGGTCCCAGGGTATAACTAAATGTATATAATTACAAATAATAACATTTTTATCTTTTTGGAGTCCAGAATATCTGAAACAACATGACTGAGTTCATCTGGTGTGGAAGTAGATGCTGGAAAGGTAATACCTACAAACACAGGCAGCCCACCAACCCAGGTGCTGTTCTGAACTCCTCTGTCACAGGTTGAGCACTGTAGTTTCCCTGTCACAAGGCACTTGTTGCTGTTCTTAAGTACTGTGTTGAAAATTTGTACCTGTTTGAGTCCTCAGACATTGAAAGGCCTCAGGATATATCTATTGTCTCTGAATTAGATGATCTTAACAAAACAATTTTTCTCACTGGCCTCACATTCATGTACACCAAATAACAGCAGTCATCTCCAAAAAATATTCAGTATTTTTGCTTTTTAATTACTTTTCCTCTCATGCTTAGGTATTTACAAGTCCTCAGTTCTTATCTCTCATTGTGTCATATCTTGATTTCAGGTTTTTGCCTTCAAAGCCCTTCACTCTGGTGGATTTTTTGTTTAAATGACTTGGGGCAGTAGAGTTCTTCAAACCGGGTTCAGGTGTGGCCTGCATAGATGGCCCTTTGTGGTTGCATCCAGTCTGAAATGAAGCTTCATGGAGCCTTGAAACCTGCTGTGGATGCCTTTCAGGCACCTCGATGATCTGAAATTTGTTTTATGCAGCTGCTTGGTTCTGCTTGTGGTTTGTATGTTTTCCTTCCTATGTTGCCTCTGGTCACACTGAAGTAGTAGACATATAGTTTTTTTTTTTTTTTTTTTCCACTGTATATACATGAGGTAGGTTGCACAAGTCAGGCTGCATCTCTTAATTTCTCCATTCCAGCATCATCTTATTGTGCAAAACCGCTTTTAAAAATAAACATTGGTATTGCTGCCTTGCCTGTCACTCTCTGCCCCCTCCCTGCTAAGCTGCTCATTGGGTGGGGATGATCAGCAGCGGCTGCTGGCATTCCTGCTCGATGTGAATCAGCAAAGTGCTTTCTCTTTGCGACTTATTCACCCCTTTGCAGAAGTGGACAAAGGCATAATGCTTGCACAAAAATTTTGAACTGAAATGGTGGGTTTCTTTATTTTGTTTTATTTTAAATTTAATGTAAACAACACCTTGAAATGAGGAACTGAAAACAGGCAGCTGAGGCAGGGCTGGAGTGGCTGCCACTGAGTCACCTGCTGTGCTACTGCAGAAAGCCATTAAATTTTATCTGCTCTTTTTCAGACATCTCACGAGTTGCTTCTGAGTTGGTGTTTCTTGTTACCTGATACAAGCAGAGACACAATTAAGGACTCTGTCTCAGGGCACTTCATCTCCTATACTCCACAAATATTGCAGTTTGCTAGAGAAAAGTGCTCTTCACTCCTAGCAAACTTGGTGGGACTGGCTGGCTGAACTCCCTCTTCAGAGATAAGGACTTACTATCTCCCATCACCCTCAAGAGAGGCACATGGATCCAGCTTCAGGCATCATAAGAACTGAATTTCTTTTACAATAGTACTGAGAGCTATTTACTGGCCCCACAGGGAAAGTAAATAATAGATAGTGCAGCTCCATTCCTGGGGAAAGGTTGCTGCTTATTACTGGGAGGTCCTCAGCTCACCTGGTTTAATAACAACTGTGACAGCCAAGTTTAAGCACCTGGTAACACATTCCTCTGGGGACACACTCGCCACGGCAGCCTAACCGGGACAGATGCGGCTCCTGCATCAAACTGTTCCTGAGCTGCTGATTCCTAGAAGCAGAGAAGGCACATCGAGAACAGCCAGCACAACATTTGCTTGGGTTTCATTCCGTTTCCTAAGCAGCTGTCATTAGTCAGAGAGGGGAATTTGAACTACATGGGCTTCTGGCTACTCAGTATGCGATGGGAGAGGGTCACCAAGTTGCAGCACACAGCTGAGGTGGGCGATAACACAGGCTGGAAATATCTCCATTAAGGTGCACACACATCCTGCTCAGAAAACCATCTTGTTATTTCATGCCCTTTCTTTTTATTCCATGCTAGAGGCTGCCTTATTATCAGATACAGGCTCTCTCCCATTTCCAGAGAGCGAGTAGAGATTGTCTTCTGTGACTTTTTATGCCACTGGGAAAGGCCAAAAGGCCCATGCAGTTCAGTGGTTTGACTGTAAATGTGATAGTATATGAATGGGATATCTCCCATTTTATATTCAATTTTACATATTAACTTGACACTGATAAAATTGGAGAATTTGCTGCAGTAAGAGCCAGTGTACTTTTTGAATATGGTCTTTTTTTCTTCTTTTGTTCCAGAAAGCTGGTGAGAAGTTGACTGACAACACTGGAGAAACTCTTAGCTTTCCGCAAAAACTCTTAGCCTGTTCATGCTGCTTTTTTTTTTTTCTATAAGAAGGCACAAGTATGTTCCAGATAGCTTTGCAAGTGGCTCTCTGAGCTTGATCAGAACTTGCTGAGCATGAGGTTTGCCTCACTGTGGGCAGCAGGTTTTGCTTTCTGTCTATTTTTAAGGTAAGGTTTGTGGTGGGGAAGCTAACAAGGGTTTTTGCAAAACAGACTTGACAGTCACCTCCTGTTCATCACTGTGCTGTCTGCTCCCCCGACTGTGTTTGAACACCATGACTTAACTGCTTAATGCGAAAAAGGATTGCTAGCAAAGCACTTTGGGACTTGATTGCAAAATTTATCCAGCCTTCTTGAAAAACAACCACAAAAAACATCGTCTGACTCTTGCAGCTCTTTGTTCCTTTTCTTTCCAAGCAGCTGTTGTCTGCTGCTTACTTTCCCATTCTTGTTGACAATGTCATGAGGGTTTTCTTCATGACTACTTCAAGATCCCTGCTATCCTGTGCCCTCCCTTGGTGCATCTTCTGCCCAGCTTCACACATCCTTCTGCTCTCACCACTTCTCTTTGTCTGAGCTCTTGCAATGGCCTTGGCAGCTCCTCTCCCTCTGGCACGCCTGTGACCTGGGAATAACTCTTGGTTTTCCCATGCCTGATTCCCCCCTGACACCTCACAGAAGCAGCTGGGTCCCCTTGGTTGGGGTGGAAGAATACAAAAAGGATCTGGAAAGCAAAAAATCAAGCTGTTACCAGCAGGTCTAGCTGCTCTCCACCCCCTCTAGGTGAAAGCAGTAAGATTTTATTTACCTTCACTTTCGTTTTGCACCAGTTTCACTTTCTGTCTGTCCTGCTCCATCCGCATGCACTATTTCAGCACTGGTGATTCAGCCTCAGTAGTGAAGTGGTTATACCTTCTCGTACCTTTTCTTTTTAGAATTGACAGAGTTTATTCAAGTTTATGTTGAGAACAAAATCCTTTACAAGAATAATTTTTTGAGTACAAACACAGGAAAAGTTTCTCTTACAAAACTGAATATTTCTGCTATTTTAAAACAGAAAGACAGTAATGAAGACACTACTAAATGTCTTCAGTAATTCAAAGAAAAGCATAAAATTGATTTATAATATCACATAGTGTATTTGAGTAAAAATAATGTGTATCTCAGAAAAAGCTGGACACATGAGACAGTGAATACTTGAATTATCTTCTTTTTTTTTTTTTTTTTCCCTCTTCTGTGGTTTTAAGCTTTTGGATGACTTGACTAGAACACCATTAGGTACGTTACTATTTTTTTTTGTCAAAAATACATAAATAAATGAAAACACTTTGTGAGCTAAATGGAGACATGCTCATTCAGAAATATCACAGCTTGAAGTCTGTCTTTTCTATTGCATATTTCCTGGCTGGGAATTTTATTTAGTCTTTAAATGACTGTGGAGGAATTGCCAGAGAGGCACCAGCTCCGTGCCCAGCTCTGCCTCCTTGAGGGCCTGGAGCTCCTCTGGGATGCTCCAGGAGCTGTAGCAGCCCCTGACCACATGTACAGCTCGGGTGTAAGCTGCTTGTGCCAGACTGGCAGGCTGTCTGGCCTGACTTTTTGGCATGTGCACAAAGTATCACTGATAATTATAATTATTTATAAGATCTTAATGGATTTACTGTGAGAATCAAGCAGAAACATTATCTTAAATTTTGTCATCTCCTCTCCACTCTTAGCTATTTCTTTTTAATCTCTAGTCAGGAATAACATTTCCAACTGGCGCTGGTTTTGTCCTTAGGCCTTGGGCTAACAAAACAGGAAATCCAATTTCAAGTGCGTCATCCAGGATCCAAACCACCAATGCTACTTTGTGCTGATAAGATTTATTGCAGGTCAGATGGTGCCTGACCACACCGCTGTCGTGTTATGCCTACACGACAGCCACAGGCTATCTCCCTTTGCCATGCAGAGCCAGTATGAAAACATGACTTTAGGAGAAAGTCTATTTAAGTTGATTTAAGTGTGATTATAATGCCTGCAGCTAATCTGGATCACATTTCTCCTGCAACACAATCTGGCAGTCAGTGGCAGAGCTGTGAAGGAGAAGCCCTGCCTGCTGTGCATCAGGATGCACCTCTGCTGCTTTCCCCTGCTTCTGCCGTCACTTGTCCTCTACAATTATTTTTCGGTCCCTTAATAAACTAAAGTAGGAATTCAATTTGCCTAAACATTACTATTTTTCATGCTGTGGGACATGCAAGCAACAGGATTGTGGTCAAAGGTAATGGGATATCACGGTGTTCAGCCCCATGAGGTGGGGCTGAATTGTTTTCCAGAGGTTTCAGAAACTGGTGCACACTTTTTTATAGTGGTTACAATACAGGTCCAACCTGAAATATTTAAAATACTTTTATTTACCATGAGAATGAGAAGATTCTTTTACTTATCAAGACCATGGGCACACAGAGACTGGCCAGAAAAGACAGCTGACAAATACTAGTTTTCCTGAGCCGACTTCTTAAGAAATACAGGGCATTTGGACCTGGTAGCCATAAATCAAATTTGTCAGTGCATGCATGCCCATTAGGCTGACATTATTAATTGCAGCTGTAATCAGAACATCAGGATTCTGCATTTGCTGATGAAAATTTGGTATTCTAACTGTTCTGCACTACACGAGTCTTCCTGCGTAGTAAGATTGGCATTATTTACATGTCTTTGAAGAGCTGCTAAAATGAACATAGCCTCAAGACTACTTTAATTGAGAGGAGCAAAATACATTTTTAAAAAAGTAAGTATCCCCAAAATTAGCACTCAAAGACCTATTTAATTTTTCATCGTAGTGCAATTCTTCAGCCTAAGCCCAATACAATTTCACAGTTCATTGCTGATGAGTTCAGTTTAAAACACTTTACACTTTTTTGGTGAAATCACCTCAGACTTTTACAAACCCATTATACTAATTACCTTTATAGCAAGAACAACTGAAGGAAATGGGTGTACTTTCAGGGTTCAGAGAACACTACATGAAAGAGAGCAGGCTATTATTCACAGCATTTCAAGAGCAAGTGGATTTTGTTCCCAAGCTAGTAGGAAATTCAGCTCAATTTTGGGATCACATAGTATGAAATCTGCTATGAAATGGTAGAAATTTAGGGTGAAATTTTAAGATCAATGAATCACACTGCCTACCATAAAGAAAAGCAGGGCATATTTTCCAGAAAGTGCCATTTGATTACATCCATTTCAGTGGTGAGGTTTGTTAAAAGAAACAGCTTTTGTGAGGATGTTGGGAGGTCAGAATGGTGAAGGCAACTCCAGGGAGAAATGTCAGAGACAGAAGTTGCTCTGCTGGTGTTTCTCTCAAGCTATATGCTTCACATTAGCAATAAAGATTTTCTGATGGGGTAATCTCAGGGTCATAAAGCTAAGGCCACCTGCATTTTGTTGGTTCTTGTTCAACTGAAAGACCTCAGTGGGCACTAACCATGACAAAAAGCCATATAACTTTGGGAAAAATGGAGGGAAGGTGCAGCCCCAGTGTTGCTGCTCACCATCTTTCGAGGCTACTGCAGTGTCCTCTCCTCTCCTCTCCTCTCCTCTCCTCTCCTCTCCTCTCCTCTCCTCTCCTCTCCTCTCCTCTCCTCTCCTCTCCTCTCCTCTCCTCTCCTCTCCTCTCCTCTCCTCTCCTCTCCTCTCCTCTCCTCTCCTCTCCTCTCCTCTCCTCTCCTCTCCTCATGATGAAAAATCACCAGGCTGTTGAACAGTAATATTGTTCTTGAGCAGCACGTGGGAAACTGTTAAAAACGCAACAAAAATTCTCTTCAAAGATGACTTTGCAATGGAAAAAACATGAACAAGGTGGGATTTATAGGACCACTGATATTATACCTCCTCCCAAAAGTGCTTTGTGATGTTTCATGGCTGTTAACACTGATACCTGTGCAACGACCATATCAGCACAGCCCATAACGGAACAAACACTGTGGGTGCAGATTAGGACATGAGTGTAGCTATTATAATAAATTAATGTGTTCTGTAGTGATAAAGGAATTTAGGAAGACAAAGCAAGTGGCTGCTTGCTTGTTATGACACCTTATTCATTCCCCCTCAATACTGGATGTGCTGTAGAAATACAAGCTCTCAGCAGGACGGCAAGCTTGCAGGTAGAAAACGGTTGCAGTTCCTTCAGGAAGGTGAAAAGCAATGGATGCTCTAACATCCCTTGGGAATCTGCTCCATGCAGCTGCAGCAAAGTATGAAGGGCTTCGGTTTCCTCATCACTGGCTCTTGTGAGATGGTATGAGTTCGTCCTCTGTATCTCAAGCAGTCATGAGAAAATCAGCTGTCAGCCTCAGAGCGTTGTGACACTGCTGGCATTATCAGAGCAAGCCTGTCGCAGTTGCTGAGTCCCACCAGACAGCACATCTGAAATGGAAACAATAATTACCCCCAAAAGCCATTTTTTCACGACATTTTCTTCAGCTAGTAAAAACTGACAGGTGATGTTTATTTTCTGATTGCATTTTGAGTTTTTATTTTCCAAATTACTGCCTATAGATTTTTTTTCCCCCTGCTGATGAAAATATGTAAAGTGTTGGATGCAATCAATTTTACTCCAACAGTTTGCATAAAAGCAATTGCGACGCATGTCTTTCAGCCACGACAAAGCTGTAAATTTCTGTGTAATAAATCTCCCTGCCTCCCACCCTGTTTTTCATGCTGATCATCTTTCTGAATGCTGCGCGATATCACAGGAAAGTTGCTATTAGGGAGCGGTGGTTATCATTTCAGCCATGCCTTACGTGGGACTGCGGTGACATAGCTGGCAGTGTTTGATTTCGTGCCTCTCATAATATCTTGCCTATCCCCTCAAGGCTATTATTATTGTTGGGAGTGATCTGCATGCAGACGGATGTTTCTTGCAAGTAGACGGCTCTGAGAATGTTTTGCCTTTTCATGCTTTGAAGCTTTGCTTGCCAAAGCTCTGCTTTTATCCCTTCTTTTCCTTAGAGCTGTTGTCAGCTATCGTTTGCAGTTCCTCAATTTGATGGGAGAGTGCCAAGCAATGCCCCAGCCTTATCTTCCCGTGGTGACTGCAGTCCTAACGAGCTGGAGACCTGTCCTCTTGGCAATATATTTATTCCCATTAGCATCTTATTGCCTCCTTTTCCTCCTGGCCTTCCCGTAGCTTAGCCACTGAGGCTAAATGTCTACATGCAAGAAGAGGAGTTTCTTCACCCTTGTGGTGCATACATCTTTGGTACCCTCTGTGCATCTTCTGGGTCCAGCTGTGGACTCTGCACTGGGGATGGCTGACACAAAAGTAAGGAAACACCAAATTTAGCCATGCAGGACACACAAAAAGTGGGCACAATGACAGCATCATGGGCACAGTAATAATCATAGTAAAATCAGCACCTGGTTGTTGGGTATTTGGCCATCGCTGCCCTGCATCGCCCTGTGATTTACAGGAGCTACTGTCCCGTGGTTGTAGGTATAACAGGGAACATCTGGCAGCTCTCTGGATGCAACAAAACGCACAGCTCACTAATGCCCCTAACTGCTTCACGAAAAATCACTACCTGCTTTCAGAAGGAAAAATCTAGGTATAAACCAGAGCTGGCGTCACTGTATTACCTGAGATTTACTCTCATCTTTGCCTTTTTTTTTTTTTTTTTTTTTTTTTTGCTATTTATTAGTGGGGAAAACAGGTATAACAATACTTGACATTTAAATTCTAATATTAACTTATATTTATATCAACATTTTTTTCTGGTGTAGATGCTAGAAACCAGCTCCATCAGAAAGTGATTGGTATATATAGATCCCTTTGATTTGATAGTTGGTATCCATCAATGCTGGGGATAGAGAGGGTCTTATAATTTTTAGTGTAGTCATCACAAGTTGTTTTCTATCACTTGACCTACAGCCTTATTGAAATCCTTTCAATTTCCCTACTTGAGTATTATGAACGTGGTGATATTCTTCTGGTACAAGCACTGTAATGTAAGTTCAATGAGGCCAACTGCTGTTCTAGAGTAAGAACTCAAAATTATCACCAAACCAAGGAAAATGATGCAGGAGAATCACCTTTAATTCTTGTCAATTGATGGGAGATATTCAGCTGTCAAGTCATACAGAGCACAGCATAGTCCCTCTTAGTCCCTCTTCCTCTTTTATTTATAGAGAATAATTTTCCACGCTTTCCAATTTCAGTTTTATGAGTAATTGTTTTATTTCTGCCTACCAAATCACTTACTATGGGTTTTACCTTCTTGTAAAGCATAGCTTGCAGCCACAGCCTAAAAGTTTCCTTTTAAAGGAAACTATAATGTCCCAATCTGCCTTTTTGGCTTTATATCATTTATAGACAAAATTAACAGGATCAAACCACAGCTTGAAGAATCGTGGCATTTTTAGCTAAGGAAATGTTCTTGATGAAAACCCAGATTTTATTAGTGATACTACAATTAAATAAGCCATTATCAACTTCCTACAGATCTCGTAAGAGCAGCTCTCTTTCATTCTGGAGCCCAAATTACGGAAGCAATCTTCATAAAGGCCACTTCCCCAGCTATAGCGCCTGCTGTGATATGATTCATGCCTTTTGTCTTCTGCTTAGAATTTGGGGATGTTTATGAAGGGCTGTTATAAATACTGCATCTAATTCCTCTTTTCACAAGATGCTTTATTCACAAGAAAAAAAAAAAAAAGAAAATCGCATCACGTACGTACATCATATCATTTCCATTCCCATTGCCATCTGGTGCTATTCTTGTTGCCTTTATACATCTCGAAAGGATGTGAGAGCAGTGTCAGGCAGACACTCTGGAGCACACGTTGCAGTGCTAGAATTGGTTGTTGAATGGCACACAGGCAGTTCTCTTACAGTGAATCTGTGAAAATGCACGTATGAAGGCAGGAAGTGGAATAATAAACGTTCAGGAGCAGGAGGAGAAATGCTGCCTCAGAATCCTACTTGCACACTGTGCCCAACATGTGATCTTATAAAGAAGGTGAGCAATATAAATATCTCAGCACTTTTTTTTTACTTTCAGATTTTTATTTCCAATGGAGAAACAGCAATACCACCTGCACTGGCTGTTGATTTATCTTAAACTCTTACCTAAAAACACGGGTAGGATCTTTTGGCCATGGCAACATCTTTGGGACAACACAGTATATCAGGACACTGCTGCTTACAGTAAGGTCCCTTCTCAAAAACAAAATAAAATAAAATAAAATAAAATAAAATAAAATAAAATAAAATAAAATAAAATAAAATAAAAGGTTTTGCAAAGGCTGAGCAAAAGAAGATGAACAATCACTAACAGACCCACTGCGTTCGTCATGCCTGCTGCAGGTGAAGAGTGGCAGCAATGGTTGCATTCATATTCAAGCAGTCTATTTATGTGAACCATTATGCTAATACGTGACAAAATTATCAGTTAGGAAATTCAGATGGGTTTCCAGGTTACAAAGCAGCTGTGGCCATGAGACAGGAGAAAGCGATGAATTTAGGAATCAGGGATTTATATTTTTTCTGTGCAAAACACTTCTTTGAAAAGCAAGAGAACTGGCCAGAGATTCAAACACGTTGACCCTTTTAGAAATTATAACCAGATGCAGGTTGCACAACCAAAGGTGCCTCCACAATCTCATTTCTCTGTCCACCCTCAAGTCAATGATACCTTGACTTCTAGCAGCTACTGCAGAGCTGGACACGGGTGACACAGGCATGCAGTGAGCAGAAAGATCGATGGTTTGTGTTTGCTGCTTTCCACACCTGATTTGGGGCTCTGCATCATCAATTTGGAAAGGCAGTTCAGCAGTACTAGCCCACGTAGCCTAACAGCTCTGAGGAGTGGGTCTGGGTGGCCATAGAAGGGGAGGAGGTGCGTGGAAAAACACTCAGCAGGTCCCATGTCCCATGTCCCACCACTCTGTGGTGGGAATAGTCACAAGAACAGCATTTGATTTGCCTTCTCCCAAGGAGTGAAGCTTGTTTAAACAGGAATGTTGAAACTTCAGGGCCTGCAGGTAAACAAGCCTCAGCAAAGAGCATCATGGTGTTTTTTTGGTTTAATGTGATTTTTTTCCCCCTCCAGGTGAATAAAGGATTAGATGAATTATTACACATCCTGTTTTGTGGTCTGGCATTAAGTCATTGATGGGATTTATTTTTGCAAAGGGTGATTTTTAATTAGCTGAGTACAAATTAACCAAACTGCAAGAAACAAAACAAAATTTCTTATTCATAGTTTGTGAGCCAAAGGTTGGGTTCTCATCTCAGTATCTCAGTTTTCTTCCCTGAGACCTTGAAGAAGAACATGAAGTGCAACAACGCCCAGCTCTGCGGTTCCTCTATCTGCTGTGTCAGTCCTGATACACACATGTTCTCCAAGAGAAACAAAGGCTGAATAATTCCAGGAAAACAAAAAGTAGCAAATGTGTCACAGGGAGCTGCACGACCTCTGATATCCTTAAAGCATCATTTGGTATTATCAACTACAAAGGTATTACAAACTACAAATGAAAGATTCGTGTGATTAGCCAAACTTCAGGAAGTACTTCTGGAGAGCCCTCAGAGTTTGGATTCTTCATTTGCAGACTCCTGTGATGAATGATTCAAGATTTGGAGTGCCATTCATACAGCAGCAGCGCGTGCATCTTAGGGCAGAGTCTGCTACAGCAGTGAATGAAACACTTTCTGACAGCACTTGTTGCTCACCACAGCTCATCAGGGGAGCCCTGGCAACAGATTTACAGCGGAGTCCTGTTTCTAGAGTGCTAGAGTTAGATTAATTGGTTTCCCAACTGCAAAACAAACTTTCCATTCATTAACACTGATGTGATTAGGAGCAGGAGCAATAAAGTCTGTCTAATCCACAGCAAACACATTTCCATCCCTGAAGCTGTCAGTAACAATTCCCCGTCAACTGGATAACATAATCTACGTGCAAAAACAACAACAACAACAAACAAACAAACAAACAAACAAACAACAACAAAAAACCACAACCCTGTTCCCAAATTCTCTTTATTCTGCAGGAGTTTCAGGGCTCGATACACACATTCTCTTTTTCCAAATGACTTTGAAGTATTACCCAGCACATTGTTCCAAATTGGGCAGGAAAACACAAAGCTCCCACTGGTAAAACAAAGAAGGTTGAATAAAGACTCTTGCCCTGAATCAGTTCTAAGAGTGACTTGAGTTATGAGGGGAAACGGAGAGGATTTCAGCTCGGGCAATGCAACACCGCCTCCCTGTGCTGCGACCACAGAGGATGCGCGGCTCAGGATGCATAGCTCCTCTGAAGTCCTGGCTGCCCTTTGGCGAGCACAAGCCCACCAGCACACTCAGTAAAAAGGGAACGGGACACTCTAGGTGACTGATGGAACCTTCCTAATGTGATTTATTATTTTTGCCGTTTTCCCATGCTGTTCTAAATATTCACACAGGTCTTTCTAGGTCTTTGTGCTGGGCATAAGCTGGCAAACATCAGAGCACTTAAATACCACCTCCCCTGGTGAAGAGGGGATTTCAGGGAGGGAAGAAATCCAAATTAAAAATCTCCCAGGGACAGTACAGGAGGGGGGTTCTTATTTTTTTCTAAACAAAAGACCATGAGGTCTGCTGGGAGATCACATGCACACACCAGCCTCCATGGTGCTGACACAGTTTTTGCGTACAAACAAAATGCTAGGCCACACAGGTTATTTTTTTTTTCGCCTTAAATAGCCGGTGTTATGTGTACTTTCATGCAACAGAATACAAATCTGCATTTTAAATGTATCTGTGCCTCCACAATGCCCAAGCTGGGGGGCTGATGAGGACCCTCCTACACCAGCAGATGGAAGGGATTTTCATGCTCTGCAGCAGTGCAGTGGCTCCCCATGGGAGTTAGCTGCTTTGGGGAATTCGGGGCTTTCCTGGCCTCATGGCAGGCTGCCTAACTAACCACAATGATGTGTAACCACATGCCCTCATCTCCCAGGACAGCCCTGTCTTCCCCCACAGATCTGCCCAGAGATGAGAAAACACTGAACATACTTTTGAGCCCAGCACTCACTGAAGTCCCTTTTTTAACAGGGTTTTCCATCCTCTTGTATTGTTTTGATGGGGCAGATTGGAAGATACCCCATTCCAATATTCCAAATCTTACTTTTGACCTACCTAGGCTGTAACAAGCAAATCTCGAGGTGTTCTTCCGAATCATGTTTTCCAGGTTCAGCCCCAGCAGGAGAAGGATTTCTCCTCCTCTGACCACCACCACCCAGCCTGTGGGCGGCTGGCAGGCATCACTAAGCTTCACCCTGGTTTGCCAACTCGTTATTCGCTCAAACAGGTCCAACTTGTTTTGTAAGATAAGGATTATTCTTGTTGTTGTGATTTAATAAAAAAGCATTTACATTACTTTAACTATTTCCTATCTCTTCTATGACAAAATCGGTGCTCTCTAGTCGAGCAGATGCTTACCAACTGAAGGTTTTTCTCTTTCACTGAGATGAGTGCTAGCCTAGTGCTAGAGGGCATCACTTTTACACATTTTGGATTGGAGCCTGATATTTTGACCCTGGAATTTTGAGTCAATGTCCCCTGACAGCCTCCAGTTTTCTTCTGATTTCACAGGCAGCTCTGCAGTGACATGCAAGAGGCAGTCCACTGTGTCTGGTTTTCCTTTGCTGAGGCTGCTGGTTCGTTTGACCCAGTGGGATGCTACATTTTCCCTGGCAGCCAACAACGTAGCAGTCACGAATCACTTTTGAAACCCTCCAGCATCAATTCAGAGATTGGGCTCAGTAAGCAGCAAAGGGTGCCATGGTGTTTGCAGAAATGCTTTCAGTGGCAGTGAGCAGCCTGGTAGCAAGCAAAGCTACAGATTGCATTTATGCCTTTTCCCTTTCCAAAAATGGAAATTTCTGTTCAAAAATCTTTAGTAGCTCATCACGCTTCATAAAGAAAAGAAGAAAAAAATAAAAGCGATGGGAGGTTGTTTGGTCAGAAGCCATATGGAAAATGAGAATTGGGTCATCAAGACCTGAAGAGGCACCAGCAGCTGCCTCTGGTGTGCCAGATGCTGGAGACACTTCCAAGCCCTGGCCATTGAGAAGCATGCTGCTAAACGAGCAAGAGCCTTTCACAGCAATAGGGAAGCTGAATTCCATAGCAACCACATTATATCTGATATGCTGGCATGGCACTATTCGGAGGAGAGCAGAAAAAGCTGTGCATGGCTTGGAAACTTGGAACTGCTGCTCCCACTACGGGAATGGGATGCGAACAGATGCCATTGCAGTAAGATGCAGGATGCTGTGTCGCAGAATGGGAAAGAAGGCATTCACTTGTGAGGTTTTTCCTCTCCAGCATGGGGAATAGAGAAGGAATGATAAAGGTCTCCAAGAGTTTAGAGTCACCAGAGGAATCAATGAAGGGCGGGTGAATACTACCCATCATTCAGGCAGTCCCTGATGTCAAATCTTGTACTAGGAACTGAAAGGGGATAGAAATTTAGGGATGGGATGGTTGTTTTCACCTGAATATCTAGGCTGGAGACTGACAGAGAACATACATGGCTTCAGGATATTCTGGGCAGTATCTCTACAGGCATTTCCTTGCTTTAAGCATTTATCTAGGTGTCTACTTCTGGTCATTGTCAGAAAAACATAAATGGGTACTTGATCCAAGCTGATACGGTTTTTACATTCTCTAAGACTTGGCATACAGACAGCAGCTATTTTTATATATACATGTATATATATAAAAAAAAGCCCAGAAATCTCCCATGGATGACTCTCTCCTGCCACGTTTCCTATCTGCCATTTCCTCCTGTTTCCGCTGAGCATCCTCACCGCAGACGTGCCTGCCCTCACCTGAACCCCAACCCGACGCGAGCTCTGTGGATCCAGGAGAGGAGCATCCCAGAGTTGTACCATTGCCATCAGTCATGAAAATTGCTTTCTTACAATTTCTTGTCAACCTCACACCAGAATTTCCATTCGTTTGTTTCTCCAGCTTAGTATCTGCCCCATTTTCATGTGGTGAACTCATCTTTAAAGTGCATGCAGCCGGCTCGCAGTTTTTGCCGTAGCCTGCTGCTGGTTGGTTATTACAGGCAGAAAGTCTGTTATAGTTTACTGGGAGCTTGATAACTGTATGCAGTTTGTTTATGTCGTGTTCTTTCATCTGTTTATCAGCTGGAGGAAAGAGTTTTTACTGGTACAAAAAGTTTCATTTGCTGCGGTAGATTGAAGCCTCATCCTTACTCAGGTTAGCAGAGGAACGTGTGAGCTGGGATTGTTCATTCCCTGCGAAGTTTTCGCATGTTTTTTTGGGATTGTGTTGCCCCCTGCTGACCGGGGACAGCCTGGAGGAACTGCAGGGTCCCTGTGGGGTTCCTGTGGTGCCTGCAGGCTGCAGCTTTCATCAGGGACTGCTGCTGTGGCAGCAGCTGCAATCCTGTCCTGAAGCCAGGTTTGTTCCTCGGAATTCCCCAATATATCGGCAAATGGAAGAGCATCCCCCCTGCACTGACGTCTGCACTTTAGTCGACATTTTATTGAAGTTTGGGTTTTAATTAGCAAGTTAAATGCCATTGGAAAGGCTTTAAAACAAGCTCCTTGTCATCTGGTGCCTCTCATCAGTCGGTGTAAGAAAAGCACAATATGACATGCTGTGTGAAGGGAGGCTAGAATTTGACATTATTTCATACAAGAGCCAGTTTTCAAGGACAGAAGAATGAAATTACAATTATTTGAGAATAGATGCAAGTCTGTGCAAAGAGAGAAAACCAGAAGGAAATGTGAAGCCAGAGGCGATTATGTACTCAGTGCATGAAGCACTCCAAACTCATTTTCAGAACTGAAAAAAAACCACCGATACTGGGTTAAAATATGCTTTCTCCATCACTTCCTGAAAGTAGCAGTCCTGAACCCATATCCTTTCTCAGGAGGTGACCAAGAGGTGGCATTTATTAAAACACTATCAGGAGATTTGTGTCAGAAGCAGAAACATAAGCTTGCTCCTTGGCATGACAGGTTCCTATCTTAAACACGGGAGCTCACAGGAAAATTGCTTTGAATAGCCCTACCTAGATTTCAGCAAAATCTTGTTAGCAATGCTTATCTCCTATTTGTTGCCAGCTTTGAGACCTGCAATTGAAAAAACACAGTTTAAGCTCGAGGCAGTATTTACTGTATTTATAAGAACTGAATGCAGAAAGCACGGGGATTGAATGGCGCTGGCGGACAATGCAACTTCCAGTAACAATACAGCAGGCACAGATGCCCTAGATCTGGCTTGCAATTTCAGCCTAGATCATAATCCTTTTTAAATCATCCAGACTCAGGACAGGCTGAGCTGAGCATATATGACCAATTTAGCGAGAGATCCAGCATCTCAGCCATACTGAGAGAAAGAAAATCCCTGCAGAAACAACTATTAGCTCAGAGGGTATTATTCTCTCTTTCAGTTTAATAAAGCAATACAGAAAAGCCCAACTTTTACAGATTTAGGTGTTTGGTTTTGTGCTCTAGTTAGGCTATGAAACAGTTTTTTGCTAATAAGTGCCATCTAAAAACTAAAGGCAAGTGCAGCTGCTCAGCCATTTGATACTGGGATGGCTATGAAATTCCAGCTTAATAGCAACATTATCTTTTCATACAAGATTTCACCTTTCGGTATATAATTTCATACCTGACTTCAAAAATGGAGAAACAAAGCTAAACGTACTGCTGCAGGCAATGATGAATCATACTCGGACAGGCAATAGCTGACTGATGCAGGGCAAGACCCTACTGCCACCAGGCTCAGTAGCTTTTTCAAGGGTGTTTTTTTTCCCTGTGAGCATCTGAAACAAGGGGGTGAAGCCTCCTATAATGAGTTTTATCATAGCGGCAGCTTGCAAAACAATCAAACTGTGTTCAATGCTACAGGCTTTTAATACATTTAATACAGAAAGAGGGGCTTCAGAGAACTGTTTTGGCTGGGGTAGCAGAGTAAGAGATGTGCTTGTGGAAAGATGAACTAACATCAGCATCACTTTAGTTAAATAAAATTATTTAAATATGACACAAGGATTCTCACTCTCTAGACGAATATTAACTCCTGTGTTAGTTGGTATTTGAAATGTGATTATCACTAATTGCCTGCACATTTTGGAATGACTTCTGGTTATGTCAATACAATGCATATTTTAGAGGGGAAGAGACATTTTCAGTTATCACTCATTAAGGACAAAGCAGATGTCAGTGCAGTTGGCATCTATACATACTGCTCATTTTTAAGAACAGGATGGGCTTGCTCAAATTTGTGTAATTTCTAGCTCCAAGACCACTCAGGGTAAGAACTGATGCCAGCTCCTCTTATCTCCTGCTCTTGATTCGTATGTATATTTTAAAAAATGAATGCTCTCCTTACAGGAGACATTTCTCACCCTTTCTGGACTTTTCCGTAACTTCCCCACCACCACATGCACACCCTGCTCCTGTGCTCAGTGCACTGTCCAGGTGCAGATCTCCTCCAGCTCCTTCCTGCCCCAGTCAAGCTGCCTAGAGCTCCTCCAGGCCCCATGACCTTTTGTGGACACCTGGGCATCATCAGGGATGGGTGGGCAGCAGCCTGGGCTGGAGATATGGTAGGTGGGAGAGTCCTGGTCCCCCAGAACCCCCACTGTTCCCCTGGCCCAAATGTGTCCCCCCTGAGCTGCTGGGGCAGGGGGGCAGAGAGACAGTAATCCTAGTTTTTGAGGAGCTTAGAGCTCACTTTGGTTAAATGCAGTACCCAGAATAAGAGGTCAAGTGCCAGGAATGAGAATGTGTCCACCTCTGAGGTTGGTTCAGCAAAGCTTTGCAAAACCCAGATGTGCTTAGTAACCAAGGAGGTAAAGAGATGAAGAGGGGGAGAAAAATCCATTTCAGACCTCTGAGCCTATCAGACTTATAGATATACATTATTTACAGAACAGCAAGTGCATTATAGTTCTTTAAATATGGATCTTTTTTTTTCTTTTTTCTTTTTTCTTTTTTCTTTTTTTCTTTTTTCTTTTTTCTTTTTTTTTTCTTTTTTCTTTTTTCTTTTTTCTTTTTTCTTTTTTCTTTTTTCTTTTTTCTTTTTTCTTTTTTCTTTCCATTGCTTCATTGCTTCAGTGTTCACTTAGCCTTGTTACAAAGCAAGGTCAAGTACAAAAGGTGATATCCTAAGGGAATGTCCATTGGGAAGGAGGTACCAGGTGGGCTCCCTGGGGAGATGCTCTGTAAGATGGGCTTGTCCCTTGAGCAGTTTTTCCCCTTCCCCTGGGACTGTCCCTCTTCTCTGCTGTGGAGGCTGATGGTGCCCCAGGACTGGGATAATCCCTGACAAATTCCAAAGAGGCTGAGAGAGTTGGGGCTGTTCAGCCTGGAGAAGAGAAGACTCCAGGGAGACCTCACAGCAACCTTCTAGTACCTAAAGGGGCCTACAGGAAAGCTGGGGAGGGACTCTTTGTCAGGGAGTGCAGTGATAGGACACAAGTAAACAGTTTTAAACTAAAAGAGGGAAGATTTAGGTTAGATATCCAGAGGAAATTCTTTACTATGAGGATGGTGAGGCCCTGGCACAGGTTGCCCAGAGAAGCTGTGGATGCCCCATCCCTGGAGGTGTTCAAAGCTGGGTTGGATGGGGCTTTGGGCAACCTCATCTAGTGAGAAGTGTCCCTGCCTAGAGGGGGTGGAATTAGATTAACTTTAAAGTCCCTTCCAACCCAACCCGTTCTGTGTTTCATGAGTCTATGAAACCACCAGGCACACATCGACAGGTAGGCAGGGATTCAGCAAGCCCCAGCCACCCCCTCTTCAAAGTGAAGTCCCTGGTGGCAAGGAGGTAACCTCAACATCCACAGGGAATTATTGAACCTTGTGTTGTCTCTGCAGCCTGGTGAAGCTTTGCAGCAGTGGATAGCAAGTGGGGGAAGTACCTCAAACATTCCTTGAATTGTAAGGGTGGATCAGCTCTGGTCCCAGTTGCTGCTCTTTGGTGTTTGAGGCACTGCGAGAGTCAAAATTCTGCCAGTAAAACACTGGGGTGTTACTGGATGGTACCACAAAACCAGAGATGCTTGACAGATAAGAATATAAGAGGACAGCACAAAAGAACAGGCACAGGTTTTAATATAAACACTGTGTAAATAAAGGTCCTTGCAGTACAGCTCATAGCACAAGATCTCCAGTTGTTGCAGCATGAACTTTATCACAGATGGGCTCTTTTTTTTTTTTTTTTTTTTTTTTTTTTTCCCAGCTCCCTCTCTCTGCGGCTGCTGTGTGGAGCCACCCCCATGGCAAAGGCTGCAGCCAGCACATCACTGCTGCTCTCCCAACAGTTTCTGAAGCCCTCTGCTGCCTTGGAGCTTGCCAGGGTCACTGACATTGTTTTTCCTTCTTCCACTTCATTTGCTGCATTGCTCCCTGGAAAAGCATCCGGGCCAGGCAGGAATGCTGTAATCCCCCCTGTCCAGCTCCACCAACCTTATTATCCTGCATCCACATCTCCAGGATCTTGCAGAGTCTGTTCCCTTCCCTTTCCTGGCTCTGACTGTATGACTGTTGTTTTCCACCTGTTCCTGATCTGTGCCTGTATTTTCACCCCTCAGATGTTTATTTCACACCGAGCTTTTCCTTACAAATTATCCATACCACAGGTGATGGCAGCTCTACTGTAAACCAGCTGCTGTTTTCTTCAGTGTTATAACCTAAACACACTCAAAGGAAATCTAGCTGACACCACGACAAAACAGGACCATCTCAGCTGCATTTGTGGATGTGCTTGGGTTTTCCTGCTCATCCTGCAGCAACATTCAGTGCCTCAGGAACTCAGATCATGGGTCTTGAAAGAGCTGTAAACTGCCTCCAGCCTTACTTTCACTGGCATGAAGACATACCCCACTTCCCATTGAGAATGAGTTCGTGAAAAGTGTGAGATTTAGCCCTGAAATGGATAGCAAAGCAATTTTCCCATCAGAATTAATGAGCAGAATACTCCTTGAGATGATCTTGGCTGCTCTTTCTGAGCGCCCAACCATGATCCGCCTTTCTGTCCTTCACACTCGATTGACCTGACTGATCTTGATTCAGCCGAGGAAGATGATGCTGAATGTGACTGTTCAGAAAGAGGCACTGAAAACACTCACAGGAAAAGACTTGTGCTGGGTATTTCTTCTCACAGATAAAGCAGCCAAGGCCTTTCTGAACACTGAACTGCTCCAGAAAGCCTGTGTCCCCTCCAGGGAATGATCTGGAGGATCCTGCTTTTGCCTCTTCATCCTCTACATCATTATGCACCATCCCTATGTATTTAAGATGTATTTCTGAAGTCTCTGACACATCCTCCTCTATGTCATTAATTCTGATTGGCAAAACTACTTCACTATCCACTGAACTCAGTCACTTCTCCTGCAAGGCTGAACACTTGACGTAAAATTTCCAAGAGTGTTGAGCTGCTTCTTTTCAATAGCCACATTTTCTTCCTCCTCTCCCTCATCCTCAGACAAATTAAGAGCTAGTCAAGCTGATGGATGGAGAATGTGGTAGTGAGGATGGTGAATGGAGCAGGAGCCTGAATAATGGACTGCGGATCTCCAGAGAGATGGAGAGGATGATGGACAAAGGGATGCTGCTAGTGTGTGCATGTCCCCAGCTTGACTTTAACACATTGTTAAGTTTAGGTCCAGGCCCTTTCTCCTACCCATGGTTTCTGAACAGAGATGTATATGCTTTCTGTTGGTTGTACAGGACAACTCTGCTACACGTGTCATTTACTTCTGAAGTGTGGGCTGTGGGTTAAATGATCAGACTGTGGTTTCACAACCATTGTCAGATGGAGAAGGAGCTGCTCAACCATCTCCAGCCCACTCCCTCCAGCCCCTTTCCTTGTTGGGCGCTCAGGGAGGAAGGAGAGCTGGCCTGGCTGGCTGCTAAGGCAGCTTTTCTGTGGGACCAGCTGCCTTCTAGCCCTAAAGCTGCATGATACACCTGAGATAAACAGCTCTGCCAGCTACAGCAGCTGGGAGAGAGGGGTGAGAGATGAGAGAGCAGCAGCCCTGAAGCCCCCAGGTGAGTGCAGCAGGAGGGCAGGAGGTGCTCCAGGCAGGCAGCAGCAGTTCCCCTGCGGCCCCTGGAGAGGCCCCTGGTGGAGCAGGCTGTCCCCCTGCAGCCCATGGGTCCCACATGGAGCAGATCTCCACGCTGCAGCCCCCCCATGGGTGGAGGAGCCCCCGGTGGAGCAGGTGGATGTGGCCTGGAGGAGGCTGCGGCCCATGGAGAGCCCCCGCAGGAGCAGGCCCCGGGCCGGAGCTGCAGCCCGTGGAGAGGAGCCCACACAGGAGCAGGGGTCTGGGGGGAGCTGCCACCCACCCGTGGGGGACCCGTGCTGGAGCAGTTTGCTCCTGGGGGATGGACCCCGTGGGACGGAGCCGTGTGGGAGCAGTTCCTGAAGAGCTGCAGCCTGTGGGCAGCCCCCACAGGCTCAGTTCGGGAAGGACGGCATCCATGGGAGGGACCCCACGGGGAGCAGGGTCATGAATCAATGAAAGTTCATAAAATGTATAGAGTCATATTGCTCAGACTATCACAGTATTTTCCTCCACTATAATGGTTCCTTACTAAAAATCAGAACGAAAATTGAAAGGACTGTGTATTTGTTACTTAAATTGAGCAGTCTTACTCATGGTGATTAGAAATCACTCACATGAAAAGTCCCCTTAGTCTAAGTAAATGCATTCAATTTTATTTGTTCAGACAGGAGGTCGATGCGCTGAGCAAGCTGCCATTTTTATCTGACTGCGATTGCTCTTCTTCATGACTGGGATTCCTTGGCTCTCACGGGACGGATTTCTTCCATGGTGTCATTCACAAGAACTCACTTCAAACTGCTTTATCATCTGTCTGCAGTGTTTTTGCTGCTGTTATCAAGCAGTAACACAGCTCAGAGAGGTAACTATTGTGATCCCAGAAGACTTTGAATTTACGGCTTAAAATAATCAGAGCCATTTAAAAAAAAAAAGAGTATTTGCACTCATCCTCACCACTTGGTTGTACTCCACTCAAAAATGATCAGGTTATTGCTGTTTCTGTGCCTAATGCAATATGTTTTAGCAGGATATTCAGTCACTAGTAATTTCAGCATACAAGATATTCCTCCTCATTTTGAATCAAGGATCAATTGGCTTGATGGATGAAGCTGATATTTTTCTGGCCAGACTGTTTGATTTACATGATAGATTTGCTCTGGCTGCAACATTTTATTTCTCATTAAATTAGCCAGCCAACATTCACAGATGAGGGATTCAACTGATTTAGCTGTAATTTATATAGAGCTCCACTACATCTTTCCAGCACAGGTTGTGGGGGTTTGCGACGAGTCAGGTTCTCTCCTGTTGAAAAGAGCAACAGCCACAGTCCAAGCCAGCTCCTCAGTGTTTATTTTGATGCAGTATTTGTCCCACTTTAATTGTACTGATAACGGTTTAAGTATCATTCTCACCCCTCGTGTTGATGCAATATATGTGTTTACAGCTATTCAAGACCAGAAGATGCTTAAGTCAATATCAGATGGCTTCATTCCAACACAAGAAAGTCAGCACTTGAGTTTTAGCTGGTGAAGTGTAAGGTGACATTTAAACAAAACCAGCTGGCCCCAGGAGCCACACCGGGTCCTTGCCCTGTTTGTAGCATGCTCTGCTTGGCACCCACCTGCTCACTCACCATTTTCTTTACACTTGCCTTTGGTAGTGCTCCTGCTCCTGGGGGGGTATCCCAGGAGATGCTCTGTGCACCCTCCCTCGTGCAGATCTGAGATGCATCTTCCCTGGTGCAACAACCTTTGAAAAGTCTTCCAGGACTAATAGCCTTAATATGATGCTGCAACTTGACCTAAGCATGTGGGGAGGCTATCTATCTATCTATCTATCTATCTATCTATCTATCTATCTATCTATCTATCTTTTTTTTTTTTTTAACTTGTGTTGTTCGCCAGAACTCTGCAAAGCTGAACTCTCTCATTCCTCTCACTTATTTCTGCAGAGAAATAAGCCTTGTGCAGCTTTCTGGCACCACCAGCTCTGCATTTACTACTAAGTAAACACAGCCAGGAGCCGCTCTCTGATCCCGAGGCCAAATGACACAAACTGGCTATATCCATGCTACACATCCCTTGATTCTGCTCTCCCATCTGGTAACCCTGTGGCCCTAAGACAATGTTATTAATATGAAGACGCTTTTTTTTTTTTTTTTTTTTTTTTTTTTTTTTTAATTTATGCTGTCTAAGCTAATAGCTGTGCTTCAGCCCACAGGCATAGTGCTTTATTGCATGAAGCAGAGTATATATCACATGCATTGGGGCGCTTGTTTGAACATGAGGGATGAAGCCTGGGTGCCTCCACTGTGCCTCCAATCCATGCCCTTATGACAAGGGAAGGAAGGCTTGGGGGGCTCATCGTGGCTATGACATGTGGCCTCCCAGCCCCATCAGGGTCACATCCATCTCTGATCACACTCTGCTCGCTCACAAGTTGCTCTGGGCCACAGGTTCCTTGCTGTTTTATTTGCAGGTCTATGTGTGAGGCTATTCTGCCACCTCTCTGCAGCTGCAGCAGCTTGCTCTAAAACACACTGACAGTGGTTGTGGCTTGAAACGTCGCTGGAAAGTGCTCTGCCCCGTTTGTTAAAGTCACCCGCTGCTTCTCATCACTTTATTTTACACTTCACAGTGCCATCAATGTATTTTTGTTTGTTGGAGTGGTGAAATATTTCACTGTTTATTTGTATGGGCTACAAATCTCTCTCTCAAATGCTTAAGAAAAACAAGTTTAGGTGAATTATCTCCAGCAGATAATCTCACCTCTGCATGGAATCTAAAAATAAAGTGGAGCCCACATTCTGCAGCTAAGTAGCTTTTAATTAGGTGTGATAATAGCATGAATTATCTTTTAGACTGCGGTAGCTCCGCGATCAGAAGTCAAGCACTCGGCGTGATAATTGTTTGCTAAAATGTTCTTTTGAGGAGAGAAACTCAATGCCAGCACGGATTTGTTTTTTCTTCATATAACAGATCTTGGCAGTCTGATTAATATCTTGCATGAATTTGGGCTTCCACAATTATGACACTGTTTTAATATAGCCAGTGGGTCCTTTCAGGCTCTAGTGTAAAATGAGGGTAGTGAAAGGCTGCCTCCCATGTAAGCCCCTGACTTCAGGAGTCTCCTGGCGATGCCTTTGGATATGACAAGCGTTGTTGCTGCTTTCTGAAAGTCAGTGGCTGAAGTGCTTGGGGGTACAAGGTGTCTGGGTGGCTGGGCTGGAGTAAATGAGAGGGAAACATCAACAGCAAGATTTCTCCATCCCTAACCCACCACAGCTAAAGCTGCCAGAGCCGGTCTCATCAGGGTCCTCCTTCACGCCGGACAGAGGGATGCTCTCAGCCACTTCACCAGCTGAGGTGCTTCATCTCCATTGTCTTTATAGTTCAAGAGTATCATTTAGTCCACAAGGTGGTGGTGGTGGGGATGAGGGTGGGAAATACAGCTAATTTTTTTTTTCAGCAGGGAAGAACAAACTCTAAACGAAGGTCCTTTAAGGATAGGAGACAGACTGATGGTGCCACAGGGATGTACTTGGCACTTTAAACTGCAGACAGATGCAAGCACAGCGTGTTTGAGCACAGGCAGAAATAAGGAAGCTATTGCATTCCTGGGAAATAAGGATACACCCTGTGATACGACTGCCCTGCCACATGAGACCGTAACATCAGCCTGATCAGGTGGGCACCGGGCAAGGGATATTTTTCGGGGATGCTCACTGTACTGGATCCCAGCTGCCAAAGGGCTAGGTTTGATTAGGGATGCAGACAACGGATATTCCTGCCCAGGTCTCCCCAGTCTTCCAGTTACATGTAATTTCACGCCTCTGAATGCATGTCCTGAAGTCCTGGCTCTTCTCCTGGTGTCTCCAAGAGCTGTCGTGGGGGCTCCTAGGCAGGAGAAGGCCATGTGGCATCTGGCTGGCATCCTCTTCCTGAGTAGCTCTGCGTGCATCTGCCCGGAGGACTTCATAAAAATTAATTGCGTCGCCCAGCATTAGACACAGATCATAAAGCTCCCATCTGATCTCGTGCCTGCTGCTGATTTTAACAGCCGATGGAGGCAATGAGCGCTAGCTCATCAAGAATACCACAATACTCACTGAGATAGCTGTAACACAGTGCAGATAAGGCTTTAAACATACAACAAAGAGACCCTGCCTGCACCATGCAGCTTACTCCCCTAACAGGAGTAAAACCCCGGGGCAAGAATTTAAACATAGCAAAAGCGATGGGGATTGCTGTTCGAGTTGTGAGTTTCACTGAAAAGCAAATTTGTGCCTCCACTTAGTTTTATATTTTATTGTTTGTTTTGAAGTGAAAGAGAAAGGGAAAACCGGAGAGCAGCCAGACAAGGCGTGGAAAAGCTTTGCCATGGACAAGCCCCATTTCTGCCCGATAACATTTCTGCCCACATCGTGCCTTCCCCAGCAGATGCCGACCTGTACCTGGATTCCAGACCCAAGGGAGTGACAGCATACAGACGCCGGTTTTCCCTGGAAAGCATGGAAAGTGAGAGCCCAAGATCCCCACTGAGTAATCTGCTATGAACCATTTATGTGTTACAGAGCCTTAATTTCATAAAATCATGGAATCACAGAATGGATTGGGTTGGAAGGGACCTTAAAGCCCACCCAGTCCCAACCCCCTGCCATGGGCAGGGACACCTCCCACCACACCAGGTTGCCCAAAGCCCCATCCAGCCTGGCCTTGAGCACCTCCAGGGATGGGGCATCCACAGCTTCTCTGGGCAGCCTGTGCCGGGGCCTCACCACCCTCTGAGGGAAGAATTTCTTCCTAATATCTAATCGAAACCTCCCTCTTTTACTTTAGAGCCGTTCTCCTTGTCCTATCGCTACATACCCAATAAATACCCTCCCCAATTTTTCCTGTATCCCCCCCGCACGTGTAATTTTCACGCGCAGCTCCCACCACCACCCTGCTCCCCACGCATCCCCGCTAACTTTCCACCTTATCCACCCCCCCTTTTCCACCCCGACGCCCTCCCCTCACCTTGCGGGCTCCCCTTTTTGGGGACCAGATCCTCCTTTCCGCTTGGAGCATCCCGGGGCCCGAAGCGGGGCGCGTTTCCCACGGCCCCCCCCCCATGCTCGGGGCGCGGGGGCGGCGCGGGGGGAGCCTCGGGCCGCGGGGGGGCGCTGCGGCTCGGCTCGGCTCGGCTCGGAGGCTGCGCCCCCCGCCGCTATATAAAGGAGGCCGGCAGCGGCCCCCACTCCGTCCTGCCGGCAGGAGGAGGAGGAGGAGGTAGAAACGGAGGCAGGTGAGAGCCCAGCATCGCTGCCCCACTCGGGGCAGCGCCACGGGAGTGCGTGGGGTTTGCCCTCTGTCCCTGCCACGCATCCCTGTGGGATGGGGGGACTGGGGATGGGATGGGGAGGTTGGGTGGAAAAATCCGCCGGGGATGCGCAGCGGTCCCCGAGCTGTGCTCCGAGGGGGTAGCGGGTGCGTGGGAGCCTCTCCGTGGGGTGGGAGAGCAGGGAAGGAGGAAGCCTTGCTGGCTGGGGTGGGCGGTGTGCGGTGTCAGCTCCGCTCCTGCGAAAGTTTGGAGGATGCTGAGAAGCGGGGCGCCGCGTCCTGGGGGCCTCCGGGCGCTGGGTGCGAGAGGGGCAGGGGGAGAGCATCCCGCTGGGCACGGCCCCAGCCGGGTGACCCTTCCGAGGAGGTGCACCTCGATTTTCCTCGCTGCTGAAAGGCAAATAAAGCCTCTACCGTGAGTTACGAGCCAGTGTTTCCCCTCGGTGCGAGGGGAAAAAGCAAAAATGTGGAGGACAGGGTGATGGGTGCAGCTTTCCCTACTCATAAGCACCTCTTCTTGAAGAGCTGTTCATCTAGGCTTGCAATTTCCAACTCTGCTTAGGCTGCTCCCTTTCCTCTCCCTACTAGGGAGCAGCTGAGCCTGGTTGCTCTGAGCATGAAAAGAGCCTGGCCATTCATCACCGTATGAAACTTCAAAGATCAAAACCCCAATAAATACTTCCCAACAAGTCAAGCGCTGGAAATATTTGCGGGTATTCAGGTAGCGGTAGCACAATAATTAAATGTCAAGTGTTTGCACGCAGGTTGTAACTTCGCGGTGGATGGCTGCGTGAAGGAAGCACTTGGCAGCAATTGAGCTGGATGTAATGTGATGCAGAAATGCCTTGCTCTCGGTTGATTTCCTACAGGAATTATTATATTCTCTGTATGTTCTGCATAGTGTTTGTGGGTCTCACTGTTTCTCACCCCCTGTTTGAAGCAGGGGTGTGGGCTTTTCTATATCCCCTGCTCTGTGAACTCTTAGCTGGTCTGTTGTTTTCCAATGCCATTAAATATACCCGATTGCTTGTCTCCTTCCATCTCTGCAATCTGCTGGAGAGAGCAGCACAGCCTGTGCTGCAGGAGTGTGGTAGCAGCGAGCTACGTGTGTGAAGATGGAGATTAACTTCTCACTCTTGCTTTATTTATCAGCACCTTAATTCCAGCAGAATAGAGCTGCAGCACAATGTACAAAAGGGGGATTTTGTAAGTGAGCCTTTCAGCAACGTATTGTGAGTTTGGAAATCACTGCATGAGACTAGGGGGGCTGAGGAAAGCTTTGCAAGGCTGTGTCCATGTGGCTCATTTGAAGTAACTTTTGATATGATACCAGATCCTTCCATATGTTCATCTTTTAAGGACAGAAATTGGTATTTGGCTACTGATCTAACAAATGACTGGCAGAGGTTTGGGTCTGATAGAGAAACTACTTGCCTTTTCAGCAGTGTCTCCTATGGTAAAGTTTTGTAAGGTGTTGTCTGTAGTGATAGTGACTGTATGAAGAAAGTAGTTTAAGGCTTCTGGGCCACATTTCTGGAGTGTCTATTTCTATGCCAAATACATCAGGATATAGCAACCAATGCTAGATACTTAATGAGATAAAGGAGGCAAGAATTAGCAGCACAGATATTGCAGAACTGCTATTCTCCACATCTGTAAAGCACAGCAGCACATCAGAGGCTGGGCAGGGAATTCAGTATCCAGTAAGAAATAGTAATAAGCAAGAACTTTTATTCATAAGTAAAACTTTCAGCTTTATTTCCTAAATTCCTGAAGGAGTCACCAGAAATCAGCGTAGGACAGAACTGCAGACCAAACTGCAGGCTCCAAAAATGTGTTTTCTGGAGAGTCACACGTTGGTAGATAACATGAAGCACAATAGACTCGTACAGTGGTATAATATTTGATTGAGCACTCTGGAGGAGGAAAAAAAATAAAGCATAATAATGGACATGTCAGTAAAGATGCTGAAATGTCAGCAACAAGTGGTACAATAGGAGATACGTTGGCTGGATGCTGAGGTTTGCTAACAAGAATCAGAATATCTGTGTTGGAACGGGTCCACAAGGGTTGTTGAGTCCAACTCCTAAGACTACTGAAACACATCAGATTTAACAAACGCTTTCCCAACAAAAGGATTGTGCTTTAGCATGTTATTTATAATCATGCTGGCCTTGTTTAAATGCAACTCTTACAGAAAATTCTGCAGTCAGCTTTGTTGAGGAGGTCGTAAGTAGTTGAAAGTGGAAAGTAGCAAGCAGCAAAGCTTAGGTGCATGATTTTGCAATAGCAAGCTCCTTACAGACTCAAACCTATTGGAACAGTCTTCAGGAAAGTAATTCAGCTGGATTTTTGTAACTTATTCCAGCACTATCTTACTATGGCTGGGTATACTTTTGATGCTTTGCTCTCCAGAAGCCTAATTTGTTCTGCCCATTGCAATTAGCAAGGGTGTCATCTGATGTTCTGGATTTCAGGGTGAGGAACTGATTTATGTCAATTAAAGATCTGTTAGTCCATTGTGCTATAGCATCAGATTACCATTGTGCAGCTGAAAGGTATGTCTGAAAAACACTGAAGACATCTAAAAAGTACAAAGACTTCCTTGATACAAGGAAGGGCTGTCTGTAAGGCTTTATTTAAGCAGTCGTCATAGTAATTTATTGGAAGAATTGTTATTGCAATTAAGTAGCTATAAAGCTGGCAGTTTGTCAAAGCTCCTGGGCCTGCGAACCTTCACATTTCAGGGCAGGAACTGGCTTTTGGTAGAGATGAAGTTACTCTGCTCTTGTGGGCTGATGTTTAAAGGTGTTCCACAGTGCAGAAAGTGACCTCTGTAGCACCCTGGCTGGAAGACAAGCAGATCTAAGTTCCTCTGTAATTGTGTTAAAGTGAGTTTAAGACTGCCCTTAGCTTCCTCTCCAGAAATTGGGAGCAGCATGCTGGCCCACTCTTGCAGGGCATTTGGGAACTGCATGGAGAAGCCCACTTTGTTCCAGCAGAGTCATCTGTATCAAAACTCTGCAAATGAGTTAATCCTTTGAAGCATCTGGTGCAGCAGCAGTTCCCAGGCTTTGCTGGTAGTGACATCACATGCAGATTAGTGATTTTATGCAAGCCCTAAAACTAGCAAGAGCATCAGTTGCAAAATGCCTTGGATTCCACTCCCAGTTTGTGATAGGGACCCTTCATTGAGCTGATGGTGTGCTGTACAGGTTGCTGCTCCTTGTGTGAGCCTTCAGGCTGTTCTACCCAGAGATAAACTTTGAGGCAGCTATTGCATTGGATGCAGGGCTGGAAGAAAGGCATAACTTGTGCTCTTTTTCTGCACAGCTGTGAGTATCACTTCAGCAAGCACTTACAGGAGAATGACTTCCCTTTGAAATCATAGCTTAAAAGTAAACAAGCATCCAAAACACATGCTGGGCTAATTAGTTTCTCTATTAAGTTTTGCTTTTGGATTTTAACTGTTTGATAGCTTATCCTAAACGAGTTGGCTTCTGTGGTTATTATCCCTCCAGGCAGCTCTAAGTTATGGCAAAATACTAATGCTGCCAAGAAGCCAACCTGGCAGGAGAGCTTGAACAAAGATGCTCTGGTAGTGCTGGATGATGAACAGAGATGCTCCAGCCCTCTGGCATGTGTTGTCTCTGCCAAGTTTTGCACAGGGCATGTGGAACAACCCTTTAAGCCACCTGAGATTTGCTTGCAGTCCTCATAATAATTCTGAAGCTTATACTATTAGCAAATTTCAGAGGGACTGGATGACTCCTGATTAGTGTACTTCTATGCTACAGGGTGCGTTGATGTTATTCAATAAGAGTTAGATTGATGGGGGAAAAAATAAAGCTTTGTATTCAACATTTCTGGGTCTGATGTAATTTGTTCATGCCAGAATGCCAGGAGGAATCGTGGCATGCTGTGCACAGGGAAAGCTGGCAGGATGCTGTGCTCAGAAGACATTCACAAGTAAATTGCAGTCAAGTACACCCGGCAGAGCCGTGCTCTTGGAATGAACGTGTTTGTTCTGGTGTAGCAGCCCACTGGGATCTGAGGTTCTTCTCTTGCTGTTACGATGAAAAGGCTGCTTAGCTGTTGGTGCAATGTGATAGAGCGAGGCTTTAAAAAAGGGAACAGTAGTCAAATAATCTACCTGAGCCTCTGAATTCAAACTGCTGCATGCACAAGGCAGGGGATGTTACAGGAACAGGAGCTAGTAGCTAGGACAGCGTTGCTTTGTCCATGCTGCAAAGTTCAGGTCCAGGCCCTCTGCCTTTATTCATGTGAGTAATCCTTTAATGTCAGCGGAGCCAGCCAGCCACTGATACTGAAGAAATTAAAGCCCTGAGGCTCAGGTCAGAAGACACAGAGCTTTGTGCTCCCCTGAGGATCTGGTGGGAATGTGGGCAAATGTTGCTTTATTTCACCTTCTGGATCTCGATGCCTCGGGTGATGTGCAAGTTGAGTCGCTGTGAGCTGCAGCAGCTTTCAGGTTAACCTGGTGCAGGCAGAAAACACCACAGCACATTCATTTTTAGCTGCTCAGCAGTTTTAGAATCAAATCTCTGAAAAGCTGCCTGGTTTGATTGTTCCCGTTACATAACAGCAGTGTCTTTGGGATTTGAGAGGAGCTGGGAGCAACATGTCTCTTGCATAAATCCCAGCGGCTGTGGTGATCTGCCCTGACCTTTGGTGGCCAGGAATGGCCTCAATGGGGCTGAGCTCCTGGGGTGGAGCTCAATCAGCCTTTACCTCCCAATTTCCAGCTGGAAGCAGATAATTGTGTGATTTTTGGCACATTTGTTTGCTCCTGTGCTTGATTAAAAAAAAAAAAAATAATAGACTGAAGGTTAGGTCAGACCCTTGATTAAAGGCTGCTGGAGGTCTTCCTGAGGATTTTTGTCTTGTGGGGCAGTGCCACATCCTGTTTCCCATGGGGAAATGCTGGCTCTCTTGGGGGTTGCTTTGTGGCAGAAGCTGCAATCAGGCACAAATCTGAAATTCAGGGGTCTCTGATGTCCCCCTGACTCCAGTGGGGTGGCAGGACCTCCTTCCTGCCCTGTGTTTGTGTGCTGGACGTGAAGGTGGTGGACCAGCAGGTGAGCTCATGGAGCAGGAGTGGAGCTGCAGTGAGAAGTCAGCTCCATGTGGCTTGGTGTCCCTGCAGCAGGTCTGAGCCTTCACTTGACCCTATTTCCTGATCTGTTGTCTTGGTTAAAGTGGGTAAAACAGTGGAAAAGCATCTAACCCCCTAGACCTGCCCTAAGGATACATAGAATCATAGAATCATAGAATATCCTGAGTTGGAAGGGACCCTTAAGGATCATCAAGTCCAACTCTTGACACCGCACAGGTCTACCCAAAAGTTCAGACCATGTGCCTTAGTTCACAGTCCAATCTCTTCTTAAATTCAGACAGGCTCGGTGCAGTGACCACTTCCCTGGGGAGCCTGTTCCAGTGTGCAACCACCCTCTCTGTGAAGAACCCCCTCCTGACGTCCAGCCTAAATTTCCCCTGCCTCAGCTTAACCCCGTTCCCGCGGGTCCTGTCACTAGTGTTAATGGAGAAAAGGTCTCCTGCCTCTCGACACCCCCTTACGAGGAAGTTGTAGACTGTGATGAGGTCTCCCCTCAGCCTCCTCTTCTCCAGGCTGAACAGGCCCAGTGACCTCAGCCATTCCTCGTACGTCTTCCCCTCCAGGCCTTTCACCATCTTCGTAGCCCTCCTCTGGACACTTTCCAACAGTTTCATGTCCTTTTTATACTGTGGTGCCCAGAACTGCACACAGTACTCGAGGTGAGGCCGCACCAGCGCAGAGTAGAGCGGGACAATCACCTCCCTTGACCTACTAGCGATGCCGTGCTTGATGCACCCCAGGATACGATTGGCCCTCCTGGCTGCCAGGGCACACTGCTGGCTCATATTCAACTTGCTGTCTACCACGACCCCCAGATCCCTCTCTTCTAGGCTGCTCTCCAGCGTCTCATCGCCCAGTCTGTACATGCAGCCAGGGTTTCCCTGTCCCAGGTGCAGGACCCGGCACTTGCTCTTATTGAACTTCATGCAGTTGGTGATCGCCCAGCTCTCCAACCTGTCCAGATCCCTCTGTAAGGCCTTTACGCCCTCATTTGAGTCCACAACTCCTCCAAGTTTGGTGTCATCAGCAAACTTACTCAAAATACCCTCTATTCCTACATCCATGTGCCTCTCTACCTCTGGTGCAGGCTGCACCTCCTGGCTTTTCCATGGGAGAGCTCTGCTCTGAGAGTGCTGGCAGCCCCCCGTGTAATTAGGAGCATTTGAAGAATGGTGCAATAAAAAGCAATGTTAGGGGGTTGTTTAGGGGAAGGATTGAGGTAACCATGCACAAAGACCTATCTAATTAAAACTGCAGGAAGATAGAGATGGTGGCTAATGAGGCTGAACATGCAACTTAATTTAAAGGAGTTATTTGAAAAGAAGCAACCTGCCTTGTTGGGGAATGAAAGGGGAGGAATAGAACATATCTAATATTCGTTGCCAAAGTATAAATTTCATTATAATTAGTGCAAATTTTTCTGCAGGCTTCTTTGGATTTGTGATTTTACCACATTTCTATGAAATGCATCAAGAATGGTAACCACAAATCGCATGTGAATAAAACATTTTAAAGACTACTATTTAATTAAATCTTACCTTAAATCCCATCTGTATCTTCATCTTCTAGTATCTAAGTTTTCAATCAACTTTTCTCCACCTGCTTCGAACCCCAAAGAAGGAGTTGTCTTATGACTTCATTTTTAACTCAGCTGTTCTTCCATTCTCTGCCCTGTCATACAGGTCTCTTCTGTTGTCTATCTGCTCTGCTTGTCCTACAGTCACATCCCTCTTTGTGGTCTCCCTTGCACTTGTGCCTTTAGCTCCTCACTCTAATCTCTCTTTTAATACAAATACATGTCACTGAACTAATGACAAAAAAGATGGCAAAGCTTTTTAATATATGGTCTGATCGGTCCTACTTCGAAGATTCTCATATTGTTTCACGGCAGCTTGACTTTGGTATCTTTTACCACTTGTAAAAGTACATCTCAAGACATCTTATCACATCTCAGGGCTGGCTTTCTTTCCCTGGCTTGAGCTGTGATCTCTGGTACCATAACCACCATTATGTGATATTTGTTTCCTGTGACTGCGATCTTCTCTTGACTTACGTATTTTCTGGATGATCTTTCTAGCTCTGGTTTCTCTTCTTTCCCTCCCTACTCTTCCTGGATGATCTAATCAGAAACAAATTCAGCTAAATCTCCCTGAATTAGCAATGCATTGCTCTTATTCCATCAAAATGTGGCATGTGAACAGGGGACCGAATAGCACCAAGTCTCTTAAATACTGATCTTTGTAAATACGTCAAAACCTGACTAGGCTTAATCTGTGCTTCCCCTTCAGCTTGTGCACCTAAACTTCACTTAAGAGCATTGACTGGCTTTAAAGGTCTTACAGAGGAAGAGGAACAGAAAATGTGGTGTTTATTTCAAAGCTTTGCATCTTCCTCTTTTTCCAGGGTAGGTGCACTGCTTCATTTGAGTTACTTTTAACTAGGATCAACTTATCTGTGAGTTCATGTCAGGAAATTGAGACAGGACAGCAATCAGAAGTGCAGGATGTTTGATCTTTAGCAGAGTGTTTACAAAAGGTTTGATGGTGTTTGCCCTTGTTACCTACTCTAATTCTAACGAGCCTTTTGTTTGTTTGTTTGTTTTTTTTAAAGGTTTCCACCCTGGGACTGTCTTCTAGGGTAAACTATCACCAATGGAAGTAAAATTTGTTTTTCCAGCATTCTGGGTAAGTGTCTTCTGTTTTTGTGTGATTTAATCTTATAAATGTTTGCCACCAAAGAGCTCTTTTTGCAAGTGGTCTTTGATTTTTGTATTAGTGTTATTCTGTCCAACAAAAAGAAAACGCCCTCCAACAATTTTATAAGCAATGTAGATAAAGGTGACTTCAAAGTGAACTATGAGGCTCTTGTACTGGGGGAATTATCAAATGTAAATAGACGTCTTCCCTAATGATTTTGAATTTTGCCTGGTATGTATAATGTATATTGGAGAATGTGCTATGCTAGTTTAGATTCATATCTAAACTGAATCTTGTTACTTCCTTTGTGTAGCTCTTTGGACTGTCAAGAGTTGTTTTTTAAAGATATGACTATTTGAAGCTGGTCTTTTATGCTTGGGATGGTAGGGAAGGTATAATTCTACAGGCTGGGAGATGACTGTGGATCCTAGTAAAGTCATGTTGTGGTGACATGAAGTTGTGCTTGGTAGTTGTGAGCAGTAATGGTGCTTGCTGAAGCCTCTGGAAGGTCAGCAATGATGTTATACCTGTAAAAAAAAAAAAAAATCAACCCTTGTGTTAGTAGGGTGAGACAATCTGGTGGATGACCTTGAAGGGCTTGGTCAAATTTGTGTGCTACGTCATTCCTACCACAGTGGCTTGTACTGCAGGACAAGACAAATCAACTGTCCACATAACTGTGTGGCTTTCTGGGTATGCATCTCCTGCAGGCAGGTCTGATCCTGTCCCAGGAGCAGAAAAAAAAACAAAACTGGCCTGGCTGGAGTAAATCTGGTGACCTGGAAAAAACATTGCTCTGTCCTTTGGGGAGACTTGCTCCTGGTCTGGCCTGGAGCTCGTGCCAGAACTGGGAAATAGCCAGGATCCCAGAGAAACCTGTGGGAATGGCTCTGGCCTGCAGCATGGTGAGGAATCACTCAAGAGTGATGACTCTGATTTCCTTCCTCAGCTTGATACCACACGAGCAAAAACCACAAATCCAGGTTACTACCAAGAGCATTCCCTGATCCCACTCGATTTAGGAAATGCTATCGTGTCCATCTTCTTCCCCAGCCCAGGCTACAGACACAATAAGGACTAGTAGGGCTTGGAAAGGTGAAGCAGACATTAGGCTTAATCACAGCATGATCCTGGCTTCCAAGGGGTTCTTCAACTGGACAGATGCATGAGACAGCACTGCATCACGTGTCAGTTCCTATCTGATACACGTGCTGTATGGTTGCAGGAGTCTGGGGAGGAATAACCCATCCCTTATCCAAGCTGAAAGCTGCTTCTCTGGCAAGTCATGCTCACGCAGATGTGTGTTTGGCTGAGAAATGGGTGGTTGGGTTGGGTGTAACTGTCTCTGAGTGGCATGTGCATCTTGGGTACAATCCCACAGCAGTAAGGCACCTAAACCTGCAATGGGAGAAACACCTGCTGGGCTTATAGGTGGCATGTGATGCTCCTGCACTTCTTTTCTGACACAAAAGGAGGAAAGGCAGTACACTTTTTTTGAGGACACCTGCATAACTTTGTAGTAGAGAATGCACATCACTGCCTGTTATGCATTTCCCATGTACAAATATTTCATTTCTTTTACAAGCAGGTAACTGTTTTTTCCTTCTCATTAATGTGGTTGTAAGCCTTTTAACTCCAGCAGTGAAGTTAAAGCTGTACAACTCCTGTGCCTAGGAAGAGCTGCTGCTGAGACCCATGCCCAGCTCTCACTGCCACTAACTGGATGAAGTCCAAGGTTGGACCCTGGTTTGGAATTTGGCTATGGAGCCAAAAAGCACAAGTGACCTGAAGTGAGGAATACATACGAGCCCTATTGAGTATTCTTAATTCTCTGTGCCTGTGGATTTCCTAGTTTGAGGACTTCAGTGTTTGGATGACAATTACGAAAGACTATATTACTATACGAAGCAGGAATTGTACAATGATTCAGTATTGTTTAATTATCTTTAAATAAGATAAAAAGGGCACAGCAAGTAATTTCTTAGTAGGTATCTCCAAAATGTCCCATTAAATTGTTCCTTTCCCTTAAGTATGTTTCATCAGCAGGTGTTGAGTCCTTGTTCTTAGTAATATGTCCTCTTCCTTTCTGAGCTGACATATCTACTGTAGTCAAAGTAAGACTTTGGCCAGGAAGATTTATTCTTATTCAGTTTCAAACTCCTCTATTCTTTTCTTTCAAAGAGGACCCAGTGTTGTGTGTTTGGAGATAATGTGCCTTTCACTTTCCTCATACTGATCTCATCGCTTTGTGTGTGAAGATGGTGGGTATACAGAAGCATAACCCTGCTCAAGAGATCTGTATGAGCTTACAGTGCATTGCCCTCATGCCTGTACTTGATGGGAGGTATCCTGACAGCACTGCAATGCTGTTCTCATAGGAAACTATTTTCAATAATGCCAAGGAGTTGCTTGAAGTGGTCTGCATGGGAAGCTGTGGATCAGACAGTTGATGCTATACATCTGTATTTACACAAACAGCTAGTGAAATGCCTCTAATAGTTTTGTAGCTGCTTTCAGCTATAAGCAGAAACTCAGGAAAGCAATTTAACAATATTTTAAGTCACCCAGTAATTTAACATGGGATTACCATTGAAATCTCATAGAAATACTCAAGACATCCTATACTGTATCGGATGGATTAAGCATGATTCACTTATTGCTTTAAATTCCAGGGGGATTATTAATGTCTGGGTCATTGTTTCCTAGACTTACAAATTTAAAGGCCAGAGGGGACCATGTGAATAAGTTCTTTCTGCCTGCTCTGCGCAGGTCAAAGAAATACAGGGTATATCAGTTGTCCTTTAATTCCTTTGTTCAGCATATCTTCCTGAAGGAGATCAAGGCCTTGATTTAAAGGGTGTCAGTGGTAACGAATCTGCCATGTCACAGGTAAATTGTTAAAATAAATAATGAGCCTTGCTCTTGGAGGCAGTCTGTAGCTCTCTTCAGCTTCCAAATGTTGTACCTCAATTGTTTTTCCTGCTGGACTGACAAGGTATCTGTTACCTGAGATGCTGATTCTCCATTTAGCCACCTCTAAAATTCATTTCGTAGGAGCTGTGTGGAGGTATGGTGAATCTTTGAATTCAGGGCTTTATGTATTGCATGACGTTAAATTGATGTATGGTGTGAAATTAGGAGTAGTAATGTGTCATGTCAGCACACTGCACTGCCTTTATCAAATGATGATGTAACTGCATACAAATGATCAGATTTACATGACCAGACCTATTTTCCATACAGCTGTGCTGATTGGCGTTAATTGTGCCTCTGTCTTTCAATGCCTTATTGATTGTGTCCCATGATAACCTTTCCCTGATGCTGCTTACTGCTGATGTCAGTTGAACAGTTCGATAGCAGCTTAGGTTATCCCACTTAACCCTTTTCAATACCGCTTCAATTTCAGCTCTCTGTAGTCATGTTTAACAGCAGTCATTGCATCATGAAACTTATTGGCATGTCTGCCCTGTGGTAGTGAATTCATGTTTTTAATTGAGGGGCTATTTAAAGCTCTCCAATTACTGATGGCATGGGAGGTATGTCATTATCACTGAGATTTGAATAGAGCATCTTGCATCTTGCTGAAAACAGAGTAGAAGCAGTTGTCAAGTACATTTGTTTTTTCCTGATTTTTTTATAGTCTGGAATGACTAGTTATTGAAGCCATAGCTTGGAATGCACTTACTCTTGTTACATTTAGGGTGGTGCTCCTATTGTTATAAACCTTACCAGGCTTCTGTGTTTTTTTTTTTTTTTTGCTTGCTTCCATCATTCGTGTGCATTTCTGCAATGTTAATTTGTATTCATTGTTATCAGTGTCTTTTCCCCATCTGTTATGTACTGTGGGCTTGTTTTACAGTTTTTTTTTTGCTGCTGCTGTCACTTTCCTTAGCTATAATTCTTTAACCAAAAAAGCTTTTATGGCTGTAGCACAGTGATTTTTTTTTTTGGCATGTAATAAAGTATCCCTAGTTAAATGGTTCACCTGTATCTGGTAGGAGTCAATATAACGTTAGTTGGAGCTGACTTCTTCTGGTGCTAAGCCATGGAGCAGTACTTGTAGACTTTCCAGAAATCTTCTAGTAAGTGCTTCTTCCAGAACAGATTCTCTGCTAGAATAAAATTAAGTATGACAGTATTTTTTGTAACTTTGAGTATATATGCTTGAGGAGTACCTCATTCTGTTCTTATCTCAGTTGAAGAACTTCTAGCAGACCCCAGCCTGTCTCATCCCGTGACTTGCCTATAGTCCAGTTTGTTTTCTTTGTACATGTAGTGTCCATGCCTTTTATCTTGTCCATACTTGTTTGCTTGAATAAGTCATTTTTTAGCATGACCATATCATGTTTTTATCTTAACCTTTAGTAGAATTAAGCTTCATTTTAAAAAGGCAATTCAAATCTCAATTGAAACTGAGCTGTCATTGCAATTGTAAGCAAGTATTCAGAGGAATGAATAGTTTGCCCTTTTTTTATATATATAAAAAAAAGCTATTGAAATATTAACAGTACTGGTGAAGGCATTGCTTTCTGTTAGTGCTGTAGTACACAAGTCAAGTGCTTTGACAATTCATATTGAAGAAGTATATAGAAGTTATTTGTCTAACTTCTGCAGTCAGCAGCTCCCAATCCATGTGGTCTTTTGTAAGCCTGTGATTGCTGCTGTGCAAAGGTGGGAGAATGCAGATGTGGTAAACTTCATGGGATAGAGTTCATGCTGTGGTCAGCTCTGGGGCTCACTCTGCACACTGGCAGAGGGAGAGGACAGTGGCTGAGGTCAAAAGTTGATTTTCTTCTTTGTGAAACAAGCATGGTCTTAAGTGGTTCCTTAACCACTAATAAAGCATCGCTAATAAAGGTTTTTAAAACAACATACATGCAGAAATCAACTTATGACTATTTGAAATAACTTGTCAACATAATGATGTTGCTGTCACCAGAACTGACTTGTACTGACCTAGCCTTGGTGAAAGTTTGTTCCCTTGGTAGAGAGCTGCCCAGGCAGATGATGGATGTGACCATTTCATGCAAACCAAATATCCGGGAAAGATCCACATCTTCCAGTACTACACTGTGCTTAGCATGAAGGTGTCTGTGTAGCAGAGTATCTTGAGCAGAGAATTTGCAGAAGGGCTTGGTGAATGTGCTCAGGTGGATTACAGAAGTTACCAGCTTTCCCATGGATAACCACACTGTTCATGTATTGTTTCTGAGGTGCAGCGTCCTAACTAGGATTGAATCTACGGAGCAGGAATCAGCTTGTAAATGCTTTGGGACAAGAATAAACTTTTATCATTGTCTTGTAATGTAGTTATGAGGGATCCTACTTTATGGCATGCTTTCAGTACATCAGGTAAGTCAAATAAAATGAAGGGTACAGACAAGGGCTAAGAAACGACCCACCTGCAGTGACACAATAGAAACAACTTCAGAAGCCCTTGGTTTAACCCACTTAAAATTACTTGTGAGGAACCTTCTGATAGATATTCATACTGTTTTTTTTTCTGAATTTCAAAACGAAGTGTGACCTTGATTTCAAAGGAAAAGTGCATGAAAGCATGCTGTGCTTATTTTTTGTAATTAATCACATATAAGCCAATTTTATGGCAAAACAGATAAATGAGATGTCAGAGTATTTGTTTGTAAATACTTTCTTCAAGATGTTAGTGATTTGTATCTTAGCTTTACAAAAAAAAATAAATCCAGAAATCCACAGTTTCTTTCAGTTTCACGGCAGGATGAAAGCACAGCATGCAATGTATACTGCAATTAAGCTCTACATTAATACACCATAACTGGTGTATACATTCTGCTTAGTTATTGCACTGTGCACTAAAACAAAAAAAAAAAACCTTCCTTCTTCCTTTCTGTAGTAGGTCTGGGGGCTGTTACTTGTCCCCAGCACCCCTGTCCATGTCACTGGTGCAGCTCTGCTTGCATGAGGAACTACCCTGGTAAACATCAATATTTTTCAGGACTGCTGTGAAGCAAATATCAGAAGGCTGATTCAGAGGTGGCTGTGGCTCATCAACACAAGAAATGCCAGTAGCTTCTCTGAATGCTGGGGGCTTCTGAGCCTGCCTTGGAGGCTTAAACCAGAGATGGTTCAGAAGATGAGTCACCATCCCTGGAGGTCTTTAAAAGACGTTTAGATATAGAGCTTAGTGATATGGTTTAGTGGAGGGCTTGTTAGTGCTAGGTCAGAGGTTGTACTTGGTGATCTTGGAGGTCTCTTCCAACCTAGATGATTCTGTGATCCTGTGAAGATGTTTTTTCAGAAGAGATAAGCCTAACAATATCTGCATCTCTGAAGGAGAACATGTGCATTGATGATGGCCCTTGGTCCTCCCTGCACTGGTGAGGTAGGTTAGGCTTGGGGCTGGTGCAGCCTCCTGTCCTCACCCTGAAGATGATGGGGTTTCTGTGAAATCCCCTTGAAGGGGACACTTTCAGGATGTATAGGGCCCATGTCCTTGAGCCCATGCATGGACTTTGGCATCACATGAATCTGGGGATGCTGCATGGCAAGTGCAGGTGTGGGAGGGCTGCTGCCAGCCTTGGGGTGGGTTTGCACACCAAGCAGTTTTGGGGCTCATATCTAGACAGGGCTTTGGTTATGCATATATCCATCAGGAGAAACAGAAGTGGTGTTGAAATGTGTAGAGCCACTTAACTAGTAGCAAATGCCCATGGACCTCAGATATGGGTAACTTTGCATAACAAAGTTAACACTGGCAGTTGTGAGTACTGTAAGTGCCTCTTTACAGTAGAACTCAGTAAATCCTATTAAAAGTGCCACAGGATGATATTAAGTTACTTTATAGCTCACTTGTCTCTACCTCTAACAAGTTCTGGCATTTAGTGTCTGTTATATGCAGTATAATAGGTTTCAGCATTAGGCTGCCTTCAGTGCATAAACTACTATTTGAGTCTTTTAGTCCTTCCTCCTAAGCTGCCAAGTGGTGGAGGATATAGCTTGGATAAGAAAACAATTTAAACTTTCTCAGTGAACCAGTTTTAAGAGTTTTTTTTCTCAAATGCAGAGTTTCACACTGGAGCTGTGTGATTAAAAGCCTATGGGGAATCAAGCATTGGGATGGTTTGAAGGAAGATCAAGGGATTGAATGCAATTTTTTCTGCAAATGATAATTAAAGAAACAGCATTCTCATTAGCATAATACACTAAATGATAAAAAGAATTGGACAGATGCCTAATCTTGAAATGCTTCTTAATTTACAAGTACATATTTTAAAAAGGAGGCAATTGAGGTCTGTTCTTCCTGGCTGCCTCTCTGGATCATCAAAACTACTTCTTATGTAAGTTTACTTTTTTTTCTGTATTTTTCCTCTTTAGGACAATAAGTTGCACACTCCAGGACCCCATCCATACAAAGTCAGTTGCACTTCTACAGATAATACAGCATCCTTGATACTTTAGGGTTTCTCAGATTGGATGCCTACCAGACAAAATTACAAATTTAAGTTGAGTTTATCAATTGGGGCCATATGCAGCCCTGAAGGAGTCCAAAGGCATCTACCACAAAAATGAACAGAAAATGGTTCATTCCAGACTCTAACATCCTTTGTCATCACTCTGAGTTTATCACATGTGGGTCAACAGAAAAATGTATTTGAGAGCCCCATTAAGGAGATTAATTTTTAATAATTTTTGAATTCTTGTTGAGGGCAAAAATGACTCAGATTTTAATGAAATTGTGAATCAAAAGTTGCAATGAGAAATAGGCGTCATCTGTATTGATGCTTTTGTATGACCTATATACTGTTCTTTTTCCAGTGATGCAGTTTCTCTGTTTCACTTTAAATATCATCCTACTTCTGTTCTTTTACCATCACATTTATAGACTCCCAAAGGGTTATGAACCAAAATATCATGTAATCTCAGAACTGTTGCCACCTGCAAATGTGGGATGGCCCACCAGGTCCCATTAAATTACATCTACATTGCTGAATGAGAGCCAGGTATGCATCAGGGAAAAGTGCTTGCACTGCTCAGTGCACTCAGCTCAGGGTCTCTTCTGGGACCTATACAGAGCCCTGTAAAACAGTTACACTATCTGCATTTTTTTCCTGTTTGAAGCTTGTGAAATATGATGAGCAAAAGTGCTTTTCACACTGTGGAACAGAGTATGTGTTGTTGGCAAATGGGGTGAACAAGAAGGTCTGCTGGAAGTGCTTAAACTCACTGGGTTGGTGATGGAAAGCTGTGTTGGGGTGTATGGGAGCCAAACCTGATTTGGTCTTGTCCATTCTGCTGTTGAGTGGCCCTGGGGGTGTGTGGTCCTCCCCTCTGGACCACACTGGGGTACTTCCAGGCTGTTTAAAGAAGACTTTTTAATAAATAAGGAGCCCCTTTGTCTTGTGAGGCTAGGTTGTGCCTTTCAGACTGCAGTGGGAATTGCACTTTTAGTAAGGTTAAGTATATAGAAGAGAAAATCTTTTAGGAATGAAAAAGATTTCTCTGTGGGAGCTGACTTGTGAATTACTCCAGTTACAGCCCCAATGCAAGGTGGAAGCTGACTGCAAATGGACACCACATTTTCTAGCTGGAAGTAACCTGCCTTTTGTCAAATCCTAGACCTTCTCTTCAGACAGAGAGCTAGTAAGCACCACTTTGTGAAAGGGTTGTGGCAGCTAGAGCTGAGAGGTCAGCTGGAGTACACTGTCTCTACCAAAGCAGCATCCTGCCTACGTGAAGTTAACATATTTTGATAAGTGCAAATCCCAAATTAATGCTGGGCAATAACATCCTCAGCTGATGAATAACTTGACAACTACACTTGAAAAAGTCAAGACACTTCCACCCTCTGCTAGGTGGTTACTGTAAGTGATAGTTTCTGCTTTGCTGCAGGCTGGGTCTCTATTTTGACATTAAGACAGTTAAGAAAAATGTGGGTGATCTAAAGCTTTACAGTAAATATTAATGTTCAGAAGATGTTATGGCAGGGAACTTGTTCGCTTTTCATCTCAAACTCAAGTTGTTTGGAATCAATGTCCCCTCTCCCTGTTTTTTTTTTTTTTTTTTTCAGTGTCTTAACACATCAAGCCAAACCTGATCCCTTTATATCCTACTAATCTCTTATATATGCTAAAGTAGCAGCTGTGGAGCTGGAGACTTCTGATATATAAAAGGCAGTGCTATTGATCTTGCTGATATAAACATTTCCACATAGGGCTTTGAACTTGTGATAGTTCTGGAGAAGGAATATATTTCTGTACATAGTGGTACAGCGAAGGTTTGTATTTCTGAGGAAATGTCTCATTCAGCCACAAGTGATCATTAGCACTAAAACACAAGCACCCTCTGTGTTAGCTGGTCTGAATGTTGTTGGCACTTCAGCTATACAAAACCTAGTGCTGTAGTTTGTAGGGCTCTGCAGTCTTCCTTGGGGCTTTCTTTGCCTGCATCACTGTTCTCTGCTTATTGTGCCTGCATGATATGGGATGGTGGGTGATCCTTTCTCACCCAATTCAAGGACTTTGTACACTGGGGCCCTGTGCTGGTGTTACATCTCGTTTTCTTTCTTGGATGAAAATGTGGACAGTGCAGCATAGAGATGTGTTGCTCCTCTGCGGGCCAGGGGACTTGATTCTTCCCAATTTATCTCACTCTTATCTAGTCTGTATTCCTGGAGACCTTACTGTGGCATGTGCATGCTGTAAGGACTAAGGTCAAAACAGTTTTCCCCCAAAACAGTTTTTCCCATGTTTAGGTTTCCTAGTAGATCCCTAGTATTTCATAGCAATGTTACTCAATGTTTCTTGCAGATCTTCTGCTATGCAATGAGATTTTCTTTAATGACTGATTTACATACATGCTACTCATGCATACATTTTTCTTCTAATCCTTACAGTCTAAGGTCAGATAGTGGTGTGTGGGGGGGAAGCCAGAAAGGCTAATGCAACTGCTCTCAAAGGCTAAACTAACACTTGACAAATAAATGCATTATAATTTATTTTTAATGATGAGGCTTGGAGGAGGGAATGACTCATAATTCTTGAATTGCAGGGCTTTTCAAAGATAATTTTCAAAGATAAATTTGTTCTAGTCATACTTGCCTTAATGACTTTTACAGGTAAATTAATGTGGGCTAGGTTATTTTTCCTGGTGGAAATAAATGGGATCATAGTCCAGTATTTATAGCTTTTCTAGCATTCAGATACTTCATGTCAATTTCATCTGATTTGTCTGTGTTTCTCTGCTGGGATCCATCACTACAGTAGCTAAGAAAAACCTCAGCAATGATTCCCCTGTCTTTAAAGGGGATTTAAGTTTTTTCTGTAGTGTTTTCACATTACATCACTGAATAGTGTTATACCATCCTCTATAACTTTGAAACTTTGATTTTCTAGAGGAAAAAAAATGCAAAACAAAAAAAAACACCCCACCTAATCTTGCTAGATCTAACTTTATTGTAAGCCTTTCTGTCCGCCCAAATATTACTCCCAGTGTGAATAGTTATGCATAAAGTTATGTATAAAGATCTCTCTGAAGGAGAGATTCAGGCTGCTTCTTAAGTGAATTTAACTTGTAAGGAAGAGGCCTCTGACACAAATCATTCAAAAAATAAATGTAGAAAGCTTGTAGCCTGTCCTTAGTTTTGATTTGTGAGAACATTGCCTCTGACACCGCTTAAAAATCATTCCTGTAAATGACTTGCATTCAAAATGCTGTTTCTGTGGAGTCAAGAGCATACTTTGCATGCTGGTTTCATAAGAAGCAGAAGAAAAGTAAATAGATCCATTTCTGAATATGAGAAAATATAGTGTACCAATAGCCTTTTTTGAAAGAAAAGAGGCCATCTCCAAAGTTTTCCTGAAGAATATATTCTGACGTTAATGGATATGTTGCTTATGTTGAGGATTTTTCTGAACAGGGAAAAACCTGAGTTTCCTCAGGTGTATATCTTTAGAACATGCATTTCTCCCTTTTTGCTCATAAGGGTAATATAAATATTTCATGTATTTAGAGATCTATGCTACTTCTAAATTAGAATAGAATACATGAAACCACGAACGTGTCACAGCTTCTAAAAGAAACCTACATTGTTCTATTTTTGCTGTGAATACATGTTCCACTCATACTAAATTTCAAAGACTACTCTACTAAAATTTTCTGGGCAATTGGCTTGGCATCTGTTAGCTTAATTCCCATGTAACACTAACAGGATACAAATTAGAGCTCTGGGGACTTCTGATAATGTTCAGTGAAGATGAAACTTTGAAGGATATGAAAGGGGTGGCTTTGCTAATGGTGCAGGCAGTGACAGAGGTAGAGGAAAGCCTGGAGGAGCAGGTAAAGTAGCTCAAGCTTTTTTCCTATACCAGCCCCAAATGTGAAGAATTTCTCTGTACTAAACTTTTAGTCTATCATTTATATGATAAAGAATAAGCTTGCTGTGATGAGTGGTGGTGGTGGGAAAATAACAAGTATTGACTGTCACCACACTCTGCACCCCAAAAGTCAGCAACATGTCCCTCATGCTTTCCTACAAATTCCTGGCCTCCCTTATCCTTCTCATTTATTTTACTATCAGTAAGTCTTCCTTACAAGTTGACTCTCTTGATTCTCCACCCACCTGGTCATTTTTGTCCCTCTCTTCACCTTGTCTGCAGTCACAAAGGCTGTGAATGTCCTGGTGGCCAGAGCTCCTCCTTGTACCTCCCTGTCTGGCTGAATCCCATCCTCTTGGGCTTCCTTCAGCACAGGTCTCCAATAACCTCTCAGAGCCTCTCAGAGCTTCCTAGCCACTTTTATTCTGTTGCTTTTTCTATTTTTAGCCTAAAAGATGGGAAAACAGTAGTTGCTATTTGCTAAAATGACTGGGCTGCTTTTTGCAACTATTGACAAGTCTCCTCAAACTCTGCCCTACTTGATGATCCCTTCCTCAAATTTTTCCAGCTTTTTTGCTTGAAAGAATTAATGTTCTTATATTTAGACTCCTGCTCTTGACACTGCACTTGTTTCTAAATGTTTTTCATAACACACTGATTTTTGCCTGGCCACAGCTCGTGAGTCCATCCCTGGGCAGTCTTTTTTTCTGACTGGGGCTGACCTGGATCTACCACATTACACAGTTGCAGTTACCACTGCTCAGGTCAGCTCTTTCTGAGACTCCTTTTTAAATCCTGACCTGCCCAATCTCCTACTGTGTTCATTCTGCACCTCAGCCTCTCTGCCAGCTTTGTGAATTGCTTATAAGTACTCAAGGCATGCAACCAAAATAGACATCTTCATCCTCTTCTGTGCACTGAGCAGAGGGCACAGTTGGCTACTTAGTGCCTGGAAGTAAGTTACCTGCAACTCATTCTACTCCAAATCCTGACACTTTTCCCATAACATCCCTTATATTTTCAGCACCAAATTTTTGGTGTTTAGCTCTCTTGCTGGCTGGCCTTCCCTACTGGGCCACCTGTGCCAACCTCTGTTTCCCCTTTGTGGTCAAGAAAGTAGATGGTGCTTATCCTCAGCCCCCAACACCTTTCACATCTTCACTAAATTCTGTGTATTTGATCCAGAACCATTATTGGCCAATCTGCTTCTCATCAACCACTTCTGTGCCTGCTTCTTGCAGATTTTTTTGTTACTCTTCACTGTTTGAATCTCCAGAGATGTCAACTGGTGAAGCTAGGTGTGGATGATGATTGTGGGTGATGGTTTAAAAAACTCTTGCTATGTAATAAGACTTGTGCTTCTTCAGCAATGATGGGTTGGTTCTAATTTTGTTTTCTATTTTTGCAGAAAATTACTAGCAAAAGTATTTAAAGAATAATTCTAACTTTTTCTGCCCTTTCACATAAGTCTTTCCTGGTAATGGCTATTCTCATATCAAAGATGAATAAATAATGTGAACTCTTTGGATTCACTTCAGTATTTTGGACTTACTCTGTTGAAGTAACTCTAGTTTATAGAATGTGAACATGCAAGGAAGCTGCTGGTACTTGGATGCCTTCTGACACTTTCTATTGAAGCAGTACAAGCAATTTACCATGATGACCTGACTTGTGTAGTGCTCAGTTATGGACTGACTTACTGGGCAGGGGAGCGTCTTTGCTTTGAAATGGTATGCTTTAATGTGCAGTGCCTGCAAAGGGCTTTTCAAATGCTGAGAAATTACATATAATGTGACATTCCATTCTGAGAAGTGGGACTTGCCAAGAGGCTAAATTTCACTAACTGCTTGGAAGAACCTGACCCTTCTGGTTCTGCTAGGGTTTGCTGGCTCTTCCCATCGTGCCTGTTGTAGGGTTTGTCATTGGACATCCTGCCAGAACTAGTCTTTTCCTTTGCATTCATAACACTTCCAAAGGGTTTAATGTCTCCATACCATCATCTTGTCTTCATCAGTGAAAACAGATATTTCTCATGTCTTACAGTTGCTGCTTCAGAGACGCTTATTTCCTTTTATTTTGCCAGGGGCTTTAAAAGGCAACTTGAATTGCTTGGGAATGCAGTCTTCACATATGTTCCGTAAAAAAAAAAAGTCTGTGTGTTGAGAGTATTGGATCTTCATTGTTTTATCATACTGAGAACACAGTCTGCACCCTTGGGATTATAAAATCCTCAAAGATCCTTTTTGTAAATGTCATTAAAGGGATTTGGATTTAGTTTTAGACTGCTGGCTTATAGCAATGCAAACTGCATTTGGAATGATTGCTACAGTAGCAGTATCCTTTAAGCTGGCCTAAACTATCTTCCTGGAGTACATTTTTTGCTAGAGATACAAAAACTGCTGTGGCTGCTTGATCCAATGGAAAAATTCATTGCACTAGTTCCAGGGAAAATATCTGAATCACTGAAAAGATGGTGTCCTGAAGAAAATGCTACAGGACATACTGGATCTTATTTTCCTTCAGTCTTGTCTGTAGATTGAAAAGTTTCTCTGAGTTAGAGCTGCCCTTTGCAGGATGTGTGGCTGCTTACACCTGGTTTAAGGGCATTATAAGGAAGATCTGTTTCCTGAGTCCCTGAGGAGCAGCGGAGGGAGCTGGGGTTGCCTCCTTTTGAGAAGAGGCTCAGGAGAGACCTTATTGCTCTCTGCAACTGCCTGAAAGAAAGGTGCGGGGAGCTGGGGGTTGGCCTCTTCTCACAGGTAACTAGTGACAGGACTAAAGGGAATGGCCTCAAGTTGTGCTGGGGCAGTTTGGGTTGGAAATAAGGAGACACTCCTTATCAGAAAGAGCAGTCAGGCACTGGGACGGGTTGCCCAGGGAGGTGGTGGAGTCACTGTCCCTGGTGGCGTTCAAGGATAAGTTGGACATGGTGCTTGGGGACATGGTTCAGTGGGTGACATTGGTGGTAGGGGGATGGTTGGACCAGATCATCTTGAATGTCTTGTCCAACTTTTAATGATTCTGTGATCCTAGTCATCTAGCTGAGCTGAGGGCTGAATCTGGCCCACCTAGTGACATTTCCTTTTTGGCAGGAGAGGATAGAGTAAGGCGGGGATTCTTCTTTGCCTTTGTGGTGTGAGCTTAAAGTTGTAAATAATTGCTCTTCACAAGAAGGAAATGGGAATGGTTTCCAGTATGAAGGCCTAGTGTGACTGCTGGGCCTTGCTGCTTAGCCTGCAAGCCCTGTTCCAGACACCACTTCCTTCATCCAACTCTGTAGGCAATGGAGGAAGCTCATCTTCTGTGGACATTGTCAAAGTGATGTGGAAGAGTTTATGCAGCCTTGTGTTGTTGCAGTGATGAAATAGCTGCTCTGTAAAATAGCTTCAGATTGTCAGAAGAGGTCTTTGAGAAGTCAGCTTCCCACAGACTTGAGAGAACTCAGCAGCAGAGAGGGCTTATTAACTTCTATATTCTAAGAGCTCATCTTGAGTGTTGCTCTTCTGAGTGACCAGAGAACTGCGTGGGGTGTGCAGAGGAGTGAATATGAAAACATCTCTGATTATGTGCAATATGCAATCCTCTTATTAAATATCAGCATTAAGCAGAGCCTTGATTTGTATATGCTATGGTCCTTTTTGTAGTTAAGATGTTCTGTTAGCGTGGTGACTAACGCCTCACTTCCCAGTTACAAGCAGGCATCTTATTTGCACAGCTTCAGCTCTTTATTCTTGCTTCTAACTGATCATTTAGCAGGCTGGCTGCTGGCATGGCTGGGCCCTGCAGATTGCAGGAGGGTGCTCAGAATGACACACATCATTACCCAGGCACTAGCCCTGTCTGCAGGGAATTGTGCAGAAATATATTGATGTCTGGCTTACTAAGGCTGATAAAACACAATGCCACTTGCACTGGCTGTTAGTGTCGGTGTCTTTGGGCATGATGATATGCCACAGTAGGTGTAATGAGTAAAATGAAATCTATTAGTGTTGCAGGTCTATCATAGCTAATTTAACCTAACTATGTAAGAACCTTGGCAGCTTCAACTGCCTTAAAATGGTACTTATCATTTGTTTTCATACATAATTTAATGAAACGATCAGTACAGTATGACCACAAGCATGGTTTAAAGCTAAGTGGAAATATAGAAGGGAAGACACGGAAAAGAAGTTAGAGAAATCAATCTAAGGAGAACAACTAGGTGAGAAAAATGGAAGGAGACTAAGGGATGGATAGGTAGAGGTAGGATTTAGAGGGTTGAAGAGGAAGTAAAATCCAGGAACCCAACAAACTTTGAAAGAGAAAGGGAAAATGGTCTGTGGTATGTTAGTCTGTTTTGAGCACTATCTCAGTGTTGTATTTTGTAGTCCCAGATCTGGAAGGCATCTCAAGACACTTTTATACTTTTCTTCCCCAGGGCAGGATCATGTGCACACTTTAAAATGTTGCTGACCCATTTTCATGTGCACTGAAGAGAATGCATGGCACTCATTAATTGCATGGGTACTCTTTTAGACTGGCTCTGCTCAGGCATCTGGAAATATTTAATTGATACCAAGCATGACTAGAGGCTGAATCCAGGTACTGGAATAGTCCCCTCAATCCATGTAACTTGGTAAGAAGCCATGTGCATGCAGCAGATACCAGTAACAAAGGTAAAACCAGTTCTGCCGGGTATAATTGAATCTTCAATGTCAGTAAGTGAATTGAGGTTGTTTTTTCTTTGCTATTTCTGTGGATTCATTCTTCAGTGTTGCAAAAGTAGCAAAAGGCTTAGCATCCACAGAAATAGCAATGAGAGGTAGCTAGAAAATGACACTAGTAAACTCTGGTTCTCACTGTTACTGGTGCTTCCTGACACTGTCAGGTCAGTGCACACCTCTGCTTCTGTTTTGCTACTTGCCCTATGTTTGAATGATAGGTCTTTAAAGCTAGAGCTGGAACAAAAAGTCCTGCACTTGTAAATGAGATTTCTTATGTGGAGTTACCAGTATTTATGAAGCTTTTCTTGTATACAGCATGTGCTATCATGTCCCAATAAGAGTATCAGTAAAAACGAGGAAAGGAAGAATAAAAACAATGAAAGGAAGAGTAAGTTGTTGCTGAACTGACTGTAGAGTTTCTGCTATATTCAGATAAGTTTGGGAAACTTGTTTGAGTATTAGCAACTCCAATTCTCTGTACTTTCTAATGCAAGCAATGGGACAGTACTTAAAACTCAGTTGGCAAACCCAAGCTGATTCAGACAAATCCCTTTCACATACAGATTCAACCATACCATTCATCAATTTTAGCATGTACATGAAGTGGTGTACACCAGAAATCAGTACAATTAAACAATGTTAATTCTGAATTTTGAAGCCCATAATTATATTAGTGATCATAAAACCTGCAGCAGAGCTAATGAAGGCTGACTTCCATTGGTTTTGTCTCATGATTTAACTCATGTTTTGCCTGGATTATACTAAATCCTCATGTCTCAGAAGCCACATGCAGGAGGGCCATTAGTGATACTGTAATTGGTGGGGAAATGTCTGACAGCTGCACCTTATTAGGCAACAGACTGTCACAATGGGAGAAAAACCTTGAAGAGATAAATTCCTTGGTGTCTCAATCTTATTTCAGTTGTGGCTTTCCCATCATTAAGGAAGAACTCTTTCTAACAGAGGCTTTATTTTCATATGAAGTTAAAGCTTACAGTGTTTGTTCAGCCTATTTTTATAGAGTTCTCCCTTTTCCATGCTCATCAGCTTTCACAAAACTTATGGGAACTCAGCTGATATATCCAAGTTGCTTGAAACTGGACAGGAACTTGAAAAGGGGGCATGGAGCATATACATGCTCTAGTTATTTAGGATATACTCAGAGGCATGTGAAGCAAAACATCATATGTAGGCACTCATTCCATTTTTAATGGTGGAATCTGTGATGGGGGAGTGTTCATTCCTTTTATCTCTTTTTACATCATCCTCGGAAGTATCTTGTTCATATTTCATTCCTCCTCTGACTGCAAGGCAAGATGAGTGTTCTGTGATCTGAGAGGACAACTGCCATGAAGAATAACTTCAACTTCCTTTATAGGAAGATGATCAGAGCATGAAATACTGGTGATGAGCATCTGAATACAGTAAATGGCAAGCAAAGTTAATCCTTGTTGGCAGCTGTCTCAGAAAAGCCACAGATGTATGTGCATGGAGAAACTGAGGAGCATTTCTGGACCTACATTGGCTAAGGACATCTGTGACAGTTTTCCAGTTTCAGGAGGACTTAAACCTCTAGAGCCTCAGTCTAGCAGACCCTACAAATGCTAAGTTAGCTTAGATTAAAAGAAAAAAAAAAAAAACACAAACAAATCTTGTTTTTGAGATTCAATGTTAAAATACATTATAGACAACTGGGCTGTCTTCCACACTTGTTATTCTGTAGCATGAATTGTGTGTATTGTTATCAGGAATACTGATTCTGCTGATGATCTTAGCTTGTTACATGTGTTGTCTGCAGTAGACAATAACTATTATTTGGGTGCCTTTGCATTAGACAAAAGATGATTAAACATATCACAGAATCACAGAATTTTCTAGGTTGGAAGAGACCTCAAGATCATCGAGTCCAACCTCTGACCTAACGCTAACAGTCCCCACTAAACCATTTCCCTAAGCTCTACATCTAAATGTCTTTTAAAGACCTCCAGGGATGGTGACTCCACCACTTCCCTGGGCAGCCTGTTCCAGTGCCTCAAACATGCAAGTCTATTTAGTTAAAATAGGGTTTTATGCAGCAAATCAGTCTTAATGCTTTTCCAGAAGCTATGCTTACAAAAGCACTTTAAAGTGTAGCATGTGATATTGGTGAGACAAGTTCTTTCCAGGTGAAGAAAGCCTCTTAGATTTTTATTGCTAGTGCTGCTGCCTCTGTTTTCATGAGTTGCTTGGGGTCATGATGCTCCTGTTGTCTGATTTCATACCTGCATGATTCTCTGGGCTGTATTCCTGTTTTGGTTAAAAGAAGTTTTGTATGCTTTTGTGTTGTTGCAGTCTGGTTCATGAGGATTGCTCGTACTTGTCACCAGTTTTTCCTAGAGGTAAACTGGGTGCCCTCTCTTTTGATGACTTGGTACTGTTTGTACAGGATTGGAGTTCATGGTAGTTCAGTAGGTGGAGGAGCATCTCTTGCTTTAAAACTGTACTGACAAATAAGTGGCGTGTGTATCCTTCCTTACAAGGAGATTCCCAGCTACTGTTATCAGAAGTACTTATTTGGAGTAAAACAAGGAGCTTAAGATGGTTCTTTTCCTTTGGAGGGGGGAGAAAATGCAGACGTCCAAGGCAGGCTTCTAACTGTTAAAATGATCAGCAACAAAACCTTTCTAAAAGAGTATAAAACTTTATTTGCAAGTAGCCCTCAATTCATCAAACAAATGTGCAAAGTAAAAGCACAGCAGTAAATTGTATTAGCATACCTCAAATTGGACTCCAGTTCAACATTATTTCAGGAAATTTAGATGTTAAATTTCAGATGAAATATGTATCAGGGGAGGCACACTGCTTACTTTTCCAGTGTTTTTAAAATCATAAATAGCTCATAATAATTTACAAGACAAGCTTTTAACTAAATGTTATTGTTCTTGTTTTCTTATCCATCATTTGAATGGTAAACATCAAACCATAAATACTTCAAGTTATCCCCTTCAACAAAGAAAATGTGATTAACTGATCACCTTATTGTGAAAGCCTTGCAAAGTATGTACACATAGAGAAGTGAAATCATGAACTGCTTTATGCAAAATAATTTTCAATAAATTCACAAAGTCTTCTGGTTCATACTTGCTTTTCAAACTTACCTTCTTTCAGATCAATATAGAAATAACCTTGACTTGAGTATTTAAAAAATGTGGGGGATTACATCCTGTGAATTTTTCAGACAAATATCTGATTTTACAGATTCACATGCTTTCTATTTAGTGAATTTTAAATCCAGAATTTAAACTACGGTGGGTTGCTGTAGCACCACCTAAGTACTGTCAAGAGGCCCTGGTTCTTGTCTACCAAGACAATGTAATCTGAAAAATAAGCAATAATTCTTCAAAAAATTTTAATTTCCTTAAAAACAGCAAGAAATGTGCCTGAAGAGGGTGTTTCTGGGCACAAGTTGTTTAAAGGCAGTTATTGCTGTTGCAGTTACTTGCGTCAAATTTAAGTTTCCCTTTTGTCTCTGCTGTCACTCAGTACTTTTTATCTTTCTGGACCTCAAGTGTCTTGTTTTCAGCATTATTTCAACAGCCATTTATTTTAGACTTCCAAGTTTTGCTAACATAACAAACATATCTTACTGATTTTTTTTTTTTATTATCTGAGGTAGCTGAGCCAAATGGAGGGAGATAAAGACAGTAGCTTTTGTGCAAACCATGTCATGAGCTTTGGCTGTGTTAGCAGATGAGGATCAGGGCCAAGCAAGGGGGAGCTGGCCTAAAAGTGCTAACTACCTCTTTCCCAGTTACTTTCCAGGCTTGTCTGGGGAGTTCAGGATGTCCTGTTAGGTAGCTTGCATGCAATCACTTCTTTCAGTTGTACCTTGCAAGGTAGTCTCAGCCCTGGGAAGCTCCCTGGGCATGTTTAATTTATAGGGATGTTGACTTCCTCAAGCAACCTGAGCTAGCAGCACTGAGTGCTGTTGTATGGTGGTTACTTGGTGCCATGACCACTACCCTGGGGAGCCTGTCCCAGTGCCCGAGCACCCTCTGGGTGCAGACCCTTTCCCTAACCCCCAGCCTGACCCTCCCCTGTCCCAGCTCCATGCCGTTCCCTTGGGTCCTGTCGCTGTCCCCAGAGAGCAGAGTTCAGCGCCTGCCCCTCCGCTCCCCTCGTGAGGGAGCTGCAGGCCGCCATGAGGCCTCCCCTCAGCCTGCTCTGCTCGGGGCTGAGCAAAGGACCTCAGCTGCTCCCCTCTAGATCTTCCACCATCTTCACAGCCCTCCTTTAGACACTAATAGGTTTGTCCTTTTACTGTGGCAACCAAAACCACACACAGCATTGGAGGTGAGGCCCCACCAGTGCAGAGCAGGACAATCCATTCCCTTGGGTGGCTGATGCACCCCAGGTTGGCTCTTTTGGCTGCCAGGGTGCACTGCTGGCTCATACTCGGCTTGCTATTGACTAGTGATGTACCAAAGAAGCAGCACTGCAGCAGTTACAAGGAAGTGAAGAGTGAGGGAATTGAGCTGTGTATCAGAGCGTGACATTTTAAGCCTCAGGGGATTAATACAAGCTTTTACAAAGGGGTTGATTTTTCAGGGGGCTGCCTTTCCCTCTCAGGACTTCTGCTTTATCACTCAGTCACTTGTCCATGTATCAGTCCTGATCTCCTAAGGTCTGTCTTGTCTCCTTTCCAGTAAACACCTTATCCCCCCTCATTACCCTCACTCCCCTGCTATGTAAACAGCAATGATGCTTGCACTTTTTTCTTTTATTTTACTCCATCACTTCCTTTTTTTTTATCACCACCTTCCTGTTTCCTCAGATTTGTTTAGGACCACCTTCCTATACTGAGCTCAAGCTGCCCAAGCCATGGGGTTTCTCAAGGTGGTCCCATTGTACCGACAGCTGCAGATCTTCTGTTCCTTGGGACAGATAAGCCCATGGTGCAGATGCTGGCTCGCTATTCCTGCCCTGACAGCTTCAGAAAGCAGGGGTTTTAATCTTTCTTGTTTCTCAGCACAGGTGCAGTTGGGTGAGGCTCTTTTCCAGTTTTAGAAGAAAATTATCCTTTGCCATGTAGGAGGAGGAAACAAAGGGTTATTAAATAGTGGCAGCTGAGCAAAACTTTAATGTCTGTCTATTTTGTCTTTCTGCAGATAAGTTGCTCGAGTGACAGATGACAGCTCTATTTGTCCCTGTGCAGGCTGGTAAGAGCAGCAGGGAGAACAAATTCACGCTGCTCTTGGGGAAGAGGTGAGGGGCTGCCCAGGTACCCTGGCTTGGTGCTTCAGCAGCATTTTGAGATGGAGTTGGAGGATTTCCCTGACGGTGTAGGGGGATCAGTGAGCAGCAGCTTCCCAGCAGGGTTTCTGGGAATAGCACTAAACCCCACAGCACACAGCAAGAGGGTTTTGTGCTCAGTCAGAAGCAGGCAGAGATGATGCAGTTCCCCACGCCTCCACCCAAGGCAGGGATGGGATCTGCGTGAGAAGGTTTTCCACGTGAGATTCAGAGCCTGGGGTGACCTTCCTGCCAGCATGCTTGGCAAATCTGCAGCTCAGCTATTGCTTTTGGTGGAATCACAGGAGAAGGGAGATCACTGCTGTTCACCAGCACCCTGAGCCAGCTCATCCTTCTAGCTATTTCTGTCTGCACTTATCTATAGCATCATTCCCCTTGTGTCTGTGTACCTGCCAAGCATTCAGAACAGGCATGCCTGTGGCAGCCTCTTCCTTTCTCTCCAGCCTGTAGGTTAAATGATTGGATATTTTTTTGTTGTTGTTGTTTCTCTGCATTGAGAATTTACTGTGTGAAAGCTAAGCTGAAGAAATGCTTTCAGGAGCAAGTGGGCAGAACCCTACTCCTTCTAAGCCTCTAAGGAGGTCCTGCAGCATCCCTTGCTACACTGTTCATCTTGATCTTTAAAAGTGATGGTTTTCTAGAGTGAGACATGGTCACAGGTAACAACAGCCTATCCAGAGTTTTCATGCAAGAGAGAAGGACTGGATCTGACTTGCTTGCAAAGGGACCTGGAGCAGAAAGCTGGGTGCTCGGGTGAGTTCATACAGATAACCTGCAATGTGCAACGCTCTGTGATCTTCTTTGTTATAGACTTTGAGTTAATCAGTGTTAAAGATGGCAGTACCAAAAATCCCAGCATCTATATGCTATCAGTGCACTATACTTTCTGTATGCTATATGTGTTGTTTTTGTTTAGTGTTTCTGGGCAATGATCTAGACCACTCTGAGTATTGTACATCTCACTGTGGCTTGTAGATTTGTTCCCAGCTGGGAATCTCAACATTCACATCTGGAGTTGTGCAAACACGTGCAGACTTGCAAAACTTACACGCTGCCTTTGAGTCTCTGTGGTGATATGGGTTTGAGCCAGTGTATTTCACTCAGATTGGAAAACTGGAATTAAGGCATTTCTTCTACTTCAGTATATGACTTGAGAGGCAGAGAAGCAAGGGTAATGTGTATGCTTGTAGCATGCTGCTTCTGATCCTTAAAATACAAGCTTTGGTCTTAATGAGATCTTTTATCAGGTTCTTAAGACAAAAATTGCTTTCTGGTGTTTTTAATTACCAAATTGTTTTTCAATATGAGGCTGTCAGGACTCCCCAGATATTTTCTTCTAATCTTCCAGTGGTTGAAACTGTGTAATATTTGAAATAAGACTTGGATTTAAGTATCCTACATTGATATGTTTGTCAAGCCTGTGATTTATGTAGGGATTCTTATGAAAATACCTACGTCTGCAGTTATTTTGATGAGAAAAATATTGCAGTATGTGGAGTACCTAAATATGTAAATTGCTTCTTTGTGTTTGTAAAATGCCTCTGTGCTATAGACAATTACTGATTTGAAAAATTTAACTTTAAAGTATCAGTATTTTTTTTAACAACTTCCACAACAGTCTAAGGATATGTGTAGTTGGCTCCTGCCCAGATAGGACATTTGGGCTGAAATTACTTTGCCTTCCTAGCTACGGTCTGAATGATGCTTCTGGCCAGAAGGTGAGTCTTCAGCTTTCTGGCTGAGTTACCTGTGGGATGATGAAGTTAAGCCTGGCAGATCTAAGGAAGAGAGTATGTATTTTGCCCTGATTGTTTGAAGTTATCTGTCTTAGGATCAGTCAGAACTGAATATTCAGTGTTTTTTCTAATGAGTTAACACATAAACAGAACAAAAACCAAGTTCTACTTTTCTCTCAATCATAAGTACAAGTAATTAGTTCTTACACATCAGTTATTTTGAGTTGATGAGAGGGCAGTGATCGCATTTGTAAATGACACTACACTGTTGTACATATTCAAGAATGATAGTGCAGGAAACACGGAGTCGTTTTGCGTCATTTTTGCCATCTAAAAGTAGAGCCAGTCATTCAGGCCCTTACCAAGTCCAAGAGAGAAGTGCACAGCTCATCTCACATAACCACTCTGGAGGAGCTTTGTCCCCTTTGGGTACACAATGTCTATGCAGTTAAATAGCTTAATTCTCCAGCTCAGTCCCAGGTTCTCGTTTCCCACTGGGATTTGGTTGCTTCATGTTGCATGCTTCATATGCTTGTTTTCCGGAGCAATCTAATTACCTCCCTCTGGGATAAAACCTGTCCTATTTTTGAGGACAGCTTACTGAGGGGCTGCTTGCTGGAGGACTCCTGTGTGACACCACAGCAGGTCTGGCTCCCCACGATGTTCATGGTCCTACATCTGTTCAAAAGTTACCAAACATACCTATGTGCCCACACCTTGCTCTAGGACATGCAACACTGCCTTCATGAAGTTAAAAGTACTGCTTGGGTGAGCTGCAACACAGACTTGCTGCTGTGTTGGATGATTTTGAATGGAGAAAATAATCAGTTGTTACAGGGCACCTAGTTGTGGGCAAAGGGCTTAAGATGTGGGTGTAACCAGGGGAGTATAGACTGGGGCAGCTGGGTGGGTGCTTTGGGGTGAGAGATCTTCTCTGTGGGGTCTGTTTTTTGGCAGGTTATATGGTGTCTGTTTGGCCAGGAATGTCTTTACATGCAGAGCTGGTCTAAGTGCACCAGGCAGCCAACAGATGGAGCAGGTCTTATCTGGCATGCCTTGCACAAGGTCTCTCAGCAGGTGAGTGCCAAAGCTGGATGTAAAAGCCCGAGTTGTGTGTCACACCACCTCTCCAGTATCCACACAATCCTGCTGTTTGAGCTGTCCTTGTTCTCATGTGATTCATGAAATGCCTGGTAGAAACCCAGGTGCCCTCCAGACTTCCGGTGGGTCTGGCTGGGCAGCGCTGAACACCATGGCTACAGGAGGATATGAAATCAGCATCTGCAGGATAAGAGAGGAAAAACAAGGGGAAAACAGTTTCTGAGATTTTGCAAACATCACAGCTAAGGTTGTGTTGTGCAGCAAAGGTAGCAGGTACATGGCACTGTCAGAGTGGTCACGGTGGCCATAACCGACCCTTTACAAGCCACTAAACCACACATTTGTGAACACAGCTACAGCATGCTCCTTTGCATTCCAGTTCCTATGGAAACATGATGTAAGAATGTCTAAAATAGGTACAGTGCTTTGAAACTATTTTGATTTTTCTTTTCCCCTCAAATCTCCTTCATTACCTTTCTAGCTGAAGTTTTAATACATTAAAAAGGTCACTGTTGTCATCCATCAATGGTGTGCTACCCTGGGTGCCCAGGTCTCTGTGTCCTGGGACCTGATTCCCATATGGAGATAAATATTCACTTCCCCATCCTTCTTGCTCAGAGTTTGGGTAGGCTCTGGTTGTAAGTGCTAAACATATATATGTATACAAACACATGTACATACACATTAAAGTGGGCTTGGCTCCAACTTCACCTCTTACCCACTAACCAAATGAGAAATGTATGTCTATTTGCAGCAACAGGTGAAAGTACAAGCTTTTTCCCAGCTCCTGTTAGGATCATGACATTATGTTGGCTGGGAGGGAGTGCTGGAGGTCACCTCGTCCAGCTGCCCATGAAGGCAGAGCCATCTTCAGCAGTGGTGCAGGAGGTGGTGGTGCACCAGATGGAGACACCCTGCAGGTCTCATTTGCCTCCCCAGGAGGATAAATGTTGGAGCAGGCCATGGGCTCTTGCTAACAAAATTGTTCTCCCCACGAGGATGTGCACCCTGGTAACTGAAAAGGGGACAGTGTCCTTTAAAGCATGTTCCTACAGAGCTCCTGTGGTTTCTTTGTAAAAGTTGCAAAGCCATCGTCTCTTTGAGCAGTCTCGCTGACCTGTAATGTCAAGGATTTTCAAAATAGACAAATCCTGTTTTCAAAAGCCTCCTTTGATGGGGGAGCCTTATTGAGTGCTAGGGCTAAATCCAGTAAAGGGCTAAAAAGCCTTGTATAAAACCAGGGGCTAATTTTTGCTCACTTCTAGGTTTCTGCCATCTTTCAGTGCCCTAGAACTCAGCATAATGCACCAGGAGATGAGCTGGAGACAAGTTTTTGGTATTTAGGGGGAAGCAGGTGTTTATATCCAGAAAAGTGATTCAGGACTTTTTTGGCAGTGACAAAATGTGACCCTGTACACTGGATACTTATTTCCCTTGGTATGTGTGTTCTCTAGACACTTCCTGATCTGAGGAGCTGCCCACCTGCCACTTCTGTCTGGCCCTGCTGTATCCCTGCAGTGGAGGTAACAAAAGCTGGGCTGAAATAAAAAGTTGATGTTGGAGCAGTATTTTTCCTGACTGCACATCCTAGACAAAATGTATTACAAAGATTTCTGATGGTACAGGTCTAGCTGACATTATGCTGCAATATTAAACTGTTTCAGCCATTTGAGAAGTGTGGTCATCTATCTGAATCCTATTCCAAATCCTCAGGACAGATTCTGCTCAGGGTTGCATTTGTACAGCTGATGGGCAGCAAGCTGTGCAGTGTTCCACCTTGTTGGGTACGTAGCCTTTGCACAATGTTTTACATGCTTGTGACAAGCATATACTGTGTTGCCACTTTTATTTTGATGCAACACCAAAAGCCAGTACAAGTAGTATGTCTCATCTTAAAAACAGAACAAAACTTTCCAGACTTATTCAGGGTTGTTATAGTGGAGTTCGGACCATTCATTAACCAAGAAGGCAAATTCAGTTGTGAATACTGGTCAGAAAAAGTATTCTTGAGCTTGGTGTTTGCATTTCATGTCTGCTAAGGTCCTTACTTGCTTGAATAACAATTGTTGGCTCCAGCAGTAAAAGCAAATACCAACAGAGATCAGAATCCTGAACTCCAGAGATGTTGTGGATTACAAAGGGAAATTGCTCTGTTCTAACGTGGAAATGCAAGGGTGAAATTTTGATTGTGAAGTCTCTTCTCTAACTGCTTTGAAGCTGGACCAATGTAGATGTAGCCTTTATAACCTAACCGGAAAGTTCATGCACATACACACTATGTAGGTCATTCACATTTATCCCACATTGTCAAGAAATGAATGCAGGAAGACTTCAGAAAATATTGCCTTGCAACCCTTTCATTATAGCAGATCTTTCCCACTCCTTGTTCGTCTACACATTTTATAGTGGGGAAAAAAGCTAACAAGACACCTGCTAATATTCACAAATAACTGAGAAATGAAATGCTGAATAAACGCAGCTCCAATGGCTAGCGAGTAAGGGGCAGCTGGAGATGCGTAGACTTGCAAGTCTGAGGGACAGATGCTCTGAAGTAGGAAATTGTTTACACTTTTACTAAGTCATTGCAAATTTTTAACAGTGTAATAAACTTTGGAAATGACTTCAATTTGAGAAAATAAATATTGCAATTATTTAAAAAAAAAATATATTGTGGCACATCATTAAGATAATATTAAATTCAGACCACAAGCAAATAGTTTTTAACTTGTAAATTGTTCTCAAGAGATTTTATCTTGAGGGTAATTGTATTGAAACCTGCCCCATTATTTAAACCCTTTCTAGCCTCCCCGTCTTGCCTACTGCATCAAGTTTTCGTGGGCCCCAGTGCTGTCAGACATGCTGACCGTGGTGTGAACAGTAATGATGGCTTGGCAGACCTGTAATTGAGACATGCTGTCCATTAGGTTCCCACAGGAATTCGCATTAAGTTTGGTCATAACTAATGATCTGCAGCTACAAAAATCAATTCAGTTCAAAGGGAGCGCTGGACTGGGAGGCAATGCAAGCTCTGGTGAAGGCAGAACTTTATAGCTAGGGAAGTGAAAATGCTAGATTTCCTATCTAAACAGTTCTGAAAATGTGCAAGCTGCAGCGCTAGGAAAGAGGTGATGATGTTCAAGCTGTAAGCACCTGGAGAAGTATTGACTCTTCATCCATCTGAAGGCAAGCTGGGGCAGGGAATGGAGCCAGACCCTGAAGAAGGACACTGTCTGGTTGAGCCATTTCTGAAGCCATGATTCTTCTAGGGAAAGCCAAGGGACAGCAGTCAATATGGGTAGTGATGTCAGAATTAATTTTTGCTGATCAATACACGTTGCCTAATCAAATAACTACATGTCTTCAAGGATTAACACTTTTATATTGAATTAATCTGTCCCCGTTTAGGGTCAAAATTGGGGTAGGTTATAATAATTTCTGGTTTAACTTTGGTTCTGCATTTTCTCAGCTAAAGCATGATACTTGCTTTGTCTCAAATGCTTTCGCACAGACCTGGTGCATGTGTGTGTGGTGTGTGAATTCTCCCCCTCCTTTCCTAGCCACAAAGAAAGTTTGTTTGCATAGATGCCCTGGGGATTTACATTTTAGCGTACCACTGTCTTTGAAATTCCAGCTTTCTTAAAGTGAGCCTACAGTGTAGCATCTCTTCACAATGTATATTTTTAGGAGAATACCACACTTGATATTTTTTTTTTTAGGAGTAGGTTGGTGTGCTTAAAAAAAAAAAGGAAGCAAGCTTTGCAAGTAAACAGAGTACTGAACAGAGCATCAGGAGGTCATCATCACTTCCCCTGTCCTGTTATTTATCTGTTTGGTGATCTGGGACAAAGCGTTTCACTGTTGTTTTTTTCCACCTGACTTAGTATTTTCCCCGTGCTTTATCTCATCCTACTGTAATCTCTTTGAGGTTGTCTGTTTCTTACCATGTGTTTGTGTAAACCCTTCCATATCTGACTGTCTACCTGTAAGCAGTTGAAAATGAGGGCATGTTTTGGAATGACCAAAACCAGAGTAGAAAATGCACGTCTCGAGAGATTAAACATTATGAGTAATTGATATCAGAAAATAATATTTTTTTCAGGTCTGAAATGCCTGGCCTAGTTCTAGAAGGAAACTTTCATTTCTGTGAGCAGGAGTACATTGAGTGTAGCCCCCAGGAATTTAGCCTGAGAGAAATCCAGTTGCTAAGAAATAATTGTTTTGCTGAGGTGAGTTTCTACGTGTTAATATGAGCCATAACTTCCCACCTGATCCCTCAGTGGTGGTTTTCTAAAGGGCATGGTGGACCTGCACTGTCTGGGCTTTGTCCCCTCTGGAAAGGCATATCAGGATATTTTGGGTTGTGTTACCTTTTTTTTCAGAGCAAGTGGAGTTACTGTATTGCTGCATACAGGGAGAAGCTATGGCAGAGCCCAGTACCTTGCTTCAATCTGATCCCAGTAATTTCCTCAAATCCAGTTGATAAATCAAGTCCCAAACTACCCTTAGCAATCAAAAGTGCCAATCCACCTCTGAGTAGATGCAGACCAAGCCCTTGAAAGTGTTCAATTTCTAAGCTAATTCCCCTGGCCTGTTTCCTTCCCCCAGGACATTTCATTATCGGACAGGTTGAAAGCTGGGGAGAGATCAGTAAATTTTTTGCAGTTTTGATGGCATGCGTGTTCGGATCAAACTGTTATAACACTTGTGAGATCTGCAGATTGCTTTTTAAAGTCTATTTAATCCCTTTGAGCGTACTGTGCACTTTGTAGCTTTTAAATAGTGCTTAAGCTCCAAGTTCTGCCACTGTTTATGGAAACCAGGTTGTTGTCATTTGTAAAACGATGAGGATCTTCTAAGCCCACTGGCTCCCATTGCAGTCAATGGGATGTTGCTGCTTTGGATGCCAGCTGGAAGAGGATCAGCTCTCTGCCTCTGGGAAATGTACCTTTAAATTGTCCTGCATCCTACTTCATTAATTAATGCATTCTGCACTAAGCCGTGACATTTTCATTTTCTAAGCTGTTTATTAATTCCGACACTGAATAATTAAAAAGAAAAAAAAGCTCAAGGAAGTGTACAATTGAATACCCTCATGGAAGCTGCATATACCAGAAGGTATGCAGTGTGTAGGGTGGATTGCAAGCGTAAACCAAGAGCTATCCAAGAGCCAACATAATCCAGAAGTCGTACCCCCCAATTATGCATGGGTAGTGTTTTTAAATGAGTGCTGCAATACCCTGAGAGTGCTTGTTTGTTGCTTTTAACTACAGAGCTTGGTGTAGAGTTGCAGGCTGACATAGCGAGGCAGCATCATTAACCTCCTTTCCACTATAAGATGTGATAAATGTGGGCCAGAGTATTCCCTGAACATGATTTTTTTAAATGCTCTGTCTCTAGATAAAGCACATAGTGGTGTCCTACCATATTTCTGCAGCAAATTTCAATAACAACAAATGAAATGGGGGGAAAAATAATAAAAAAAAGCTGTACTTTTTTTGGGTGCTGTGAGGAAACAAACTGGAATTTATGAGTTAGCTGCCAAGAGCCATCGTTCTGTGTCTTTGAGAGAACAGTAAGCATTTTAATCTGTATTTTTGCCCAGTGTTTCACTTTTTCAAAAACACAGCAACGTGTTTTAATCTTTTGCTTCTCCATGTTGCATTTTATCTTTTCCCCTTAGGTTTTGAGAGAAAACTGGGTTCAAAGACTTTGACAGAGGAGCAGATCAGATAAATCTGTGCAAGTTTTGTTCTGATTTGTACTGAAATGACACTGTGGTGTGGCAAAAGCACTGGGAAAAATTAAGAGTGCACAGCCCTCAGGAAGTATTAAGATTTAATAGCAAGGCTGAAACCTGATGTGCCATTCCTAGCCCTGTGGAGCTTTGCAGCGTGGCATTTGGATGTTCTCGTAAGCATGCTTCAAAATGAGCCTGTGCTTGGTTATGCAAATTATTCGTGTATCAAGGAATCACTGTGTGCTACAAAATTAAAGCGGGGAGGAAAAATAACCACCGTGGGATAATATGCAATAAATCCACTGAAGCTGCTGGCTCTGGTGAGGTAATGTCTTGTCCCTATATGGGTGGAACATTTCTCTGTGGAGTCATTAGGGTTCTGCTCAGAAGCATCCAGCTGGTTGAACCACAGTGGGAAGAGCAGCGATGCCGAGCAGCTCTCGGGTTTTCCCAGTAGGAACGCCCTGCTGGGAAATGGGGTGCGCTGGCATGATGGTCTGAAAGGCTCAGCTGTGGCAGCTCTTTGTAATTGCTATCCTCTCCTGATTTCTCTGCCGAATGCACAAAAATGCTCCTTGCAAACAGATCTGAGAACAAAATACTTGACTTGTCACCAGAATAATACTCAGCATGCCAAGCTGTGGTTTGCGACTCGGTCGCCTCCCTTGTTTCTCGGGAGCGCGGTTTGATAGCACGTCTCTCATCTGCTGTTGTGGTGCCAAAGCCCGACACTGAGACGAACGCATCTGTTTCAGTCGGTGATGTTTAATATTTTATGATCCGAGCAGATTAGTGCCTCCCCAGGTAGGAGGCACCAATGCTAATGAGCGAGGAAGTGTTTTCTGGCTTCCCAGGGCACACGTGCGCTCCGTGTTTCGGTAGGTAACCACACCACGAGTGGTGCTGGCGGTGTTCACTGCTGCCTGCACCGAGTAGCCTTTTCCCACTACTTCTGCTGGAAGAACGCATCGCTCGGTTTTCTCTTCTGGCCCACACAGCTGCCAGAGGAAGCCTTTTCTGTGTGGAGGCTGAGGCTGGTGGAGGAGTCGTGGAGTCCCGCTGGAGGCTGGTAAGCATTGCACCCCAAAGATGTGTGGTGTGAGCAAAGGGCAGCTGGGGATGCTCGTGTTAGTGGCTACAGTTTTGGTCCTTACTTCAGTAATGAATGCTTGGCTCAGTAGTGCTGTATTCACTATAGACCTACAGCAAAAACATCTCAGGTCTTCTATGATAAATTCAAGTTTAATTTTTTTCTTATTTTGGTACACAGTTCAAACTGATTGCTACATAAGATCTATTTTCTATTGCCACACTAGGTGGAAAAGAACGGTAAGGTTTATCTTTTGTACCTTCCTGTGAGCTTATATCAAGGCAATTGTATAGCACAGCAGTTGCTATATCCCATTAAAAGGCTGTTATATGGAGTACTCTCACCATTGCTTATGAGGGTTTGTTTTGAATGCATACTTACTCTTTGCATAATTTCCTAAGCTGTTGTTTAACCTTACCATTCATTTTTCAACATGTCATGCTAAATTCTGCTTTTTCTCTTTGATCTTGTGGTATTTGTCAGGAGGACTTTCAGTGTAGTGTTTCTTAGTCTACTGCACACAGAGACTACAGTATTAAAGAAGAAATGGAAGTTGATGAATTAGAAACATTAAATGATGGGCTTTTTTGTTGTCTTGTGCTGAAGACACGAGCAGGGGTGGGTCCTGTGACCTCAGATTCCCTTTCGCCTTGGTGCCTGTGGGGTATGGGATATAGGTTTGACTTTGGGGGGGCTGGTGACACATCTTATCCCACTTTTTTCTCTGTTTCATGGCAGATGACAGAGTAGGTAATGAAAACCCATGAAAGCATTAGGGTGTACGTGCTTTCCTCAGAGGTTCTCAGAGCTGGTGTAATTAAGCTTAAGAGATTCTTAGTCTGGAAAACAGCAATTTAACCTCGAGTCTAGGGCTGGGATTGCTCACAGCAGAGATGCCTGAAACTATAGGCTGAGTGTGACAGAGCCCTGGCACAGGATGCCCAGAGAGGCTGTGGGGTCTCCTCCTTGGGGATCTCCAAAAGCCGCCTGGACTTTGTCCTGGGCAGCCTGCTCTGGGTGTCCCTGCTTGGGCAGGGGGGGCACCAGGGGCCTCCAGGAGGCCCTGCCAGCCTCAGCCATCCTGTGTGACTGGAGCAAATCCTAAAGCTGCATCTTGTGCAGAGTTAGGAATGATATATCTGAAGATATGTAGCAGATCAGAGCCTTGGGACTTTAATGAGGCCCTAAAGGACTTCCTGAGCTAAAACACCAGGTTTGTGTTTCAGCTGGCTTTACATGACAGGTAGATATAGACAGGGACAGCCCCATTTTTCAGCACTGAGGAGGGCAGGATTGAGTACTTAAGAACATATCGAGCAGAAACCTGAGTTGTGCATGGTGTGCTGTTGCTCGTACCTGGGTTAGCCAGGGCTTTTTAGATCACTGTCCTCCTAAACTCCACCTACACAATTCCTGGGGGCTTATGCCTGCCCCTCCAGGTCATACCATGGTGTTTGAAACAAATAGCTCTAGAAGTGACTATTCTTCCTCCACAAAATTATAGGGAGCTCATTAATGTCTTTCAGTATTTCAGATTTTTTTGTCAGACTGGAAAACTTGAAAACAAAATTAACTTCTCTTTCCCCCAAAACAAAGCATAATGATTTTATTAAAAATAATCTGAGTTGCTCAGTATATTTTTTTTTTTTTTTTTTTTTTAAGTACCACTACTGAGTTATTTCAGCATGAAGTTAGGAAAAGACAGGGTCAAATCAATGTGCTGTGTATGTGAACAAGGTGATACAGACCCTTGCCAAAAGGAAACCTGCCTCTCCAGATAGTGAGATTTTAGCATTTGTTTTCAGATTTTGAGTGAACCGAAGAAAGAGTCTACAACTTCTTCCACCCAAAAATTCAGGTAGATCTTTGTTAAAATAAATCAGAAAAAGCTGGCTGAGAGCTTTCCTGTGAAAGTGAATGGCTATGACTGGCTGCCTTCTCCACCAGGACAGTGGTAACTTGAGCAGAGTGTGAATTTTTCCCCAAATTCTGCAGTTGGGTGTATTTCTTCCTGCAGCTAGGCATACCTACAAAGGTCCTACCTTTGCCTGATGATGCAAAAGTCAAGTCCTCATAGAGAAAAAATTGAAAATACGATTCACGGGCCACCAAAGCTGGCTAAATATAAAACCTGGCCCAAAGTGTGTTGTTGAAAATAAGGAAAAAATTTATTTTTAAGGCAGACTATGAGCTGAGCACTTCCTGTTTATTGGGCTATGACAAGCTAATGCAAGGGGGTTTCAGAGCTCTGGGGAGCTATTTTTCTGCAGTGATAGAGGCAAGAAATTCACTTTTAAATTAAAGCTTTTGGTTCTTATTTAATCCCATGCCTCCTGGAGTCAAGTTATTTAAGAAAAACACTATCATAAAATTCATCAATTTATGGCTGCTCCTCAGGGATTTTTTTTTTTTTTTGGTGGAATTGGTCTTGCCTATTCCCTTTATGTTCTGTGGAAATTAGTAAGCCTTGCTTTCCACAGCAAACTGGAGGGATTTACTAGCCCCCAGCTCCAGCTTTGGGCCATCTGAGTTCCTGCTCTTTGGTGGTCATTTTTTTGGCTATATGGACCATTACCCAACAAAAACAGTTGATTTTTTTTTAGGCTGTTTTTAGTTTGAGTATAGAGAACACTGAACTCATTATAGGTTGGAGAAGTTGTTTTCAAATTAGCCTGTCTTGGGCTTTCTGTCTCTGGGAGCTGCCAACCTTTCCCCCCAGGGACTTGAGGACCAACTCCACCAAGCTGTGCAAGGCATGCAGCTCCCAGATGATTCAAACTGAGACTACATGGTTTTATAGGAGTACATTTTATTATTGAGTTGTATGATGTGCACCATGTACTTCAGCAGAGCTAAGCAGCCTGTGAATGAGGGAAAAACTTCCAGCAGCAGCCCTGCATTGGGCAGGTTTTTCTTTCCTGTAGCCAGGAATGGCTGTGTCATTGATGGATTCTGTCAGTTCACACATCAGAGTTCAGGGTTTAATATCTAGATTTCATTTCCAAAGGGATTTACTGCTTCAGCACTGCTGTAGATGGGGAAGCACGTGGGTAAACACGGATTAATTGGCTCAGGAGAGCTCTCATCCTTGCTCTGGATGAGAGCAGGGTTCTACGATGGATGTCCTGGGGTCTGGCTAAAATATTGATCATCGTTTCTGTGGTTCAATGGATGAAATTGTGTCTTACGGAAGAAAATCATTCTCCATCCATTTGTATATGGGATACACAATTAAGTAAAAAAGCTGTTTATCAGAAGACGTAGCGCTGTCACTTTGCTGATTACTGTAATATTTTGTGTGCTCCGTTTCTGCAGTATTTTACCTGGGACCTTTTAGAGACATAAAAAAATTGATTTCATAAGTGCAAGAATGAGCAAACTGAAAAAAAATAATCTCATGTAGTATCTAAAGTGGCAAACCTCCAGGAATTGAGAATTAATAATACTTTGCAGCTAATACTGGCTTGTTGAAGATTTGTGACTTTAGAGCATCCTACTGCATTATGTAGGGACAAATAGGAATTTCAGTGCTAACTTGTCAGAATGCTGATTTGACAATCTATATATCTGTGTTTGTTTTGTTTTGGTTTTAGGTAAAAATGGACAAAAAATGTAGGGTACTCTTATTCAAATGCACAGTGAAGTAGTTAGGCCTGTTTCCTTTTTAAAGCATTTAATATTTCATGTCTCCTGCCAGTCCAGCTGGGAATCTTTTAAAAGCACATCTTTACAAGAGCTGACCAGGAATTTTTTGGCATATTTTTTCTTTTTTCTTAGAAAATGCTGATGGATCAAACTCAAAACTAAGGTTTAGATGAATTTTTCATTTTACAGAAAGTTTAAAAAAAAAAGTTTTGAAATTAAAATAGGGCACACCTTTGTTTTCAAAATAATCTGATTTTGTTGTTATTTTTAGTTTAAATTCCAGATAATAATTACATTAAAAATAAAAGTAAAAATGAAAAAAATATTTGGTGGTGTTTGAAACACTTTATTCTCCCAAATGCAGATTTTACAGTTCTTTTCTGGGGAAATAACAGCAACAAAAAAGGCTTCAGTCCCCAGAACTACACATAACAAAGACCCAGTCCATTGGGACTCTGCTTTTGCCACTGATTTGATGTGGAAGACAGGCCGGGGCCATTGTGAGGGGCAGCCTTGTGAAGCTTGTGGCAATTATAATAAGCATGCAGTAATGATAAATGAATATGGAAACATACAGATGGTATCTGGTGGTCCATGAAGGAGGCAGGGAGCCACATCCAATTTGCTGTATTGGTTAAAATAAATGTATTGCCCACCAGTGTGCTGCATGTAGTGCATCGCCAGTGGCTGGCTGCTGTGTGTTCCTTCCCCAGATAAGTCTTAGACACGCTCTGCTAGTGACAGATAATTTTTTAAGTACATAGCTTATTAGCTATGCATTTCTATCATCCACTTTTAGAAGGCCATGCCCCATTTCCTCCATAATAAACCTTTCTTAACAGTCTCCTTTCTCCTCTCCTTGAAGTGAAGCAATCCCTGGTGTTTTTCATGGGTTTCAGTCCATCTAGGAACCACATTTTCTGTTTTTCCTTGGTTTTGTCAGTGTAATGAGTGAGAGGAGATGCTGTTTTGGTATGATGCTGTCAGACCCTGTGGTACAGGGATGAGCATGGGCAGAGCTGACCAGGGGCAGCCCCTGGGCCCTGACAGTAATGTATTGTTCTCACTACGGCACTGTTGGTGTGAGCAGCTTTGGAAACTTGACACGGCATCCAGATTAATGAAAATGGACATCAGTCCTCTTCTAGCATCTCAGCACTCTGAACCATTTGAATAATTGAAGGTGGTGAGTTCCTGGGATTAAACGTTTGTAATGACAGCACTGATGCATGCAGTGATCTGGTATTGGCAAGATTTGTTATAACATTTGCTAGATTTCCTTTTAATTTTTTTTCATTTGCCTCTCTGATTTCTGCATAGAAAATGCACTCCTAGAGCCAACTCGAGTGGCAAAATGGAAACTGTAAGGTGCATTTAGCTTACTGCTAAACTTCTCTACGTAGAAGTCCTTCTAGCCTTACTTGGGTAAACCACACAACTTCTCCTTGACCTGCAACTACCAGGAAAATAAATTTTTTTTTGTGAAAGATTTTTGTTCTGCTCAGTTTCTTTATCCCCAAAATATTGGAACTGTCCTGCTTTTGCTCCCCTCTTTAGGATCGCAGAGGTCTCAGATGTGAATATCTAGGGTTTTTCTTTTCCTCACGTAATTGAAAGCCTAGAAATTTTTGATCCTTAATAAGCATGTCTTTTCTTCCGGCTATTTTTATAGTGTCCATACAAAATAGATTTTAGCCTTCTGGGAAAACTGTTTTAACCCACTTGATCAAAACAATTCCTTTTCATCAAGCAGAGGTCACCGTTGTGGTGTCATAATTCTCCTTGTTCCCTTCTCATTAAGGAAGTTTTTCAAGTAAATAATGCAGGCAAGAACTGAGTTTGAAGAAAATGTGGCAGCCTACTCTTTGAAGCCCTCTCCGTTCATTTTAAAGGAGTGTTTCAATCTAAGCAATTACTCTTTCTGCTGCAAACTATCTTTAACACAGCTGCTCCAAATATCTAAACCTTGTGGATGACATCTTCTGAAACAAATGGGAAAACTCCCCTGGGGTACAGGGAGTAGGCTTTCATCTAGTACTCCACATCTTGATTTCTCCAGGCATGTCCTCTACTTCTTTGGCACTCGGGACACCTCAGATGCTCACAGCTGGTCTCTGGCTGCTTGTTTGTATACCCTGGGTTTTATTCTCTTTATTTTATCCCATACTCCAAGTTAAGATTCTGTCGTGGTTTAACCCGACCGGCAGCTAAACACCACGCAGCCGTTCGCTCACCCTCCCCCCTCCCTCTCTGGGACGGGGGAGAGAAATGGAAAGTGAAGCCCGTGAGTTGAGATAAAGACAGTTTAATAAGACAGGAAAAAAAAATAACAAAATAATAATAACAATAATAATAATGATGATACAATGGTGATAATACGAAAGTAATAATAGTATGTACGAACAAGTGATGCACAATGCAATTGCTCACCACCCGCTGACCGATGCCCAGCCTAACCCCGAGCAGTCCGGCCCCCTCCCCCCGGCTAGCCACCCCTATATATTGTTTAGCATGACGTCAGATGGTATGGAATACCCCTTTGGCTAGTTTGGGTCACCTGTCCTGGGTCTGTCCCCTCCCAGCTCTTACTGCACCCCCCAGCCTGCCCGTTGGCAGGACAGAGCAAAGGCTGAGATGTCCTTGGCTTAGTATAAGCACTGCTCTGCAACAATTAAAGCAGCGGGGTGTTATCAGCACTCTTCTCATTCTAAGCCAAAACACAGCATTCCACCAGCTACTAGGAAGAAAATTAATTCTGTGCTAACTGAAACCAGGACATCTATCCACCCCTTATTCCATACCATTTATGTCATGCTCAGGTTACACTCTTTTCCATACATTCTAATTAGTCACCTATAGTAATCATGGTAGTGATAACATACAGTATAATATACTATTTAACATGGTGCAATTCAGTTCATGGGCTATTCTCACCCAGTATTAAATCTCCTTGAGGTACACACCGGACCTCTCCGTTCTTTTGCATCACCCACCAAGTATATCCAGGTCCCTGAGCGAAAACAATTCCACGAATAGGTTTGCCTTTTCCTGAGGCAGGAGTAGCCCAGACTGTTTTACCCAGCATATTTTTTACATGCACTACAGGAACTTTATCCCCATCTACAGTACGTAACAGGTTTGATTGGGCAGGTCCAGCTCGGTTGGTAGATCCCCTAGTATTGACTAACCAGGTGGCCTTTGCCAAATGCGTATCCCAGTTTTTGAACGTCCCAGCGCCCATTGCTTTCAAGGTAGTCTTTAACAGGCCATTGTATCGTTCAACTTTCCCGGAGGCTGGTGCATGATAGGGGATGTGATACACCCATTCAATACCATGTTCTTTGGCCCAAGTGTCTATAAGGTTGTTTCGGAAGTGAGTCCCATTGTCTGATTCTATTCTTTCTGGGGTGCCATGTCGCCATAGGACTTGCTTTTCAAGGCCCAGGATGGTGTTCCGGGCGGTAGCATGAGGCACAGGATATGTTTCCAGCCATCCGGTGGTTGCTTCCACCATTGTAAGTACGTGGCGCTTGCCATTGCGAGTTTGAGGGAGTGTGATGTAATCAATCTGCCAGGCCTCTCCATATTTATATTTCAGCCATCGTCCTCCATACCAAAGAGGCTTTGACCGTTTGGCTTGCTTGATTGCAGCACATGTTTCACAGTCATGAATAACCTGTGCTATAGCGTCCATGGTTAAGTCCACCCCTCGATCACGAGCCCATCTGTATGTTGCATCTCTACCTTGATGGCCTGAGGTGTCATGGGCCCATCGGGCTATAAATAATTCACCTTTATGCTGCCAATCCAGGTCCACCTGAGCTACTTCAATCTTAGCAGCCTGATCCACCTGCTGGTTGTTTTGATGTTCTTCAGTAGCCCGATTCTTGGGCACATGAGCATCTACGTGGCGTACTTTCACAGCCAGGTTCTCTACCCGAGCAGCAATATCTTGCCACAATGCAGCAGCCCAGATAGGTTTGCCCCTACGCTGCCAGTTGTTTTGCTTCCATTGCTGTAACCATCCCCACAGGGCATTTGCTACCATCCATGAATCGGTGTAGAGATAGAGAACTGGCCATTTTTCTCGTTCAGCAATGTCTAAAGCCAGCTGAATGGCTTTCACTTCTGCAAACTGACTCGATTCACCTTCTCCCTCAGCAGCTTCTGCAACTCGTCGCGTAGGACTCCATACAGCAGCCTTCCATCTCCGATGCTTCCCCACAATACGACAGGACAGATTCTTCCTTTTCTTGGTGAGTGTCACCATTAGTCAGGGTTGTTTAAGCACCTATTCTCTTCTCCCATCTTCTATCTAGTGGCTAGGAGCCCTGGCCAGGCATAGCTGCCCTTGTCGTCATTATTTGTCAGTTTGGGATGAATTACGGCATTTAAATTTGTGTAGTCATCAGATAGGGTGTTGTAGTATCATTAATAATCATTTTGGAACCACTGCCTGCTGTCTGAGCAGTAATGGAAGTGCTCTGGTGACTTGGAATTGGGTGACAAGCAGGGAACCATCAAATGATGCTCATTTTAAAGGCCCTACAAATTCATTTGAGAAGTATCTATCCTTGTAGGGGAATGGATTAGCTGCACATTCCCTAAAATTGGCCTTGGATGTGAGGATGTGCAGAGCATAGGTCACAGTAAGATTAAAATGTGTTCACATCGAGCCTAAGAAACCACAATAGCTTCCAATACCACACATTCTGCTTCCCACAGCCTTTAGCAAACAAATGCGAGAGGGAAAATTAGTCTGAGGTGATGCCCACATTTTCCCTGGAGAATCAGACTGATCATTTTATTTGAGCCACTCATTTTGCACAGATGTCGGTGTGTTTTGTGTGCGTGTGTAATCCCTCACTTGCAGAGCCAGTCAGGCAGCTATCGTTCCCTGGAAAAGGCAGAAGCTAAAATCTGCTCTGAATTTATGCCTTGCTGGTTCCTTCTTGTCTGACTGACTGCTGTCTGGTCTAATATATTATACATTCCCCTGTGTAATAAATAACATCTATTATAAAGGATGTAGGAGGCAACATCAATGTATATGACTGCAGAATAGTTCAATCACACCTTCCTGGATTTGGATGGCCAGCACTTTCTGAAACATTTGCCTTTGTGGGTGAGACATCCTAAGCATGGCTTATGTCCAAAGATGACAACCTGGCTTTAGAAATTTTATGGATCTCCTCGGTATTCTTGAGAGAAATGAAAGTGGAAAGGGAAAGCATTTGTGTTTTAAGTAATTTTTGAAATGTGTCCTCAGGGAGGCGGGGATCATGTGAGACTTCAACTTGATGGACTGATCGTGCAGCTTGGGGTTTGGCATACTGCAGATTTGGGGGAAGTTGTATTAATGATCATTTGAAAAAAACAGCTGAGGTTCGTACACAGCACAAGCCCCATGAGTCCTGATGTGGATCTCCATATGTATCGAGTATCCGTGCAAAGTCAGTCAGTTCTATAATCAGCCACCTGATCTGATGCTGTCTCAGAAAGCTTGCCAAGCGTTTCAGGGAACACAAGGTCATGGCAAACAGACCCTCCCGGAGCAGCATGAGCCTTTCTGTGCCCTCTTGGCTGGAGGGGATCAGTGTTCTCAGAGTAAATAAGCTTGGTGACATGCAGGGAGCTCACAGCAGAGCCTTTGAAGGCTGGAGCCCTGTCATCTCAGTTGGGGGTGTTGGAGCCCCAAAAGCTTTTTGTAGAAAGGCCTCCAAACAGGCATCCTCCATCATTGTCCCCCCCCAGGCATACAGGGATCTGTGAAACCCCCACTGCAGGGAAACTGCTGAAGTTGCACACTAGAGCACTCAAAGCCAAATATGTGTCAGGAATAAGGTTAAAGATAGGGTTTTGCTCTTCCCCTTCCCTTCCCACCCCACGTTTGCTATGTTGCAGGTGCCTCACTGCAGTGCTTTTTCTCTGGGAAGGCATGCTTAGGTTTGAGAAAGAGAGTGCCTGGGGGAAGCAGGAGCTGTGTGGTGAGCAGTGCTGGCCCTGGGGACGGCCCTGGGGACATCCCAGGGGATGGAAGTGGAGCGGTGCCATCACAGATTTAACAGTGAGTCCTCCTGGTTTTTAACCAGGGGTGAGAATACCTCCTGGGACAGGCTGAGTGCAGAGCCCGTTCCAGGGGGGCAGAGCCCAAGACAACATCTGCACGGGATGCTGAGGGCTGGCAGCATTGCTGGAGACAAAGCTGAAGGGGATGTGTGGTGGTAGGGAGCAAACCGAAATGATTTATTGCTGGAAAGGGACTGCACACCCTGCTTTCTAGGGGGAGGTTGCACCAGTCTGGGTGGTGTGTGGGCTTGGTTTGTCTCTACCCTGCCTGAAGAGTTGATCTGCAAAGGTGTGAAGGTAAGATGATGGTGGCTTCCTTTGGGAACAGGTTTTCCTGCCGCTTACTAGCATGATTGTTTCCCACGAGACCCAGGAGAGATGTCAGCCTTCCCCTAGCTGCTACTGCAGAGGGAGTGGCACGTCCCCACCACGGCAAGTGCCACCAGCAGCAGAGCTCTGCATTAGCGGGGCACCACCCTAAGGAATAAACTAACAAGTAATGAGCTGCTCCATCCCCCAGGAGGTTCCAGAAGCGGCTTGCCAACACTTAGCCTGCAGCCCTCTGCATCACACCTTGTGTGTTGTAAACCTGCTTTTCCCGTCCCCTGGCACCTGGCACACCGGTTCGCTGTTCCCCAGACCATTTGTCATCCGGCAGCAAGCTGCAGGAGCTGCCTGGGACCTGCGGATCTACTCCAGGAACAGTGGCTAGAGCAGCACAGGTCACATCTGCTTTGTTTCTCCCCTTTGCACGGTCTGTGTGCATGCTGCCTTCCCATGCCAAGCGGGGGAATTTGCTATGGGAAAGCACCTCTGTGCAGCTGGCTGTGAACTCTGCTCAGCTCTGCAAGCAGCGCCTGCTTTTTTTTTCCACTGATGCCAACAATTTCACCACTAAAAACTAGAGAACACGAAGCTCTACAGTGATCTTGTAAAAGTTTCACATCCTGCAGATCCCCTGCCTGCATGGGATATTTTATGCCAGTGGAAATTCTGCAGCAGATATCCACTGAGTTTCCTTGGGGAAGCCTCAGACAGAGCAATAGGCATTGTTTGCTTTCCGTAAAGCAATCCACCTGCTTTTTGCTTCCTCGAAATATTTGGGGTATAACTGAAGCATCTAGTGGTATCCCTTTTTGCCAGCTAGCTGGAAGCTGATTGCACTCTTTGGGTATATAAAATTGGGTATATAAACTCTTTGGGTATATAAACCAAGGGGCAGCAAGAACGGATGATTTCTGCCTTTCTTTAAAGGCTTCGTATTCTCATTTTAAAAGTAACATCAAAAATTGAAGAAGATACAGGAAGGAACCATAGAAATAAGCCAAGAAATTACAGTGACAGGCATTAAACACCTCAATATACTGAACAGATCTGAAAAAGCCTGAGAGGTGACTTGATATCATAGATGAATGTGGCCATAGAGGACTAGAGGATAAAAGATTGTCAAGGACTAATGGCTGAAAGCTGATACTGTTGAAATTCCAGGTGGAAGTCAGTTACCACTTCTGCAGCTCAATAAAGGGGCTAATGAATGAAATTTAATAACTCGTGATGTACAGAGGTCAGACCAGATAATTGGTTCATTCCTCTGGGTTTAAGTTCTGTGAATCCAAGACCTTATTGATGTATGTCCTGCAATTACATGAAGGTAAAAATAAATGCTAACTTGCATACACAATTCTGTAAATCTGAACCAATCTGAAAATGTTGTCTACAATCCAGAAGGCAATATCAGAGGCTTAGAAGTTCAGAGGCATTTTTGTTTCACTTTTTTTGGGGGTAAAATTGTTCTGAGATCAGTTATCTCCAAATTATTGCTGTGTGTAATTTGGCAATTACTTGTGAATTTGAAAAGATTTAAGAAAGTCTTTCCAAAATAGTATAGATGAAGAAGTCAATAAAAATTAATGTTTCTGAAGTGAATAGGATTTTTGTCCTTTGTAAAAATAAACTATTTTTGCTTTCAGATTGGTAGAAATTAGGAGCAATTAAACCAAAGTCAACAGATTGACGTTTGTCAAATTGGATGCAAGCAAGTTTATACTGCAGTCCACCGACAAGGAACCTTGTAACATGTACTCCTTGTAGGTTTTCTGATTTCAGCTGTTTATTTGGACTGCTTGAATTATTTGTTTTGTATAAATTAGCTGATACAGTTAAGTATTTTTCCTGTTGGTGAAAAATTTGCAGGTTGCCTCCAAATGCTGGAAATACCATGAGTGAAGTGTTTTCAGCCCCTGCATATTTGTGGATTTCACCTGGAAGATTTGCATTTTGCCACCTGTGGGCTGGTAGCATCATCCCATGTTTTTGTCCCAGCTTGTGTATAGAGCTGAAAGCCTTCAAGGAGGGTGCAGGAGATGCACAGGGAGTGAAATTCCCTTCAGGGTGCAAGGCTCTGTCCCAGCCCCTGTGCTCAGCTGGTCCTCATGTGCATGTGGATGTATTCATGGGGAGTAGCCAAAGTCTGGGCAAGTGAGGAAAAGCCTCTTCTGCATGGCCCTCCTGGGAGGCTTTTCCATAAATGTTACTCCTGAAGTGGAGAAAAACGTTGGGAAGAGCCACGCACTCATCAGTATGCACTTAGGGAATTGGAAATGCCGGTGTGTTTGAGGTAATATACAGATTAAAATGTGGTTTTAATTTCTTGGGATGGTTACAGGGAAGCTCTGCTTTCCCCATGTCCCTTCCATTAGCCTCTGTTGATTTTATCCTAGAATAGCCTCAGTCTTGCAGCTTCTGAATTTAATTAGTGTTAATACTGGAGATATTTAGTCCCATTCAAGGGAGGAAAAAAAAAATCAGAAAATTTGGAGATAGCTTGTAAAGATAGCAGCATGGAGAAGTTTGTTAGCTGGCCTGTAGTAATTAAGCTTATTTCCATAGCAACATTATCAGTTCAGCTCTAGAATTTAGAGATTTTTGTGTACCCGGTAATTAGAACTAATATCCTAATTTTAGCAGAGATATCACATTTGTATTTGGCAAGTCTTGTAACTAAGCGCACTGATTGGGGAGTGCAGTAATGTTCCATTTTCCTTGATTTCTCTCGCTCGGATCCCTTCAGACTGCTTAAGTAGCTATAAGCAAAGCAGTGCAGCCTGTTTTCTCAGTGCATTAGGCTGCTTTTACCTTTTGGGGGAATCGATGCCTACACGCACACACGTGCGAGCACTTGCATGTGTATAATTTACTTATTTATAAATATAGTGAAAATCTTGCCTGCCTGTGCCATCCTTGGCAAAACACAAAGGCAGAGCCAAATTACAGCAATTCAGAGAACGCAGATAGTCCTCATCTGAATCGACTCGATGATTTTAGCTGTCATTTTCCAACCTAAATGATTCAGTGATTCTGTGCTCCAATTTCATATGGTCGTGGCCTCTTTCCCTGATGAGAGGTTTGCATGGAGCCCAGGAGGGTTTGGGTGTCCTGTTCGCTCACAGGCCTTGCCAGCCATGGGGTCATGGGATTGACATCTTCTGGGAAGGGAATCTCTCATCCCATCTCACCCTCACTTGCTCGATCTGCTTGGCTTGACCTCCATTCCCAGCCTGGTGGGCAAATGTCAGCCCTGGCTGTGGCTGGTTTGGGGTTACAGGTGTGGGGACAGCCAGCAGACTGCTCCTCGTATGGTGAGCAGTGTGCTTCTCTATCATCTGTACCCAGCCTTCGGCTGCCTCAAAACTTGTCAAACTTCAGTTTCTGAGACCTCTATCTTCCCTAGCCCATAGCTGTCATGCTTACTGAAAACTGGCCAACAGGCTCAAAGGTTATTAGGGAAAGACAATGTGATTATATAAGTCTCAATTTTCTTAGAATCCAGGCTAGCAAATGAGTCTTCAGTGTTTTAGAAATAAATCCCCACATCTAGGCAGAGTCCACAAAGACCCATTAGGTGATCCACCTACTGGGTCAATCTTGTTTTGATTTTTCTTTTAAATATTTTCCACAACAATGTTATTCCCTTTTCCATATCACTCTTTTAAATAAGGATAACGCTGGAAATACAACACTCTCAAGTGGCACAGCAGGTTCAGCATACACAGTGGCTATGTAGTGGAAAATAGCATCCAAAGAATTGCTCCTGTTGCTAATGAGTTCTGAACGTAAGAGAACAGTTAATGTATTCATAACAGGCTTATACTCAAAGATTTGTAAATAATTTATGGCTTACCATGAGTGGGAAGCCAGCTACCATAAAGCTTGGACCCAAACAGAAACTAATTTTGTATCAGCAAAGGATTTTGGATTTTGCAGATGCAGCATCTCAGTTGTAATCCCCCTGGCAGGGAAAAAAAAAATAACTTAGTAGACTACGGTAGAATATCTGGGGATTTATAATTTAGTTTTTGTGGCCTCCTGGGGTTCTATTACAGTTTGGCATCTACTTCCCCCTAAGGAAAATGAAACTCCTTGCAGTTTGACCAATGTTTTGCTAAGCTGTGTTTATCTGCAGAAATTCTATTATAAATTTAAATTAAAGACAGTGGAGAAATCCATTGTTGGCGCACAAACGCCCCGTTGGTGATGGATTTGTGTGTAAATTGGCAGATAGTAACTATTCATAGGAAATACTAGTGAAATAGGCATACATGCTTTGCATGTGAATCATGGTGGCCTTTGGGAATCTAGAGCACTGACTTCTTTGTCATGGATTGAAATGGCTGAATTAATGTTTAAGTACAAAATATTTTGTGTAGGTGCTTTTTGTAAGATTGCACAACTGCTCAGCAATTGGCAGTGGCATAGGGGATACCCTATGGGAGGCAGGATTGCCTTTGTTCCCACCTGAGCTGTTTTTATAGCTGTGTGAGCAGCGCGGTGGTGTAACCTGGACCCTGCCTTGGCACTGCACCCCCTTCCCTTCACATAAGCTCAAAGTTTAGCTCTGAGAGGGAAGTGGGTTGAGAAATATCACCATGGTGAGAGATGAAACGTGCTAGTTGTCTTTTCCATCGTTTGCAAGCTTGGACATGGGCACAGCATTTCTCTTGCTGGCCTGGTCAATTCACCCAAGTTTCACATGGGGAAGCTCTCCTGTCTGCTGGGGGCCAGTGACAATCTCTTGAAGGAAACACAGAGTTATAAGGCCCTTACTAACAGCCAGAATATGATTCTTCTTATATTCTCTATTTTTTTTCAAAATTATTTGGGCTTTTGGACACATCTCTGCATTTATCTACAGCACCTGTGAATCTACAGAATGTTATTCAAAATGTTAATTGCTGAAGAAGTAAAAAAGAGGTGTTTTTTTTCCCTCCTTTCCCTCCTTATTGTTCTCAATTTTAGTATGCAATAGAGAGGCATTTTAATTTTTTAAGTTGCTTGGGCCTTTTTTTTTTTTTTTTTTTTACAGTTCATTGGGCTTTGAGGACAGTGGTTGAGTTGCTACTAGAAATTTAATTGTCATGAGGTGTAATTCAATGTCCCTCGACCCCAGGAAGGGGGTCAGCATGAGGAACATGCTTCCACTGACCTCACATTTTGATGAAGACATGGGAACATGGTAGAATAGGCTAGTGAATCCTATGGATTTGTTTGATCCTTTCTTCAGTGAAGACTTGAGATCCAGAAAGGATGCCTATCACTGCCCATAAGCATAATTTGCAACCTTTAATTTCAGAAAGATTTCTTGAACCATTTATGGGCACTTTCTGATTTCCAACAAACAAGTAATTGCTGTTTTTAAATTTCTGCTTTCCTAGGAGACTGTATCCAAAGCTACGGTTTTTCAAGCCCTGGTACCCCTAGCAGCAACACATCATTTGCTGAAATGAAAGAACAGCTGAAAAAAATATATTCATGTATTTATTGTTTCAGGTATTACAAAATAAGTGGGTCAAAATGCTATTATACTAATTAAACGTGGTACTAGTTTGCCTTTATGATCAAGATAAATCATGTTGGCTATCTGTCGGTGATGCCTATTTATTAGGGCTGACATTTAGGTACAAACTGTTGGGAATCTGGTTTGCTGCACACAGATGAGGAGTCTTTGGCTTCTCTTAATCTGATTCTTACTCAGGTATGAAGAAGTGGATTGTGGAAGGGTTTATAAAGGATGCAGTGTATTGTGAGATTTATTGCAAGGAGCAGCAAGAAGTGGAAAGCCAACAAAGTGCCCTGTCATATTCTGTCAGTTAAAGGGTTTTGTATGGCCATCTGCTGCAACAGACAGGACAAGTGGAGTAATATTTCTGACTTACTGGATAGTACATAGAGGTAAATGTGAGAAAGAAGAGACAGCAGTGTCTTTAGTTTAGTCACTCCATTTAAACTTTTTTCCTTTAATCTCCAGTTGAATATATGTCATCATAATCTATAGTGCAAAATCGAAGTCCTCCCCTAAGAACGCTTCCCATAAATTCATGGTGACTGTGGGGTTTACTTTTATAAAATATGTTTAATAGATATTTTTCCTGCTCCCTCTGCATTGTGACCCCGTGGCCTGAAGAAGTTAAGTTCTCCTGCTCTGAGGAAAGATGAACTGTTAGGTATAGTGAACATGTACTGAACCACAAGGGAGGCAGATAGGTTTGCAGGTATCTGCTCCTTTCTTAGAAAAATTTAGAGGTGATCAGCAGTTTGTGTTGGTTGAACGGGTCTTACAAAGGGAACAGATGATCTGTGCTCACTGTGATCTGCCAGAAGAATAATAGGAAGAAATGGTGATACCCAGCTAAAGATAGGGACATGATCTGAGAGGGAACATTTAAACTTCATAGCATGTGGAAGTTGTGTTATGATTAAATACAGTCCTTCTGGTCACACAGATTAAGCACCTGAATTAAGAGTGTGCTGTTGCTTGTTGTTACTGAGAACTTATCTGGTTCTCTTTCTGGTTGTTTTTGCTTCTAATACCTCATATACAACATTATCTGGCAGCTTGTTTTCATTGCAGTGCCTTGTTATCCTGGTGATTCATTGTCCAAGATAAGGTGAAAAAGAGATAAAGCGTGCATGTGCTCAGTGCTTTTCACCCTAAGTGGTCTCTGAGCGCTCAATGTGAGGATGACCCACTTCAAACACTGGTGAAATATGGACACCAAACATGTAGTGATGTGCAGGTGCACTTGGCAGCAGGTTGAGACTGCAGGTGAGAAACACCTATGGTAAAGAACAAGTAGGTTTGTCTTCGGCTTACCAAGAAATTGTGTGTTCACTACTGGAAACAAATGTTACATGTTAACTCTGATGATAACTATGGTTATTGCTTCAAGGCAATTACACTGTTATTTAAAAAATCAGTAATGTAGATGTAAAAGAGTGTCTCCAGCCCAGGTATGTTTTGCTAGGAAATAGTTTTGTGATAGTTTTACAGAAATCAGCAGTTCTTAGTAAAATGAGTTAAATCATGTAGAGGGATTAAAGTGCTGACAAGCTAAAACTAATCCTTCTAATTATTGAAGGGATTAGCATAAAGGAAATAAATGATGCATTTCTGGATTTACAACTGAAGGTTATTTTATTGGTATGATAATTTCTTGAATCTAGTTGTTTTTCAATGTTCAGGTGTGATTTCCTTGCAGATGGCAGTGAGAAATATACATAGAAATGAAAACACGTATTTAAGAATTTAAGAAAACAAGTATTTAAGAAAAGAATGCCTTATGTAAGTATTTTTCTTCTATAAGTGTTTTTCTTCTATTTTGCCAATCATATGGAGTTGGTCATCGACTTTGTAGATTGCCTTCTGCTTGCATCAGTTGCACAGCTGAAACTTACCCCTTTTGATAGATGTTCGTTGTTTGAATCAATATATTTATTTTCAATTAATTCATGAAGACAAGTGCATTTATAGAAGTTTTACAAAGTTTGCCTTTTCAGACTTACATCATTATGTTGCTTGGATTAACAGTGCGCCCACGTTCCAGAAGTCCCATCTCTTCCAATAAAAATAGATGAAGTCATGTTGACAGTGTGGAGGGCTACAAAAGTTACAGGACTCTTTGTGTAATATGTATTCTGCAAAAGAAGAAATTATAAAGTAGAAGTGATCTTTGTTGTTGTTGTTGTTGTTTGTTTGTTTGTTTTCCCCTGCAGTTTGCTATGTTGTCTGCTGCCTTTTTTTCTGTTCTGTTAGATAGAGCAGGTCTTGTAGGGTGTTGACCCTGGTGTGAGCACAGATGTGTGCAGAGTGTGAGAGCAACAAGTTGGCTTTGGGGGTTAGACCATGAAAGTCTCATGAATATCAGATGTTTTCAGCCATGTGCTGAAAGAGGGAGAGGGAATGAAAATAAATGAATGTTATCAAACTTGCCATTTGGTTCAGAGGACTCAAATTAATTTGAAGTCTGCACACTGATCAGTCCTGTGCTTGGATGACTGGCACTGTGTTGCAGATAGCTTTAAAAACTGCTGAGCATAGTGTATAACCTTTCCTTCTAATGGTGGAATCAATCACCCCAGGATTAGCATGCTCACAGGCACTTTTTTTTTTTATCTTCTGCCATAGTATTTCTTCCAATAAGAGGATGGATTACCCGATGAACACTTGAGGAAAAGAGAGGAGTCTTCTCTGAATGAAACTATATGAAAGTCCATAGAAAAGCATAATTTTTCATGTGTCACTTGAAATAAAGCACAGAGAAATACACTTCTCATCTTGCAGATTTTTTTTTTTAATATAAATGGGAATATTTAACTACAAATTTGTCCAGTGAATACCTATAACCAAGTTAAGTAGTAACTTTGATTTATAAATGCATTTTTTGAATGGGAGAGATCAGTCTAACCGTATCATACTTTCATTTCAACAGTCAAATTCACATTTGTGCAGCACATCAGCCACTTGCCACTTCTCACAACTGTGTCTTCAGTATGAATAGTTACCTAGGAAGATACAGGGAGAGAATGCAACAAAGGAATTCAACTGCAAATAATTAGATCGAGCAAAGAGAGAAAAAACTTTGCTTACTAGAATACAGCTTTTTATTTGTTAAGTTTGCAGAACATCCTCTTGAAGAAGCAGTCAGTTTACATCACTGCTTGTACTCTAAAAAGTATACACAATACCCACTAGTGTAAAGGATTTCTTTCTCAGTACTGTCCTAAGAGGCTATACGACAATTTCCACATCCAGTAGAGTTTCCAAAGCATGCGTAAATTTTCCATCAAAACAATTCTGAGAAATAGATATGTTATTTACTTAGTCTCTCTTCATCACACAGCACTTCAGATGGGTAACAAACCCAAAGACTGCATCCTCTAGGGGTGTAGAGTCTCTAAGCCTCTCAGCTTCATTTTCTTTGACTTCTAAGACCCAGCAGCTCATGCTGCCACAGTGCCGCATCCATGTTCGAGAGTTGCTCCCAGTGTTCAGTTTCCGTAGCACTGGACAGGCCCAAAGCTTGTGCTGAATTGCAAGCAGCAGCTCAGGCAATAAAATAAATAGAAAATGTTTGGTAAGGTGGTTCAAACACAATCTAGATTGGTGCTTTTGTGAAAAAAAAATGAACTGACAGTTCAATAAATATAATACAGAGAACCTCCCAATTGGCCTAGGGTGATTTTTTTTTTTTTTTTTTTTTCCATTTTGGTATCTTTTCAAGGCTTTTGATGACCAGAGAGCAAGAGCCTTCCCACAGGAGCATCTTCAGCAGGAACCAAACAAAAAAGACTGTAAGTAATACAGTAGGCTTGCGAGGTACACCTTGCAGCTACTGGATAGCACACGATCTGACAGATTCCCCCAGAAATAATCCCTATGTAAATAAAAAATAGCATCTAATACCCAATTTACAAACAGCTCTATGCTCTGTTCTTGGATTTGCACTGTTGGGCCAGTAATTCATCTTTCACAGCCAGCTTTTCATCTCCTTTACTCTTTGTCAGATGTACAAACTAAACAGGAGATTGCGAAACAGAGATATTTTCTAAACAGCTGATCTGTTTTTTCCCCTCTTCAGCTGGCCTGGTTTTAGGTGTGTCATATTAGTCACTTTATAAGAAACAAGCAGCCATATTTAAATAGAAACTAGGTCCCCATTTTAAACTGAGTTCTTAATCTCATGTCTAATTTCCCACCAGGGAAGCCTAATCTTTCTGGATGTTCATGTGCTGAATCTTGGTGGAGAATAAGGGATTTCTGGGAATTTTAGAAAAAGAGACTTGGCTAAAATTGTGGAAGTTCATATAAGTTCATAGACAAAAAGTCTCTGTTTGGGGTCTTTGTGCTACTTCTGGATGAGCTGGCCTATATATTCCATGTGAGTTTTGCTTTCCCTGTCTTAGGAGACTTCCTCTGAGCTGTGAATTTCTTGTAGGAAATAATAGGTCACTCGCAGAGATGTATAATAGACTTAAAGTACAGAAGGGACGTGATCAATTAGATTTTATTTTTTTATTTTTTTGGAAACTTGGCTGTAAAGGTTTGTCCTACTTTGTGACTGACGTTTTATGCAAATTATTTAAAGCACTTTTGTGTATTAATTATAAGTTGTATATATTATCATATTCATTATCTTCTTCTTGACAGTACATGTTCTGAGCACTGTAAAACATCTAACTTGGCACTCTGGCTGTGTACTAGAAGTTGGCAAGGTCACTGGGGAATTTCAGAGTTGTCAGTAGGTGTTGGAAGTATTCAGGTTTTTATGGCAAATGTGTCCGCATTGATAAATTATGGCCAGACTCCTGGTATGGGTGAGAAGGACACAGTAGTCATGAAGCCTGTTCCCTCATAGGAGTGAAGGCAGTAGTTCACTGGTGTGTATCTTGCCTTCTTGATTTTCCTACTTGGCTGCTATTTTCCTGCCATGATCCAACATGGGGACAGGTAAAGAGATGATGTTGGCTCATCAGCAACCCCGGCAAATGTCTGTCATCTTCTGATTCTTAACTAGCCCTACAGAAGTTCAGTTTAGTGTAGCTGGATGCAGCAAAATCCTTGTGTCCTGCCTGGGATACACTCTAGATGGGTGGACAGCTAGACGGATGAAAAGCTGGCGTGTTATTTTGGGCTCACAGTGTGGTAATTGTTGGTTCACAATCTATCTGCAGGCCAGTTAGGAGCCGAATTCCCCAGGTATCCATGTGGAGAGGAACCCTGCTTACTATTTTCATCAGTGACATGGAGAAGGAGACTTAAAATGTCCCCTCATCAAGTCAGTGGGTGACACAAGACTGAGGGGAACCACATGATATGTTGGGGGGCTTGGCTGTCATCCAGGGGACCCAGACAGACTGGAGGAATGGGTCAGTGGAAACCTCATGAAATTTAATGAAGACAAATACAAAGTCCTGTGCTGATGGACTAAATTCCCAGAAGGGTATAGGCTCAGCATCCTGGGCTCTATTAAGAGTAGAAGAACCAGAAGGAACGGATTATCCCATCTGCTCAGTACTTGTTAGACCGCATATCATTACTGCATTCAGTTTTGGCCCTCACAATACAGCAAAGACATTGATGAACTTGATGTTTGAGGGAGTTTGGCAGAGACCAAAAAGATGGTGGGGCTAGATTATTTGCCCTGGGAGGAGAGTCTGGGAAAGGTGAATTTGTTCTACTTGGAGTACAAACAGCTTGGTGGGGGACTTGACAGCAGCCCTCAGTGCATACAGGGTCATTGAAAAGATACAGCTGGTCTCTTCATGATGGTATGTGGCAGGAGGACAGAAGATAACAGGCATAAGATGAAACAAGAGAGGTTCAGACTAGAAATATGGAGAACAGGAGGCTGTCCCATGAGACAGTCAATCTTGTACAGTCTCACTGTCATTGGAGGTTTTCAGGAGCAACCTGGTCTGAGCTCAGTGTTGACCCTGGACTAGAGACTTCCAAGATCCCCTCCAGCCTGAATGGATCAATGATTCTCTGACAGTGGGCCTTTAAATGAACCCAAAAAATGCTGAAGGATGGATTTTTGAAAAAAAAAAAAAAAATATATATATATATATATATATATATATATATATATGTTTCCTTGTATTTGGAAGAAAGGAATACTTTTTTTTTTTTTTTTTTTTTTTTTTTTTTAATGTCTGACATTATGGTATTTTCTTTCCCATTTGCTTTGGGATTTTTTTGTGGGTCTTTCTTTTTGGGTAAAAAATAGAATTATAGATGAGGTTTTCCAGATTTAGGAGATGATTGCTTTCCAGTTTTGGTAATTACTTTATATACCAATTCTTCCAGTCTTTAGGCATAAATTGCAGTACTTCACAAACAGAAGATCTGACTTATTGTCTGACCTGACTAGTAATGAAGCATTTTGACAGCATCTGGGCCAATTCCCTGCTGTGTAAGCATATGTAGTGCAATTCACTTCAAAGAAGCTACATGTAATTGTACTAGTGGCAAGTTTGGCCCATTTTTAATAAAATACAACTAATAGGTTTTGTGCTTGTAAATTATTTAAATGTTCAGACAAGGTCTTGCTGATGAGCAATTATAAGAAAATCCTCTGACACAAAAAATGTCAGATATTGCCAAAAAAAACAAATGGGTCTAATCTTCAACTCCCAAAGCGTTGAACTGCAAGGCCATTTGCACAAAAGGTACAACACCTGAACTGATGCAAGATCCTTCACCAATTCCACTGCTGTTAAAACACAAAAGCTTTAAGAAGCCTTTTCCTGTCAGTGTTCCAAGATCATAAACCAATTTTTGAGTGGCACTATAGAGCAGGATAGAAATATTTTACACGTTATTCTCCTTAGGAGCTTTTCTGTTCTGACACTTTCTTTGGATGTTTCTTCCCACCTTAATTACACAACTAAAATGCTTTCAGACTAGTTTCAGTTTATAAAATCAAAAATGTTTGGATCTCAGAGCTGTGTATGAGGAGAAGAAAGTGCAGCCTAAAAGGCTGTGGAAGTATTTTCCTTCTTTTGGGAAATAGCTCAATGAAAAGTTCATCATTAGGGTCAGATTTTAACTTACGTGGTATGTAGATTGCTCTGTGGGTTGAGAGACTTGTTGAACTGTTCCTTTTTACACATAAAAATAGTAGATTGTTTCTGATTTTTGAGTTTTACATGGCACAGTATAGAAATTAAAATCTGACTTTAATGTTGTTAATGATCCTGTTTTAAAATCAGTGAGTTTTGTATATGCTACTTGTATGCTCTTCATTGATGGTAATTTGAGTATCACAAGCAAAACACATACGGAACTTGTCCTTACATCTGCAAAAGTATTCATGTCACTGTCTCTAGCTCATCATATCCAACTCACATCTCCTCAAGTGCACAGGAGAAGGAACATCACTCTGAATTACTGTCAAATCCTGTTTACCATTACAGCAGTAAGATTAATTATTTAAATGTGCAGATTGCACAAATTATACTAGAAAATTGGAATATTCACAGGCATCGGAACTTGGTTGCAGGTACTTTGGGGCACAGTTTGTGAACTAGGGAACCAGGGAAATGTTCTTTCAGAACTTCTCAGTGTCTGAGTGAAAATGAGGATGGGTCCATGCCAGTTGTCCTCCATGTGGCTGAGGACATAGTGACGTGTATTGAAGTTAGGAGTAGCACACTGAAAACTAAGCTTTTATCATACAAGACATTTTTTAATGTCACCCTACCAGTGACCCTTTGTTTAGCTGTCTCAGGAAGCTGTGATATGAGCATAGCAAAAAATAAATAAAATAAAAATGTAGTGTGAAGAGGATGTAGCTCCAGAGTGCTTCCAATCCCAATGCAGTGATAGTCACTTTCTGATTGATAGCTGGGCATATTGGTTGCTGTAGTAACTTAGATATATCAGATTCTCCAAACTAAACCTTTCAGTGATACCCAGACAACAATTATGAGCATAGAATATGTTAAAAACCTGTAGCAGATCTATGTGATTCCATTGTAAATGCTATCGTTTGTTTGTGTCTGTACTGCTCGAGGTACTGGGAGTATCCATGGCTCTACTAACAAACGGCACAGGCAAACTGATTTCCTCTTGGCCACATGTTTGTCTCCATTGGAGCAAGTCGGAGTAATGCAGACATTGCCAGGGAGTTAACTAATGCTTAAGCAGCGTGGGCAGTTGGGCTTGGTGCTCGTGCTCATGCCCTGGTCTGTTCCTATTTAGCAGAAGAGAGTCAGCCTTTATTCCTGGCAGCTGTGCTGTTGTGCTTCACTGCATTTCATGGCCAAGCAATTGAACATTAGTCCCTGAAGTGTTTCCAGTTTGCTTTTTGAGTTCACGTTTTGGTTTCCTTCAGCAGAAAAGAAGGCACTTTTTTTAGTTCTACAGATATGGATTCATCTCACCTGACTTTAAACTGTCCAAAAGTTAGGTGTCTCTTCTGAGTCCATCATCTAGACTACTGTGATACTTGAGGCAAAGCATGATGCATTGCCGTGTCATAGAGACCTGTCTTAGGACTGGTTGAATCCCCCATGGAAGTGGCTAATGTCTCTCTCTGCTCACTATATGGAGACAGTTAAGGCGATTAGCTTGGACTAGACGCCTAAGTTTTAACGTGCTAAAATTAGATGGGATAAGTCCTACTCCCAGCTACTACATTTATCTTCAGCATCTCTTTTTCTATTTTGTTTCAAATTTCATGGCTGTACTCATCCATTTTCCATGTCTTCTTGCTGTTTTTCTCTATATTCTTTGTCCCACATGTACATATTATTTCCTTCAACTTAAACCTGATCTCTGATGCTGGAATGGCAAATGGGATTCCACAATACTTCTGCTTCAGTCTATTTGCTGAAGCATTGACTTTCTTAAAGCATTTTTGTACTGAAAAAAAATCAGTCTATATATGAGGCAGAAGCAATAATGTAAAGGCATCTTGCTAACCTAAAACAAAAGAGCAACATCCAGAGTTGAATGTTATTCAGTGAAAGGGAAACCTCTGGTTTCTAGCTGAGGGAAAATGATATTGGGAGTCTCTGACACCCTGCGTTATGCACCCATCCATCAAGGGCAGCCACAATTCAACAAGCTGCAAGAAAAAAGAACAAGATCAGGAGAGCAAGCTCTGGAGAAAATAAGGGACTGTCACCTACAACTTGTTGGCCATAATATTTTTCAGTACATAATGAGTATGCAGAATCATTTTTTTTGGATGAATACAAGTGTGAACTTCTGTTGAAATCTGTAGATGTTTTCAGACTTTCTTCAGTAGGGGCAGATTTTTGTGCATGGTCTTTATCTCTCTGGAAGGAGGGAAAGACAAGCTAATATTTCATTTTGTTTGTGGAACAGCCACTAAGTTTGGAGTGTTTCATTTGGAAAAAGGATATCGGCAGAATGTTGCATTCTTATGGATGAAACTTTATCAGCTCAGTTATGAATCTCAGGTATGCTGTTCTATGATGGATGAGTAGCCATGAGTAGCCAAAGAAGATATGTTTATTTAATGCTTATTTTGATCCTCATTCTCTGAAACTGCTTGACAGCAAATATCTGTTTAACTATATGCAAGTAGTGCTTGCTGAGGAAGAGAAAGGCAGTACTTTGGGATTTAACTTGCAACTTTCCTTGCTTCCCATCTATTTTTGAAATATTATCAGCCAAAGGCAACTAGAAACAATGGTTTGAGAAGTGTATAACATAGCTGCGTCTATGTTTTTATATAGTGCTTGTTACCCACTTTTTCTGTGCATCATTGTATGTTCTAAAGTGGTCCTTAAGATATATTGCTGATAAATGAGTTGCATAGTTCTTCATTCCAGTCCCATTACACATTGTTAGCCAGGGAAGGAGGGAACCCCACAGAGGAGTCCTGGGGAGACTGCAGGTGTTACAGATACTGCAAATTATACAGGCAGTTGTCTAGGGAAAGGCTTTATGCATTTCAAGTGTTGTATGTGTTGGGGGGGGAGTAAGTGTTGGGAGATCTCTCTGCCAACACCCTGGGGAAGGCTGGCAGCTGAGGCAGGATCTGCAGAGGAGTTTCTTTATGAAATGGGGTCTTGCACCCATCTGCCCTGTGCACTTGCGTGTGTTCTCCTGAATGCCTGAGCCTCTTTCCCCTCTCAGGCACCATGTCTGGCCTCCAGGTGGGCTGTGGCATGTAGTAGGCCAGGCCGCCATAGTGTCCCCACAACGCCTTTCGACAGGGGTAGCCCAGCTCCTGGTGGAGGAGCTTTTAAACCTTCACAAATGGTATGTTGGGGCAGGAGGTAAAATGGAAACCAGTGCCTGACACAGCCAGGGAGGTGGGTCACAAGATGTCCCTGTGGCCAGCACCTGAGAGCTGGGCCACAGTACAAACTGTGTGCTGCAGGGAACCATTTGCCTCATGCTGGGCAGCCTGTGTGACCTGGAGAGGTGCTACACCTCATGTGTTGCTTTTGTTTGTTTTGAAGACCTGATATTTGAAATTTGTCATGAATGACACAAAAATTCAGAAACCACAAAATAATCTGATCTCTTAGAGTCATCTTTGTGTCATTTGTTGCCCACATTCTGAACACAAAGGCAAATGTGCAATATTTTTGATCAGTGAATCTGCTGCCAATGTCGAAATATGTTGTGAACCAATAGCCAAACATTGCACAGATGTAACTCAATATGATCCAAGCTTCAAGGCCAGAAATACTTGAATGCAAAGATAACTGATGCTTGGAGAAATACCTTAAAACTTTGTTTCCCAGTGCATGTAATATGATTTTCCATCTGTTTGCTGCATAGTAAAGGAATCCAAAAGCTAATGTACTGTAAGATTATAATCACATTCATTTGTTTTTCAATTACTAGTGGGTATATTTTATTTCTGATGTTGAGATAGAATCCAGTATTTTTAGCGAGAATGTGGATAGTAAAGGTTACAATTTATTCCTCAAAATGTGGGGCTTCTTATTTTTCCTATGTTTGACATACAGTCACAGATAGCATAATTAGAGGTGTTCCTTCTTTGCAGTGGAATGTGACTTGTGTAACAACATTCTTTAAATGGCTGTTTCTGTTTCAGTGAGAAATAAACATTTGGCAGCGTCCCATTGTGCCATTTAATTAACTTGAGTCATGTGAGATATGTGAGCTGGGAGACTGCTACAAATTCTTAACGCCCACAGCACATGAATGGGACATGTGTGTTGCGGCCCAATCCTGATAATAGGGCAAGTGTTTTTGATGCTGGTTTAGAGGAGCTCTAGTAAAATAGGAAGATACCCGGGCAAGAATAAGTTGGCAACATGAGGGAGATGTTATAATACAGCCAAACACACCAGCTACCTCCTTATGTCTCAGTCAGCCTGACTGAGTCCAATTGTGGCAGACCAGTGGTAGGAGGTAAATGATGTCCTTGCTTCTGGATTTCTCATCCCACAAAGGTGCATCATTAGAAAGAGGCTTCTGGTATCTTTGGAACTGAGACAAATGCCTTTCCCAATTTCAAAAATCCTTTCAAACTGGGGATAGAGATGAGAAGCAGTTTCTGGGTTTAGATTTCTTTGTTGGGAAGAGTTTTTTTATTAACTTATGAGCCAGAGCTTTATCATTTATGCAAAATTATGGAAGCATGTGAATCACATAATGGAAACAAGCTGACAGATTTCACTCTGTTTGGCACCTGCAGTTTGCTGTACTAAAGCTCTGTATTGCTTTAGATCTTGAAGTGAACACCTGAGAAGTTGTTATAGAGGCTTGCTTTCTTCTTGTAACATGTTTTCTGTTTGCCAGTCTCGAATTTGCTTTTTCTCCTGTATATAAACCCAGAAAATAGGTATGGGAAGGCTAGTCAGCAGTATTATGTTAAGCAGTGAAACATCTTAAAGGAATATAGGCATATATTAATATAGGAAATATATAAATATAGGAATATTTTTTGTCAGGTATGCTCTTCTTTTTGCTTCCTTCAAGGATAATGCTTGACAATGCTTTGCTCCAGAAAACATTAAATTATTAACCTCACTGATGCAGTTCCCTGTGATACACTACAGGATCCACGTTTGGACATTTAGACAGATAATCCAAGCATTAGTCTGTGGAAGATTGTCTGTAAATAATGTAAGAAGACTAAAGCAAAGGATATCTTCTTATGCACATAACTGGTATGAAATGTCTCAAACTGACAGGGTGGAGCTGGGATGTAGGTGCTTTGATTACATGGAATTTTGCTTCCCTGAGTCATTTCTACATAGGTTTCATGAGCTGATATTATGAAGTACTTTGTGATCTTCTCCTTCCACATATACTTGCTACATGTCATTTTTCATCTTACCCTGGGACAGAGCCTCAAGCCCGGTGCTGGAGGGAGAAGCTTCCCCTAAACGCTCCATAACTCAAGGCTTAGGCAGATACAACACTCCCATTATAAGCCAGGCAGACGTGAGAAAGGGTGGTTGTTCTGGGAAGAAAGTGCTGTTGTTGGACCTTCTGATGGTGCCCCTGGGAGCCTGACTCAGCCAAGAAAACAGTGGCATTTCTTGGAACAAGGACCCCCTGCTATTTGTTGGGGTATTCCTATTATATCCCCATCACCTCCCCACCTGGTTGAGTGCCTCTGTGAGGCAGTCTGCCACAGCCAGAGCAGCCATCCTGCCCTTTACCGATGCACTTTGTCTCCTTTAGCAAACCTGGTAGCCAATTCATCCCTTCAGGAGGTCTCACCACTGGACTCTGCATTGCTTCTCTTATATTGATGTGGTTGTCTTAGCAACAGCAAGGACTTTAGGGCAGGGGTGAGCTCTGATCTCTTCTGTACAGCACAGTGCAGAATCCACATGGGCATGCAAATGTTTTATGATAATCATTTCCCTTCCTTCAATGTTTTATTCTGCTTTTTTTTCACCAGCTAAACCTCATTTTGTTATTTGTTGCCCATTAGGATTGCTTCTAGGGAGGCCTGACAAAACTGTTACTGAAATTGTTCACTTAAAGTTATAGATGGTGTTCAAAGCACCCGCTGATTTGTTGAAAAGTGCAGTTTGGTAGGTTTTTAGCCTCACATTGATTGTGGGATGCTGTGCTGGCGACAGCAGCGTGCAACAACATAAGCACCACTGCTTGTACCAAATGCAATCATCAGTGTGGCATCAGAAATGAAAACCAACTGAGAAAATGTTATCTAGTGGTAGAAAAGTGCTCTGTTAATAATGAAGGACAAGTATGGGCAGAGAGCAGGACATTATTCCTGAGAGAGCTGGCAGAACAGAGACATAAACTGCCTCTTATGAAGACACAAATCTCTGTAAGAAATAGGTCACATAAGATTGTTTAGTGGGGAAAAAACAAGTGAAGATGAGACCCAGCATAAATGCAAAGGAAGCAGAATTGCTTCAGAGCAGTTTCTGACTTTCATGACACATTTCACTCACAATGCCCCCCGCCTTCTCTTGCACCTTGTAATTTAGGGCCTCCACTTCCTTCCCTGGCCCTCCAGTGTTGGGGCTAGGCTGCTTCCTCTTGTCTCTACCATTAATAGCTTTGTTCCTGCCTCTAGTTGTGCCAGCATGGAGATTGTTTGCCCAGTGCCACATCGGATGTTGGAAGTTTGGTTGGGATGGCTCGTTTGGTCCAGGATCACCTGTGCTCCTTCCTTGCTTCCCTCAATGCTGACCCTCAGAGTGTGGCAAACAGCCAGCCCGGCCAGGTAAAACAAGTTATAGGGCCCCTGCTGCACCTCACCAGTTGGGAGCCATGGCTTTGGAGAAAATGTCTGTCTTTTCTTACAGAAGAAGCAGTATTTCTCCTGAGGGATTTCTTTCTGGTGTTGTTCTGCAAAGATGGTGCCTGTGTTGTCTAATCAGCAGTGGGAGTTGCGTAGGGACAGAGAATGCTCAGAGAAGATTAAATCTTCACACTTTCCAGCTGTTCAAATCTCTCTTTTTAGCTGTTAATATCTTCACTGAACATTTGTGAACCATGGTGGTTTTTTTTTAAGACGCTCATAAAGTGGCTGTATTTTGACCTCAGGAGGACAAAAATTACATGCAAGTTGCAAATCATCCTCTGTAAAATGGTAAGCAAGGACATTGAATGAGAAGTTCTAGTGTCAAGAGGTGTCTCTTAGAGTGCGTTAGTCTAGGCTGAACCCTATTTCAGTGAATATTTCAGAAAGTCTCTGGCTGAAGGAGTTACCCAGTGATTACCCCGGCATCCAAGTAAGCCCTGGGACTTCCCTCAGCCAAGCCTTTGGGTGCTGTTCATGTTCACCTACCTGGCACAGCAGAGATGTTGCTCACGGTGTTGTGGATTGCAGGAACTGAATCCTTTCTAAACGTGCTGTTCAGGTGGTTTTCCTTTTGGGGCCTCAGTCAGCATGGAGAATGAAAATTGGCTAATCAGTTTTGCTTTTGTTTACTGTCAGTTACTCTCTCTCAAGTGGTATCAGACCTCTCCAAGGTTTGAATTATAAACATTGGGGGACCGTGTTTATTTGTTTAGAGAAAGCCGTGACTCAAATAGAATTAAAAATAAATAAATAAAAATCACATGAACATTTGTATTGCTCTCATGGAGTGTAAATTCAGACAAAGATTTCCATGAGAGCGTTTTTTCTAACCAAAGCATCTGTCACTGTTTGAAGTTATGAAGATATCTTCATATAGGGAGATAAACACACATTATCTACCTGCCACTTACGATACTCAGTAGATGATAAAAATAAACTAGAGAAAATGAAAAATAAATTAATAGAAGATGGAGAAGGTGGGCTGGCAGGTATATTACCAGTGAGCAGAGAAAATAGCAAGACGGGATGACAGCTGAGGACATGCTGCTTGCTTTTTTCTGAGCAATCATTATTTCTGCAGGGAGTACCTGTGCTATGAGAATCTTCTGCAGCAGATCCTCCGCAGAGGTGAACAGCCCCAGATTGCCTCATCTTCAGTGCATATTGAACTTACTGATTGTGGCTCCTTCAGTTTTCACTTTTAATTACAATTTTAGGGGTGCTGGCTGAAGTTTCCTCTGGTCTGTGGACAGCAGGTGCTGTGAAGCCAATGGGATGTTTGTGCCCAAGGTGGCCAGGAGACATGGATCTGCACGGCACAGCCTCTGCCCTTGGCAGGGTGTTGAGCTAGGTCAAAATGTTGAGCTGCAGCAAAAGGGGGCTGTTGGGGGCTAACCTGTGTCTGGGGATGATTAGCATAGCATGTACCTGTGTACGTGAGGAAAGTAACCTTATTAAATAAAAGTCACTGCTCACACTTAAGAATTGGGATCACATACCACCACCCTTTTGAATGATGAGAGCTTGGTAACATAGAGAGGAGCTATTCCAGGGCAGCCTTCTTCAATGCTAGTGAACAATTTCGTGCATGTTTAATTTACTTTTATATAAATAAAAATAAAAAAATAATAAAAAAAAAGTGTGATTTTACCACTGCATAAAAGAGCACCAGGGGCCATCCTCTTGGACCAAAGCTGTGGGAGCTGATGGTCCCTCATCCACAGTGGGCAGCGCTGGTGCTCCCTGTAGCAATCCAATGAGGACGGGTCACTGTTGGAGCAAGCCAAACCAGAAGCAAACCAGAAGTTAATCTGAACAAACAGTGTTGAGGGTACAAAACATAAGGTATCTTTCCACTAACTAAAACCACGTGTAACAGAGACATCTGTACCAGAGCTGTCACCTCAAACTGTGCACTCCCTTCCTTCCCCTACATTCAACGAGGAGGCATAAGCAATTTTAAAGCCACATTCATCTGTGACATATTTTAGTTAGGATGAGATGACTCCCACTCCAGAAGTTACTGCTTTTTCCTAATGTGGATGGAGGGAGTTTAGCCAACTGCCTCATACATATGTACCTGTGCTGTAAATATCTCACGTGAGTTCAGGTTAATCCTGTCCTGGAATATCTATTGATTGTGTCTTATGACTCAGTTTAGGAGTTCCTGAAAAGCTGCCCAGGTCTTCCTTCCAATCCTGTATTTCTCAAACTCTGTAGAAAAATCCAGCCCATTATCGTTAGGTTACAATTTTACTTACAGAAGAGAAAAGACTTTGGCATGCTGAGCATGTTAAAGGCTTTCTCACCACCTGAGAGGCTTATATAATGATTTTTATTTGTTACACGAATTGTTCTGTATATGAAGCCACTTCCTCAAACCCACGTAAAACCAGTGTACCTAGCAGCAAAAACACAAATACCTTGTCTTTGATATCTGCAAGGGAGTTAAAGCAATTACTGTTAATCACTCACACATATGGAAATGACTTATCCAAGCAAAAGAGAAAAGCCACTTCCCAGTCAAAGATACAGTGCTTGAGTTCCTTTTTAGCTACGCTGGTGCAAATTGGGAGTTTCTGGTGTCAATTACATTTTGTCTGGATTTTCACTGACTTAACAGAGATAGCAATCAGGCCCCCTGGCTTCTAATCAAGTTTGATATTACCCTGGTGAGTTGTTATAATCCCTGAAATGGCACCATGTGTTAAGAAATCAATTGCGTTATGAAAATTACTCAGCTTTTCAGTGGTGCTAATGTAATCTGGTCTAATTGTCCAATTTTACCTACTAAATAAAGAAAATATTCAGAATTCTCTCCAGTGGAGATTCATATTCGTAATTATCAGTGTAAAAAAGAAAGACAAATATTTTCCATCAAGGACAAGAGTTTTCAGTGTGCAACATAGAATAACTAGTCACTAGTAAGTAAATTGTCTTAAAAAATGTAGTTAAATTAGCATAAATACTCAGTGATTGCAAACATCTGAAGAGCATTATGTAAGGACGGAAATATGTAAGTTACTGTACCAGTGAAATAACAGAGAGCATTTATACAGCTGATGTAAGAACTATACCTTACTTTATTGTACTGCAATCCATTTCCACTATCTTTGCATTGTACTCATTGTTTGAAGTTGGAACTACAGCTTTTGTGAGTTGAAGTACTTAGCATTATGTTTTTTGGGGGATATACTGAATCAGAAATAGTAAGTAAATAACAAATATTTGCTCCTATGCTGACTAGTTTAAGGTGAGTTGTATTCTTCTCCATAAGTTGTTCTTGAAAGTTATGTGAAAAGTGCAAAGATCTGGTTAAAGTTTTTTTTTTTTTTTTTTTTTTTCTTAGCACTTCTGAACATCTATCTGCTTTGATTACTTAAGAGGGGGATTCCATACTTGGAGAGGTCTTGATGTTTTGGGAAAATTCTTCAGAATTTTGGCTTTTGAAGATAAAATCTTTTTTTTTTTTTTGCCTTTGCATAGTTCAACTCAAAACAATTTGTAAAGTCTAGAATGAATCTTCTCAGAATTTTAGTAAAAATAAAATAGAAAATAAGAAGCTGACAAATATTTCTACCTCTTCCTATTAGACGTTTCCCAGAGAGCAGAACCAAGCTCAGAATTTTTTAATTCAGTACTTTAAAATAATCCTCCATATGAAATGAGCTGTTTGAAAAAAAAAATAGTATTAATTGGTTTATGATTCTCAAAATCTAGTCAAAAAGATGGCACACAATACCTCTGAATTAGGATTTTTCTACTTGGATCATGATTTAGTTGAAAGAGGTAAAATAAAAGATTTTCATATTTTCTTCTGTAAGTATATAGCCAGACTGGTTCTGCTTTCATACAAGGACACAAGTAGCTCCAGAGAGACTCTGTTTTCCTGTCTGCTCTACTTTGTTCACAAATTCTTTGGGCATGGGGATTTTCTTCTGACGGGAACTCAGCACAGATAGCACGGGTTATTTCTGCTACTGCATGCCTGTGATTCAGCCAGTGGAAGATGAGCATAATTGAGCAATAGTCCTAAAATTCTGCTATGCACAGGAGTTGTGTGTATGTGCTTCTCAGAAACAACTGCATCTGGAACACATTTTTATATGCTAAAACTTCCATGCTGGAAGAAAATAGCAAAAATAAGCATCCTCCCATACATAGTCAGTAGGCAGCTGTTCACTGTTAGAGTTAACAAAAATGCAAATTTTGGTCATTTGGGAATATCTTGTTATCCTTCTACCACAGCTTTGACTGTGTCTCTAAAACAAAACCAGCAGATGCAGTTCACTCAGGTGTTTGGTTGGCTATCCTGCAGCTGAGATGGATAGTTACGTGTTTATTTTACAAATACCAATGTGAGTCACTGAACATTTCACTTTGTGCTCAGGGTACTCTCTGCCATGCAGAAATGCCTCAGAGCACAGTGAGTGCAGTTGCTTGTATAAGCCCTGAAAGGTGACTGGGGCATTCAGAAGAACTACAAAGTGAGAAACTTGTAAAGGTTTCTTTTTTAGAGAGCCACATTACATTGCAAATGACCTGTCATGCTTTTCACTCTGCTGGTGGGTCACAACACAGCATCATCCTGCCTCGCTGAACTGCTATAGCATGTACCAATCAACTGCCATATATGATGTAAGGTGTGGTTGTGGGATATTAAAATGACAGATGGATACTGTCTGCTTACTGATGTGCTGGATGGATATCCCATTGGATTCTTCAGAGAAGGGAAAAGCTGCTTTATTTCTCACACACATTTCTTTTGTGTTGAACTAATCCAATCTATAAGAAATGCAGAAGAAGAATTTTTGCTCTCAAGACCGAGAACAAGGTGAGAAACAACAACACACACACATTAAGATTCTTCTGTAGTCACGTGTGTAATAAAAAAGACCAGATTTGTTGCACCAGGGAAACCCTTCACACAGATATGGATATACACATTTTCAGGAAAAAAAAAATCAGAAAAAAAAAAAAAATCAGAATTGTTAGCATCACCAACTGTTTGGACAACTTCATGCTTCATAAAACCTGTCAAAGTATAACATCAAAACAACAGAAATTTAATGGACTTTGGATAGTATTTTGGGATTTCTTAAATCCTTCAAGGCATAATCTGTTTGTAGAACTAGACATGATAGGAGCTATTAGAAGGAGTAGCAGCTGGTAATGTTCTTCCCCCATATACTTCTTGATTTCTCACACATTGATCAGTTTATTAGCTGCTTGTGTTGTGTGTTTTTTACTTTGTGGCTTTTTTTTTTTTTTTTTTTTGGATGAAAAATATGGTGTGTGGGAAGGAAATATTAATACTAATTCAGAATAATACATTTATTATAATTGCTTTATTATGGTAGAAATGAAAAGAGCACAACAAAGGGAAGGAGTTTATAGGGAAAAAAGTTGACTTTTTGCTCTGTTTGCCCATAAAATACCACTTTGTCACAACTATCTCTGAATATCACACTTTATTTTCCAGAGAGAAAACTGAGCCTGGGGCACATTTCATTAAATCTTTGCAAACTACCAATGTTCTGCTTAGTATAATCATGTTAATTCCAGTTTTCACAAATGTATGTGTTCCACTGTCCATGTCTCTTAACTACTAATCCCACCTCCATGAAGAGCATTTTGGGAGCAGCATGCTGTGAAAGTTGAAGTTAAATTGTTCCGGGACTAGTTTCTGAATGCTACATGGAAACTTTTACACTGGCATTAAGGAAATGCATTTCCTTCATATGTGGTCTAGATACAAAGCAAAAAGCCATGCTTGTTTGAAGCCTGATACATTGACAATGCAGGGACTAGGCGTGTTTTCAGTGTTGTTTCATCCTATTCAATACTGGGAAATCTGAACAGGGTGGTTGCTCTGGATGGGACTGGTCCCACTGGTCCCATCAGTTGAATCCTGGACAGGGATTAGCACTAATACTGAGCAGTCGCAGTACTAACTGACGCTGAAAGTATTGACTGAGGAGTCACTTCTATTAAAAATGCTTATGTGTTTATATTTATAATTGTCACTCATAAGCTTTCCTTTTGCTATTTTTGTTGGGGAGGGAAGCAAAAATTTAAGGGTATGGGTGAGGAAGAAAAAAAGATAAAAACCAAGTCCCAAACTGGGACTCTTAAAATAGGGGATAAGCATTTAAAATAATGAGGAGGCATGGTGGAAATGAAGTCCAGAAAAAACCTTCAGGACTGAGTATTCCAGTAACAGCTAGCTCCTCTGATGTCTTAGGATATTGGGCCCAGGTAGAGGATTAATAAAATATTAACCTGACAATAACTGCTACTGCTGGATACAATTGCTCATTATCTGAAAAACGGTCCAAAGAACTTAATAAAATAGAAAATATCATTATTTAAATTGTCTTCCTGAAATGATTTGCACATGGAAGAATCATCCAAGGATCATTTCATCTTGATTGAGCGCCATGCCGTGTATCAAGTTACATCAGATTTATGCTGTAAGCAGCCATCCTTCAGGAGCATCTGTCTGGCAAAAGCTTATTCTAGCCAAGAGGCGATGCAATTGAATAAGTCATCACATTTCATGGATACAATTCTTCAATCAGTCAGTGGAATGGAAAATTCTGAATGCGTTGGCTATAATACATCTATCTAACTGGGGATATTTTTCCTTTGTGTGACAGTGACATTTGAAGCTGTACGGGGCAACTTGTGTATCTGTGCAGAGCTGGATCCTGCAAACAATACGTTACTTCATCAGTAAATATAATGGGATTGCTTGAAAAAGAAGACCCTGTTTAGACTGGGTGTAAAAAAGTTAGTTTGTTCCTGAAAAAGCTGAACATCAATTACATGAAATGTATGTAAAATACAAGAAAAGATAGCCTTCTTTTCCGATCTCTGAAAACTTTTATTAGCTTGCAGTTTGTGACTAGTGTTTCCATAAAAGTTACATGCCAACTCCCATAGACCGTGATGGAAATTCCCATTCCCTTCTCATACACACTGTGGCAAGAGATTTTCTATGGAAGTACAATAAATTGTTAAAGGTCTTCCATTTCATGTACAAGTTTAATTACTGTAATTTTCTTCATGCAATTTTTCACTTTCTGCTATAGGAATAATGACATAGATAAGTAGTAATAAGATAATACAACGAGGACAAAGGATTATGACATGAAACAGGAATTAAAAAAATCAAAGTTTCTGTGTCAGCAGCACAGCAATAAAAAAGACATTAAGAAAAAATCTTGGTCTGAGAGGAAGAAGGAATTTCTCATCTGCTGAAGCTTTAATCTAAACTATGTTGAAGAATATAGGGATGTCCCCATGGATTTTGATAAAGCTTTTGCAGGTGCCTAAAACAGTATACATAGTCTTAAAGACAACAAGATCTATTTGTGTGATGTTGGCTTCTCTCCTTTCCGATTTCTGTATGCATGGTTTCCAAAGGTTGATTGGCTCGCAGGAGAATCTTGAGTGATCCATCTGGGTTAACAGAGCTAATGTTTGATTGTTTTGGTCCAGGTCTTCTACTGGCACCACCAGTATGCCTCAACATGAGCCAGGTGGCCAACAACTGCCCCACATTATTCAGTCTTGTCTTCCTTGCCTGATAATGTGTTCTTTCTGAACTTGGATTCACAGGATGGTTAGGGTTAGAAGGGACCTTAAAGCCCACACAGTCCCACCCCCCTGCCATGGGCAGGGACACCTCCCACCAGACCAGGTTGCCCAAAGCCCCATCCAGCCTTGCCTTGAGCACCTCCAGGGATGGGGCACCCACAGCTTCTCTGGGCAGCCTGTGCCAGGGCCTCACTGCCTTCATAGTAAAGAATTTCCTCTGAATATCTCATCTAAATCTTCCCTCTTTTAGTTTAAAGCTGTTACCCTTTGTCCTGTCATTACACTCCCTGACAGAGTCCCTCCCCAGCTTTCCTGTAGGCCCCCTTTAGGTACTGGAAGGCCGCTGTAAGGTCTCCCTGCGGCCTTTTCTCCTCCAGGCTGAACAACCCTAACTCCCTCAGCCTGTCTCAATAGGAGAGGTGCTACAGCCCTCTGATCATCCTCATGACCCTCTTCCCTCCAGGGTTCTGTCCAGTGGCACTCGACCAAGCAGATCCCTGAAGAGACCAAAGCCTGCTCTCCTGAAAAGCCAGAGCTGCACCTCTTCCTCTTGCTCCATGATACCTTTTTTCCTCTTGGGGGAGCAACCCTGATTTTTCATGAAGTCTTTGATCCGATCTTTGCTGAACTTATAAAGTAGAAAGCAGAAAATTGGCATCTCTTGACCACTTTAAACACTTACTTTCATATTTATTTATTTTTAATTGAAATAAAAGCCGTAACTGTTCTGCAGCACATAGTTCAGATCCCCCTGGCAGATACTGCCCAAACTGGAAGTTTCCCTGTGTCCCTCTGGTGCATCAGGCTGGATTCAGGAACAGGCAGTGTGTTACACTATGGCACTTCCACACTAAGTCTTACCTTAAGAAATTCATAGACAAATCTCTTCCAAGAACCTCTGAGATTGTGTAACCCAGCTCTTGTTGCCCAGAGAAGCTGTGGATGCCCCATCCCTGGAGGTGCTCAAGGCCAGGCTGGATGGGGCTTTGGGCAACCTGGTGTGGTGGGAGGTGTCCCTGCCCATGGCAGGGGGTTGGAAATGGCTTTAAGGTCCCTTCCAACCCGAGCCATTCTATGATTCTATACTGGACTGTATTTGCTTGCACAGAGAGAGCTCAGTATTGGTTCAAACCATGCCTTCCCAGACCCTCTGGCAGTGCCATAACCTTGTGGACCAGTCATGTGAGTGTCTCAACAGCCACTGTGCAGAAAAGCCCAGTGCTCAGAAAGCTTAGTGCTGTGTATTATCAGGACCCAACTGGCATTTCTCATTCATTTCTAATGGGGCTGGAAACAGACTGCATAGTCTTATCTCAGAACTTGAATTCCTTATATTTTGGGGAATGTTAGGTGATATTTGAGGTTTTGAAACAGTTAAAAATCTACGTTCATTGTGCAGAAAGCATTAGGGTTTTATACAGTGCAGTGTATCTCTGCCTTACATTCAAATGTAAAATACAGTAAATGTGAGGAAATAAACAGGATTTTCCTCATTGATTACCCAGTACAGATCTGAAAAGTGATTTTTTTTAAGTAACTGCTCTGTTGATCTTTTCTCTGAACATGCTATGAGTTGGAGTCAGAGGAAATTTAATATACTGTATTTTAATGCAAAGTTTTTTCCAAAGGGTTTTTATAGAACTAATGCAGGGCCACCCAGACATAATGAGTCCTCCGAAACATGCTAGCCTCTTTCTTGCCTAACTGGTATTTGTCCAGGAGGGACAGATGATGTGTGTCTACCAC